>NC_140498.1:14416678-14869178 GCF_964271855.1 Acomys minous | reverse complement strand
AGTTCTCGCTGCACCAGCAGGAGGACCTCAGTTTCATATCCAGGTGGCCGCAGCAATGCACACACCTGCAAACACAGCCCTGGAGAGGTGGAGGCAGGAGGATGCCAGGAACGCAGTGCTAACCAGTCTAGGCAATCAGTGCTAGGCCAGGTTCAAAGAGAGATGTTTACGCCAATCCCAGTGGTTGCATGGCAAGTCAATACATGCCGAGCGGACTCCTAAATCTCTCAGTAAAAGTTTGTTTTCCCCAGCAGGCTGTGGGGTGGACATACCCAGCTAAGGAGCCAGGCTCTGTCTACCTCACTGTCTTAGTTGACTTATTCAGTCATTCCATGAACTCAGAACACGTCAGTGATTCTCTGGGCTTAAGGAACATACAAGGGAGTCAGATATATTTCTGTGCAGTGGGATTAACTATTCTGTAGCACTGATTTGGGAGTAAAGTTCAAATAGGAACATATACAGGCATTACCTGGGAATCTCCATCAAGGGCACAGAAACCCAGGCCTGGACAGAGGTTAAGAGCTATCCCACATCACCTGAGCCCAGTTCTGCGTCAGGTGGCTCACAACCACCTGAAACTTCAGTTCTAGGGACCTGAGTCCCTCTTCTAGATTCCACAATCACTGTGCTCACACACACATGCCTTCTGCCACACACACAACTTAAAAATAAAAATTAATAAACGTAAAAAGCCAACCAAATGCCCAATGACACTTTAACAAGTAATACAAAAATTAAACATAAAGTGGAACTCACAGACTGTAGTGCATATCTTCAATCTCGTGTGTGATTATGAGCAATGCCTATCATTTCTTGACGTATCGTCTGTAGTACAGGATGGTAGCAGAGCTCTGTGAGACTTACTAGAGGTCACATACGGGATGTCTTTGTCTCAGTACATAGATTAGACATGGTATATGTGACACTGTTTATTTTTTTCCTTTGAAAGTTCCATATATGTACGTATGTATATATGTGTGTATATATAATATATATTGCGTTTTAATGATTTTCACTCCCATTACTTTATTCTTATTCTTGTTGAAAGAAGACAAGCCATCTTTGAAGTGGGCAACACTCACCTAATGGGTCATAGAGTGTTCTCTAACCACGTTACAAGGGGGGAGCACACGTCGCTGGGTGCAGCAAACAGAAGGAACATAGAATAGAATAGGGGAGTATAGACACCTAGAGTCTCCTACGACAGTGCCTTAGCGTTTGGACATTTGTGCTGGTTTGGACAAAAGTGGCCCCCATAAGCTCATAGATATGAATGCTTAGTTACCAGGTCACCAGGGAGTAGCACTATTTGAAAAGATTAGGAAGTGTGGCCCTGTTGGAGTAGGCGTGCCCTTGCTGAAGGAAGTCGCAGACGGTGGACTTTGAGGTTCAAGGGTGCAGGCTAGGCCCAGAGGCTTTCTCTTCCTGTGCCTGAGGGTCCCAGTGCAGGACTACTTCTCAGCACTATGCCCGTCTGCACTCTGCCATGCTCCCTGCCATGACAACAAGGGACGAAAGGTCTGCAACTGTAAGCCAGCCCTGACTAAATGCTTTATAAGAATTTCTGTGGCCATGGGGATCTCTTTCAAAGGTCATTTTTGCACACTGTACTAAATACAGTTTGTACACTCTAGTGACCCTAGTCCTGCCAACATGGAGTCCAGTCTTCATAGAAGCTGTACCACCAATGCCATTGTATCCCCAAAGCCTTCCAGGGGTGGCAGGTGACACAGCCTTGAGCCATGACAAAGTTCATACCCTAAAGGGATGCCCTTTTTTCAGTGAGAGACATCATTTGAAAAGATTAGGAAGTATGGCCTTGTTGGAGTAGGTGTGCCCCATGTTGAAGGAAGTGTGTCATTGAGGGTGAGCTTTGAAGTTTCAAAGGCCCAAGCTAGGCTTAGGGTCGTTCTCCATGTGTGCTGCTCCTCTATGATGGACTCTCATCTGACCCATGAGTAGCAGGGCAACCTGATGTCACTACCCGCCCCCCTCCTTCTGTGAGTGTAAAAGCTTTACTGAGGCTGCCTGCTGTATGTGGATTTACATAGGTGCAAGGGATCCAAATGTGGGTCTTCACAGCTGTGCAGCAAGCATTTTACACACCATGACTTCCCTGGAAACCAAGCTAATTCATTGTAATAACAGGAGATGGAGTCTCATTCATGGAGGTAAAGCTGTTACACAAGGAAGCATCCCCTAGACCCCCCCCCCACCGGCCTTCCTGTAGGTCCAGCACAGTAGATTTTGAAATCGGATGCTCTGCTATCAAGTCTTCGGCAGTAAAGAGAGAGCTCATTGGCTCTTCCTTCAGCCTCATTCCATGTCTGCAAATGGCTCAGAGCCTCAGTCTGCCCAACCAAAAAAATATATTGAAGAAAGAACCCAGGCTGGAGGCCCCTGAGGTCTCTCCTGAGTTCAGTGCCTCATCTCTCCTGACATCTTGCCATCCTCCGTTCTCTCCATTCAGAACGTGCCCAGCTGGGGCTGGAGAAAAGAGAAATCGGTTTCCAGGGTTAGACTGTTGTAGGGTTGGGTCACAAAGGGAAGAAAAAAAAAAAAACCCTGAGTGTTACAGTCAAAAGGACGTCAGAGTTCAAATAGCAAGATTGGAAGTGGCAGGTAAAATAAGTGAAGAAGGCTTGCAGCTCCTGTGTGAGATAGCCCAGCTAACTAAACTAGATGACAGGCAGGGTTCTTGGTAACATAACATGGCTAGTCTCTTCACAGGCCCAGGCCCACACAACAACCTCCACTCCCTCAAGGAGAACATACAAAGACCCGGCCCTTTCCCCTAGTACTGCATGCTGTGTGACTTAGTCACTGATGACGACGGAGAAGCTAACCTGAGTGGAACAGCACAGGTGACATGCCCATGGTCTCTCTGCCATCCACTCCTTCCTTTTTGTCCCAAAGTCCTTGGGACATTTCTTGCTTGGTACCCCTCTCCCCAATCCCAATGTCTAGGGAGATCCCTGCCTGTCTAGCACTTTTTTTTTCCACTGTGTGGCCTTATTGTCTGCACTCACCTTACAGTGCAAAGCGCCAATTAGCAGCTATGGGGAAAAGCAGTTACATCACCGCCAATCAACGCCTTGTGGGGTTTGAAACACCCCTAATAGATTCCCAAGCTTTCTCCATACACACTTCCTCCAGGACATACAGCCAAAGGTGTGGCTTATCACATACAAAGAAGGAAAGTGAGAGAGGAGGAACAGACTGTCTTTGGGTAGCAATTGAAGATCTCTACCAGGAATTTGGAAGGAACAGCACGCATAGCTCATATGACTTGGCTTCCCAATGGCATCTTAAATTGTCACAATTACGGCCCTAATAAGGGTTCTACACCCTGCTGAAAGACAATCCTGCTTTGGAGAGCTCACACCTGCCTTCCCTCCCACCAGTCTTGAGGAACTATTCTCAACAAACAAACTCCTCTCCAGAAAGCCACAGTGCACAACAGACTGTGCTGTGAGAAAAATGAGAAAACGTCTTCCGTGTGGGAAACTCAGAGGCAGAGGGCTTGCACCTGCTCCCCTCTGTCTCCACATGAGTCACTGGGACACAGGAGGCTGGCATCAGCTCCAGACCACACAGTGGCAGCACACACGGAGGGCAGTAGCCTCAGCCCATCCGCCACTTCCACTGCTTCCTCGTCCACCCTTTCTCCAAGCCTTGTCAACAGGGCAAAAATCATTGTTCAGGAAATACCTGGAAAGGAACGACGCGTGGGAGTGATGATCCACAGCTTCTTATTCACGGTTGACGTTCATTTACATCCGGTTTCCATGGATCTTAGGCTCATGAAAGAGCAGCTGCACTTCTTTTTTTTTTTTTCCCCAAAGTTGGGTTCTCATCTTATTTTCCTCACCATGTATTTTAGGGACCTCGGCTCACGTAGATTTTCTACCAGTTACCTATTTTCCTGGGTATGATGTCAAGTGTATCTTAACTGGAAAGGTCTGTGCTGCCGGTGATGTTGGCGGCTTTGCGGTCTAACACATGGCTATATGTTGCGATGTCTTTCCTTCAGCAGCATGGTACAAGGCCTTCGGTAAATGGTGGCTGGGCAGGTCAAAGGAGAAGCGGGAGGGTAGAGTGTGTACATATGCATGCGTTCCCACAAAGGCCAGAAGAGGGTGTCAGGTCCCCTGAATCTGGAGTTACAAGCTTTTGTGAACTGTCCTATGTGTGTGTGATGGGAACTGAATTCAGGTCATCCGTAAGTGCAGCCAGTGCTCCTAATGATTGAGCCATCCCTTCAGCTCTGTAAAGTAGATTCTTTATACTAAAATAATAATCCAAAATTGTCATAGTCTAGCACAAAATATAGTAATTCACATGCATGCACCCTAGGATATAGGCATATGTTTTTTGAGTTACCCACAGCATTATTCCACATAAATAATTGATGCCTAAATTTATAATCCACAAATTTTAATTATCCTATCTTTCATTCACTTATTTAATTCTCTCAGTTATCATTTATGGAGAAGTAGATATGAAGATCCCTAACCACATTAGCTTACATCCAAAAGTGTTTGCATCTTTAGTTAGACCAGAGAGGAATAATTTTTTAATAAATTCTGAGATGAGGCTGGAAGATGCTCAGTTGGTAGGACACTTGTCTTGAGAGTGTGAGGCCATGATCTTGAGCCACAGAACCACTTTTTAAACAAAAAGCCAGGCATGGTGACATGCTGTTACATGCTTACGATGTCACCGCTGAGGAGACAGAGATAGTGATGTCTTTGACTTGCTAGACAACTAGCCGAGCCTACTTGGTGGACTCCAACCAAGGCAGTGAGAGGCCGTGCCTGACAAGCATGGCATGAGGTTAGGGGGAGGGCCTTCAGAGTAAACATGAGGCCAGGTCCTCTCCACCCACACACAAACACAAATGATGGCCATGTCAGTGTATTACTGTCATCCCAGGTCTTGGTGACAGAGAAACAGGGATGCTGAGGATGCTGAAGGAGACCAGGTATCCAGGCTAGCAGAGTCAGTGAGCTTCAGGCTTAGTGAAAGGACATGCCTAAAAAAATAAGATGGAGAGTGATAGAGGACAAACACACACACACACACACACACACACACACACACACACACACACAGTGTATCTGGCACATGAGTGACAATAGCTGAGAGTGTCCTCTGACCTCCACACGTATGTGGGCACACATAAACAACCTAAATTCACTAGAAAAGAAAAGAAATGAACTAGATAGACATCTTGGTTTTCACATTATTCTTTCATATACTAATAAGCCAGCGCAGGGAATGGAGAGACTGCACACAGACACAGACACACACACACACACACACACACACACACACACACACACACCTGGTGGAATGCTGCTTTCTTACAATTGTACTGCTGGCAAAGCAGCAACCCATGGATTTGTGATGATCACTAGCTGCTAGTCCTACAGACGGGGTGAACTCCAGCTTCAGAGAAAGACTCTGTTTGATAAAAACAAGGCAGCCATGATATAGAAATATGGCTAACGTCAGCCTCTGACCTCCACACAAATGTGTGCACGTACCCAACACACGCACGTGCACAAACACACACTTCAAAGAAAAATCTAAGCCAACACAGATAAATCAATTAGCTAGGCTGTCCAGCCGCCAAGTTCATGGATTGGCCTGTCTCTGCCTCCCCAGCACTGGGATTCCAAACACAAACCCCCAAACCTGGCTTGATTTTTTTAGGTTGATTCTATGGGATCAAACTTTTGTCACCATGCTTTTAAGGCAAGTACTTTATCAGTAAAGATGATAATCAATGTCTGTCATCATTTTTACTTACAAAATTAACCCCAAGTGAAATATAGATACTGTGAGTCAGGACCAACAAGCATATAGTACAAACACATTTAAAGCAAGCTAGTAGAAGGTGAACGATTCCATGAGCTTTCACTGCGGCTAATCTAACTTAGATGGAGTGATTTCCCACCAGGGTTATATATGGATTAGTTGCTCTTAAGAAACTTGAGGTCACCGGTGGCTTGAAGAAGCTAGTGAAATATGTTGACCCTTTTTTAGGAAAAGCCTATATCATGTGCAGAGTAAAATATATAGAAAACACAACTTTGTTATTCAAAAATTCCATTCACTAACCCTAGACTCTGCACAGCTATATGAAAAGAAAACCTGGATTTGGTAAAAAAAAAAAAAAGCCTGAAAATTTTGACCTCTTAGGTGCCTAGGGGTGTAAGGGTTCATTTTCACTTTGACAGGCTTCCTCTAAGGCGTGTCTCAATTCTCTTCACCTCCAAATTAATGCTGCTAGAATTCAGACGTGTTTACCAGTCAATATAGACATTGAAAGCAGGGTGTATTTTGTTTGCTTTCTGAAGAGCTTTTATTCAATCAATGGCGATTCTCTTGCAATCAATAGCATCTTAGAAGTAAGAAAATACAGAACAGCAGGCACCGGATGTTATGGCAGTGCTAAAATTAAAAGCAAAAGCAAATGCCTTCCTTTGAAAACTTCATAAACTGGAGTCTGCCCCAAGATTTATGTGACAAGCTAATTCTTAACCACACAGGGCTAGCAAGAAGTCCTATGTGTGTCCCATACCTGTGATGGAATCCCTGACAGGACAACAGAACAGAAAAAGAAGGAGGAGGAGGAGGAGGAAGAGGAGGAGGAGGAGGAGGAGGAGGAAGAAACAGAAGAAGGAGGAGGAGGAAGAGAAGAAGGAGGGTCAGTCTAGAATATTCTACACAATTGAAAAAATGTGGTTTTGTGACTGAGGCAGGTTGGTATTTCAAACTGCCAGTGACTTACTTTAGGTGTCATAGGTGAGGAGCAGGAAGCACCCCCCAAAATAAGTGATTGCACGGGGGATGGTGTCAAGAAACTTTTTTGCATTCTGTGGTATAGCAAAAAGTTGTCCTCTACAAAGGTCATCCCTTGTTTCTTCTTTGTTGTTATTGTTGCTTGTTTATTTCTTTGAGACAGGGCTTTCCTAGGTATTCCTGGATAGCTTGGAAATTAGCATGTACACTAAACTAGCCTTTAACAGAGATCTGCCTGCCTCTGCTTCTTTAAGTGCTGGGATTAAAAGCATGCACCCTCACAATTGGCTCTTCTTAATTTAATACTTTTTAACATTTATTGACTTTGTGTTTTCTGAACACCTAGGTAAGAGAGGAACATGCACAGCATGGCATGGTATAGAGGCTAGAAAACAACCTGTGGGAGTCACCTCTCTCATTCTGCCGTGTGGATCCCAGGATCAAATTCGAGTCCTCAGACTTGACAGCAAGTACCTTTATCTGCTGAGCCATCCCCCCCACCTACATCCCTTGTTTTGAGGAACTCCCTCAGTGAACCATTTAGTCATAGGCATTTGGAGCAAGTGTGAACTTGCTGTGTGAAGAAGACAGGAACACATTCCAGTGACCCTGAATGTGAAAATCACAGTCCTTCATCAGGGGCACACTTGCATCCCTGAGATGTTAGTTATGTTTTGACCACATACCACATTCTGTACTTCTTCTTAGTCAAATCTACATGCTCAACAAACAACAATAACAATAATAAAAACAATAACAAAAAGAACAGGGAAGAAACAGAGACAGTGAAGTTTAAAAAGACCAAGTATGGGATCAACTCTTTGGGGCCAACAGCAGGATAGCTATGAGCCAGGGTTCAGGGTGACCACTAGGGAAACCTTCATATTCCCAATAGTTAGATTTTTTAAAAAATTGTACTAAGTTCCTCTGTGTGTAATGTATATAGATGTTCAAGTGGGTGTATGTGAACACTGCATGTGTGCACATGCATGTGTATGTGTGGGTGTGGAGGCCAGAAGTCAGTAATGGGGTGTCTTCCCCCTTTCTCTCTACCTTAATTTTTGAGACAGGGTCTCTCATTGGACCAGGAGAGATTCTTCTGTCTCTCTCCATCCATCCCAACCCTGGGTTATAAACCAACTGTTGTGCCTGGTTCTTATACAGTTGCAGGGATTTGAACTCTGGCCCTTGTGATTTGCACGGCAGGCACTTTGACAATTGAGTTGTCTCCACAGTTCCACATCTCCCTCATCACTGCAGGGTAATCCTCTAAGCTCTAACTTCCATGCTACCATCTTAGATGAACTCTCACAACTCAAAGAAGTCTTATGGTCCTTACAGACCACAGAATGTGACAGTTAATTGAAGAGGTCTTTAGGCATTGGGAGACTTGACTCCAGGCATGTGGCTCTGCAGTGAGCTGGGCAAGCAGGCAGATTCCCAGATGAGCCCAGAGATGCCCAGGGGAGAGCAAGTTCACTTGATGTTGGTGGTACTGTCAAAGGAAACATGGTTCTTTAAAGACCTTTGAGCTTGGAGGTAGGAGTACTTATGTACTTTGGTTTATAGCAAGGCCCTTGGGGTCTCCTCCATGTGTGTTCTACAATCCCAAATAACTTTGAACCACTGAACCAAATGCTGAAAATGAATTGGACAAGTGAAAAAGGAGAGGAGGCCACACAGAGAAACAAGATGCTCTCTAAACACACATCTCAATACACTAAGGCAAACAGCCTGGAATGTGAGCCTCACATTTGATAGCACATTAGGTGAGATTGGTCCTGGAGACCCACTGTATTATGCTCCCTGAGTATCATTGGCCTTTGGTTCCACTGCTGTCTCAGCAAGTCAACAGATATTGCAGCTGCCCTAGGGAGCTCACTCTGTGAGGGAGTTTGCAAAGCCCTCAGCACCTGGCTAATTAATCGCTATTTATCATTTTAGACTTCTACCACATTAAGGCATGGCAAGCATTGGAAGTGAAATTCATCCTAAAGAAATACATATACAACACACACACATACATTCATACATACATACACATATATATGCACATATAAGCATATACAAACATACACATATACATGAATACATAAACGTAGATATATTATACCATATAAACCCATAATTTAAAATAAAATAATCTTAAATATGTTTTTAAATAAAAAATAAACTTCAGTAACTTATAAATTTAAATAAAACTATCACAAAACTAAAATCTAGCAATATAATCTAGAGAGGTTTATTACCTGTAGTATTATAAAACTCTCCCTCCCCCAATTTTTGGCTACCTGGTATCTGACTGCTGCTTAAAACTGTATTGGGTGACTCCCATACACTGTTAACTGTAACATCATGTACCTTTTTTATGATCCAACTCCAACTTGATATATCAGTCTCTCCAGGCAAAGCAAGGAAGAAAAGTCAAGATAGGTTTAGAGAAGGCATGGGCAGTTGTTTGTGCCTAGATCTGGCTGGCTTTCTTGTCCATTGGTATTCATTGGCTACCACAGTAGTAGAATGTGCTTATCACCTCTGTTTTCATTCCTGAGTTATAGTACAGATGTAAAGGGACATCTGCACCCCCCAAGTTGTTGCTTGTGTAGATGGGTGGTTTATGTTGTCCTGCCTTCTGGTCCTCAAGTGGAAGGGTTCCGCAACTCCAATGGCTGGAAAGGTTTCACATCCCTGAGGGGGAACAGTCTCTCAAGGGTGTCCTGAGGTACAGGAACCCAGGAACCACACAGCTCTGAGAGGAGTCTTCCTCAACAGAGCTGTTGTAGCTTCCAGTGGATGGTTGCCCAAATCCTGAGAGGCTGAGGAGCCCTAGAGCCTGAGTTCTGCTCCTTCCCCAGCTGCTGCCACTCCCAGGGGAAGATTGACCCCAACCTTGAGGCGCTGAGGACCTTCAGAGCCTGACCTCCACTCCTTTACTTCTTTCTTCTCCTCTTCTTCGTTGCTTCTTCTGACAAGTGAGTCACAGCAGGCAGTAAATTTCTTAAAAGAGATCTGTTGGAGGGACAAATCCAGGACAGGCTTCCTCTGTTCCCAAGAGAAGACAGTAGGGAACTGGGCAGACACAGCCTGTATATAGAATTTCTTAGGGGGCAGAGCTTTCTGGGGCAGGGATTTCCAGAGTGTGGATTGGTGGGATTTCAATATTCCTGAGCTGGGGGAAACTCAGGGATTGGTGGGCTCTTGTCCAGCCATCTCATGCCAGAGTAGCATAATCTAAGATGAGTCCTACTGAGGGGCTGGAGATGGCAGTTACAGAAGTCTGGGGATGGGGGCTGCTGGAGCTTTCTCAGTCAGAGGTCTGGCCACTTTTCTGCCTTGAGGGGTAATAAAGTTTACAAGGTGTCCAAAATTTACAAAGAGTTCACTGTGAAGGCAATAGGCTGAAGCAGGAAAGGTTGTCATCATCGTGGACAGGTCCCAAGGCTGTGGCAGCAGGCTTTTTCATAGAGCGTAGCCTAAAATGGGAATAGTCACCATGGACAGCTCCCATGGTGCCGGAAATGTGTCCAATTCTATAGCTGTTGGCTGAGGCAGGAATTGTCACCACGGACAGCTCCCGCTGAGGTGCTGACAGGAGCCGCCATTTTTTCTCTCATCTCCAGCTCTGGGCTCTCTCTGCTGCGGCTTAGGGAGTTTTGATTGCTGCTGCTGCCGAGATGGAAGGCCTACACCCCAATTACAACCAAGGAGACTTAACTTCTGTGACCTACAACACTAGGGACAGTGCTCACTGAGCTCTTTTGGACCACAGTGTGAGCTAGCCACTGCCCTGTTGATTCTGGCTTCACCTGTAACACATAATTACAGATACCATTTGTCACTCCAACTGGGACACTTCTGAGAGAGGAAAGGAATGCCATTTGTAATTGAACTGGATCAAAAACATCAAAGGGTAAAATTTCAGATGAAGCAGGATTTATGGTTACCCATTGGCATTGGTGTGGGCATTGGTGAAACACATAAAACCATAAATGTGGAGCAGGCAAGATGGCTCAGTCAGTAGTGTTGGCTGTGCAAGCTTAAGGACTTGAGTTTGGTCCCTAGCAACCAGGTTAATGTCAGGAACACGGGGCACCCATTTGTAACCCCAACACTAGGGAGGCAGAGACAGGTGGGTCTTTGGAACTCCATGGCCGACCACCTGCAGCAAATCAGATAGCCCAGTTCCCAGCAACAAACTGTCTCAAGAAACAAGATTGATGGTGCCAGGGGAATGATGCCGGAGGCTGACCTCTGGCTTCCATATGTAAATACACATGTCCACAACACACATGCATGCACATAAGTCCACAGCAACACATGCACATATGTATGTGCACAGATGAAAAGAATGTAATAGCAGACAAAATAATGCCTGAATGTTTTTCTGGAGCATTCCAATATTTGTGTCTTCCTGCTTGGTGATTCTGAGTCCTTCCCACCCCTTATGTCTGTTTCTGATCTTTCTGAGGGAGATCTGGACTAGACTTTAATTCCTCAAAAAGCTTCAAATTCAGCATATCCACACTAAGGGTGATCTCCCACTGGTCACACTCTTTCCCTTGCCTTTCCTGTTTTTGAAAATACAACCATCCTTTGTCAGTTCGCGAGGCATGAGACATTAACGGCTGCATGCAAACCCTCTACTCTATCTCAGTGACTCTGGGGCAGTCAGATGTCCTTCACCCTGTTACCTCCCGTCTCTTTCACTCTCTCATTTATGTCTTACAAGACCAGGCCTCTGCCAGTTTTGTTACTGTTCTCACCACCACAGCCTCCTGATTGGTCTTACACTTCTACCCCTCGCCTTTCGTCTCTTTACTTGTCCTAGTTAGGTCCTGGGATTCTCAGATCATGGTGCAGGTAGAATCATATAGCAAGATTGTGTGTGTGTGTGTGTGTGTGTGTGTGTGTGTGTGTGTGTGTGTGTGTCTGTGTATTATGATGGTTAATTTTGGTTATGAATATGATTGGATCTGAAAATCACCATATAAACAGGCCTCTGTGTGTGTTTGTGAAGGTTTCTCAACTTAATTCACTGAAATAGGAAGACCAATTCTAACTGTGGTGGCACCGGGCCTTGGGCTGGGGTCTCAAACTGAATAGAAGGAAAAAGCCAGCTAAGCACCAGTATTAATTAATCTCTCTCTCTCTCTCTCTCTCTCTCTCTCTCTCTCTCTCTCTCTCTCTCTCTCTCTCCTTCCTGACTGTGGACACATGTGACCAGCTGCTTCATGCTCCTGATATTGTGACTTCCGTGCTGTTATGGACTGTACCTGAAGACTGTGAGCCAGAATGAGCCCTTTCTCCCTTATAATAAAATAAAACCAAGCCTCTTTGGGTTCAAATTAAACATTTCCTATGGTCAGATCCAAACCAGCTTGCTAGCTTCACTCACTGTCTCAGCAATTTTTCTTTTGCTGTGAAGAGTCCCCATAACCAAGGCAACTTAAAGTAGAAAGTTTATTTGGGACTCAGAGTTTCAGAGTGTAAATCCATGGCTATCATAGCAGGGAGCATGGCATCAAGCAGGCCAGCATAAAGCTGGAGCCTACATCCTTATCCAGAAGCATAACACAGAGAGATAGAGACAGAGACCCACAGAGACAGATGGACAGACAGATAGACAGACACACACACACACACACACACACACACACAGAGAGAGAGAGAGAGAGAGAGAGAGAGAGAGAGAGAGAGAGAGAGAGAGAGAGCGTTGGGAATGGGAATGGCTTTTGAAACCTCAAAGAAGACCACCCTGCCATGACATCTCTCCTCCAACAAGGCCACACCTTCTAATCATTTTTCAAATAGTTCCAAGTGGAGACCAAGAATTCAAATATATGAGCCTGTGGGTATCATTCTAATTCATACCATCACTTCCACCTCTATCTCTTTCCCAGGTATCCTATGTCACCAAGCTTCTCCAATGACTATTCAAATGTCTAGGTCTTTTCAAACACAAGGAATTCAATTCCTACCCCCCCTTTCAGTTGCTGTACCCTATTCATTTGTAGTGCTTATCAATTTCTGTGGTGAACATCGTGTCACTCTTGGCCAATTTTATGCCACCAAAAGGACATGCCTGGATACAGGGTTGGGTGGACATGCAGGTCTTAGATTCAACATATCAGTGCTCTTCCTGTCTGCTTCTAGAAACTCCAGCCATCTTTCAAGAGGCAGTTTCTGTGGCTACATCTTCCTAAAGTCTTCTGGGAACCACCCACCTTTTACTTGAACTATGGCCCATTTAGGATTACTCACATTTCCCATTGTTCTTTCGATGGACCTGTGCAGAGCACATGCTTTCTTTTGCCCCAACACTCAGGCAGCACATTAGCTCATGCTAAACCCCTTCTACAACACTAAGAGTTTCTTCTATGATACATAGTGTATTGGGTTTCTCGGGTCAGTACTCTCCACACACGAGAGCTTTGCTTAAAGTGAGTCTGTCTTTTACTGTGGCTTGCTCTGGCCACTTTGAAGGAAATATGTAAACATGATGTGCACATCTATGTCTCTTCTTTTCTGCATGAGATTCATAAAGCCATGAGGTACTAAAGAGCCAGAAGAATTGGGCTTTCCGAATCTTTAAATCTTGTTGTGCTTGTGACTCAACATCACAGGAACAGGCAAACTATTATCTCAGAATTAGCCCACAGGAACACTTCCTGCACTAACCTCTTATAGCATGCTATTTCATCCCAAAGGCTTGTGAATGGAGTTTAAGAAGCTGTGCAAAATTATTGACCTACCACATTATAGCTGGGTGATACTGAATGAGCATTTATTCTCTGCCTCAGTTTCTCCCCACAGAACATGGAAGTAATCATAGACAAACTTTAGAATGTGGGTCTTAACTACATGAGATCATAGCCATGAGTGTGTGATAAGGGGACTGAGCCCCTCCACATCATGGCTGTCCACTATCCAGTTCTAGCAACCACAATTCCAAGAAGAGAGCCACACTCACTTTGTGTGGATGCCTTGACCTGCTTGCCCACTCTTGGCAGCAGGCCACATGCATGAATCCAGCTTGTGTAGTCATCTTGCTACTGTAGTTCTTGGGTGTGGCTCGAGTACCCAGGGTATCTGCTGCTGCTATCTTTAGCCATTTGTTTTCACCTCCTCAGTGCTCTGGTTTTCTAAAACTGTTAACTCTTCTGGCCTTCATGGTGATCTTTTTTCTCCTCTCATTTAGGAAGTATAAGCCTTCTTAAAATTCCCCTTCAAAAACTCAGTGGAGGAGCTTGGGAGAGGGCTCAGAGAATAAAGCATTTGCTCTGCAAATGTGAGGACTGGAGTTTGGATCCCCAGAACCTATGAAAATGTCAATCAGGCATGGCAGCATGCTAGCACTTCCAAAGATGAGGAAGAGACTGGGGCATCCTCAGAGCAGGCTACATAGTTAAACTAGATGAATCTGCACAGTCCAGGTACAACAAGAGACCTGCTCAATGTATAAGATAAACAATCAAGAAAGACATCAGATATCAACCTCTAATCCCTACATGTATGTGCACAAAAAATATGTGCACTCACATACACAAACATGTGTACATGTAGGAAAGCACTATCTATCTATCTATCTATCTATCTATCTATCTATCTATCTATCTATCTCTATCTCTATCTCTTTATCTAAATCTAAAACAAGAAAAGTTCAGTGGTGGCATTGAACCTATTTTGTCTCACTTTCTCCACTTGTTCAGTTGTATTTATGCAGGATAGTAACTTTGGTCCCATTAAGAGAAGCTGAAAAGATAGGGAAAAATTTTGTTGGATTAAATAATGGTTCAGGTGGGGATCAACCAGGAGTCTATTCTTTGACATTGGTGTGTTCTTGCCTCTGTGCATCTTCTACATGAACCACTCACAGGTTCTCCCGACACAGTGACTAAAGCAAAGGGCACTCTGATATCATTCCTGATGAGGGTTTATTGTCATGAGCCAAAAAGTGTTCTCCTTCCACCACCAGCCTTGCTATCGAACTGTTGTCAAAAATAAATAGCTCCAAACCACAGCTGCTTTGAAACTGGCCTTAGTTTTGGCAGGCCCTGAGCTGGGGTGGTGCCAACAACTCTATAAGCAGAACGATTCATTTGACTATTCCAAAACATTTCACAACTAGCTTATCTCAAAGAGGTCACCGGGGTGTCACAGATGTAAGAGTGGTTGCTGTTAAAGTATGCTTCTGAGGTGTTTTAAATGACCGTGTAGACCGATGGGAAATGCCTTCTGAGATGGTCCTGTAGGCTAGTAAATTTCAATGTTGACAACATGATAGAATCACTTGAAGAGCTTTTGAAAAAATTACATTTTCCAAGCTGTATCATATATGAATGTTATAAGAATAGTCAGGCATAAGACCTTGGTGTCATCATTTCCAAAACATACCCTGTGTGTATGCAGTGTGTAATGAAGGCAGAGAGCCACTGTTCTGCTTAAGATGATCACCGTCTTTGGAAGTTGTCCTCAGACATTCATCCACAGTTTTTAGCTCTATATTTGTGGTGTGTGTGTGTGTGTGTGTGTGTGTGTGTGTGTGTGTGTGTGTGTGTGACTGAGTGCAATTCCTCAAGAAGCCTGAAGAGGGCACTAGATCTGCTGGAGGTGGACTTGTAAGCTTCAGGGAGCTAGCTACAAATGTCCACTGCTGAACCATCTCTCTAGCCACTTATATTCTATTATAATTCTCTACAATATTATATCATAAATCTCTATAATAAGATGAATGAGAAGAGATAGGCTGTTGAATAGAACTTGTCCTCTGGAATGCAATCTCAAACTAGTTGCCTCTCTCCTAATGAGCAGGTAGGATAGGATTTCACAGAGTAAGTTACAAGAGGGTCATCCATCCTGGGTTTGCTCTCTTGCTGACCACTGGTCATGGCTCAAGGAATCGAGTGGACATTGAAAGATTCACCTGAGTGACCTTGGGGAGTGAGTCTGCTGAGATGTCTTCATGGCCTCTTCTGTAAACTGTTTACTGAAAACAAATCCAATCCAGAGCAAGACAGAAAGATCTCAAGGAGGAGAAATGGTGTGAAGAGATGGAAAGAAGTGAAAAAAGTCACACAGGGAGAAGTTGTGTTACATGTGCACATCACTCTCCAGCCTGAGACTGCAGCTCATTCATCACAAAGCTGGACAGAAAGTAAGTGCTTAGCAAGGATCGTTAGTACAATCTCCTCAACCACTCTCTCCCTTCTGGGTATTTTCTCCCTGTTTTTGCTCCCAACACTGTATCCATCTGTGAGTCCCCTGGGCTTTGGCACTGATCTGACATTGTTCTTTGATTTTTTTTAAAGCAATAAAAGCAACTCCCATTTGCCAGATATTTTCTGAGTGCATAAATTTCCAATTTTGATATACTGTTCATTTAATTTCTACAACCATATTTACTTATTTATTTATCCATTCATTTCTTATGTGCTTTATTTACTTATCTATTTATTTTTAGTATTTTTAATTAGTGTGCAAGGTAACGGGGTTCACACATTTTCATGCATATATATCATCATATTCTGTTTTTTATTTGATCCTTCCAACAACATCTTAGGTCTCTTCCTCTACCCAAGTATCTCATTTCTACTTTCATTTCAAATATTTTCATTACCCTTTCCTCCACTTCCTTACCTCTCATAGTTCCATTTATACTTTCATGTCCTAAACACACACACACACACACACACACACACACACACACACACACACACACACTTTTTGAGTCTGGCTTATTGTTTAACATGATAATAATCTTCAATTCTATCCACTTTCCTGTAAAAATAATGATTTCATTGTCTTTACAGGTGAGTAAATTTCAGGTGTGTTTGTGCCATTCTCCTTACCCGTAGATCTGTGGATGGGCATCTTGCTGGTTCTGTATCTTGGTTGTTGTGAATAGCACAGCAGTAAACATGGCTGTGAAGTCACCTAAAGCACTATATTATTTTTGGCTCTCAGAGGAGAAACCAAATATCAAAGCAGTTCAACCACTTTCTAACATCACCCTGCCACAACGTGGGGCTACTGACCCCCATGTGTTCTTTCACCATCAATGCTTAAATGGTTTTCAAAATATAGCACTAAATTAAAGATCAATAATACTGTGAAACATTAACTTATGAAAATAGGAAGAAAGAAGATTGAATCTGGCAGAGAGAAGATTGTGGACTTCTTTGCACAGAGGAGAAGCAGGGAACAGAGGCAAAACAAAACAAAAACAAAACAAACAAAAAACCTCTCACAAATTCCCACAGCTGGTTCAAGACAGGCTGGGATCTGCATAGGTCTTAGCAGCAGGACAGCGCATGCCCAGGAGAGTGGCCAGTAGGCTCAGATGGGTTTGGTTTGAGACTCAGCACCTTCCACTATAACTATTGCTGAGCAGACTCTATGCAGTGGTTCTGGTTTTATTGAATATTGTGAACAAAAGCAGTATGGCTTTGATTTAATAGAATGATCCTCTACTCAAAAGACACATATACACAGGTACAGACAGACAATAAACAGGAAGATAGACAGACACATAGATAGATACATAGATATATAGATGATAGATAGGCAGGCAGACAGAAAAACAGACATAGAAAGAAAAATGGAGAGATAATAAATGGATAGATAGATGATAGATTGATTGGTTGATACAGAGATGTTAGATGATAATGCATTGATTCGCTGATGATAGATAATACATAAATGACAGATAAAAAGGTAATAGATATATGTCTTAGGGGTTCTATTGCTATGAAAAGACACCATGACCACAGCAACTCTTATAAAGGAAAACATCTAATAGGGCTGGCCTACAGTTCAGAGGTTTGGTCCATTCTCATCACAGCTGGAAGCACGGCAGCGTGCAGACACACATGATGCTGGACAGGCAGCAGAGAGTTCCACATCTGGATCCAAAGGCAGCAGAAAGATTGAGACTAGGCCTGCCTTCAGCATCTAAAACCTCAAAGTCCTCCCCCAGCGATACACTTCCTCCAACAAGGCCACACCTCCTAATAGTGCCACTCCCTATGGGCGGGCCTATGGGGCCATTTTTATTCAGACTACTACATCCCATTCCCTGGTTCCCATAGGCCGGTAGCAATGTCATACTGCAGAAATGCATTAAAGAAACCTCACTTTGAAGGTCTTCATAGTCTAATACAGTCTCAACAATGTTTAAAAGTTCAAAGTCCAAGCCGGCATGGTGGAGCATGCCTGTATTCCCACCACTGGGGGAGACTGAGGCAGGAAGATCTCTGTGAGTTCGAGACCAGCCTGGTCTACAAAGTGAGTCCAGGACAGTCAAGGCTACACAGAGAAACCCTGTCTCAAAAAAACAAACAACAAAAAAAGGCCCCTTCAGAGACTCACGGCAGTCTCTTAATTATAATCCTCTTAAAATCAAAGTGAAAAAGCAGATCATGTGCTTCCAATATAAAATGGCACAAAATAAACATCACTATTCCAAAAGGGAGAAAAGGAAACATAGTAAGGAAATGCTGAACCACAGCAAGACTGAAAACCAGCGGGGCAAACTCCAAACTCTGCATTCCATGCCTGATGTCAAAGCGCTGTTCCGACCTCCAACTCCTTTCAGCTTTGTTGACTGCAACCCCAACCCCCCACTCCCACCCCCCCCCCCACCCCACTCCCACCCCTGCTGATGCCATTTCCTAATAGTAGCTGTCCTCAACAGGTATCCCAAGATTCTGATATTGTTTTTAAATTATTATGTATTATCTATAGGCCTGGCTAGCAATCAATCAAGACACAGACACTTGTTATATTGTAAAATAGCCTTAGTTAACCTGGGGCAGGGCAGATATCAGTCCTTTAAATTACCTCCCATAGTGGGGCAGACATGGGATCCCTGTTTTAATCCCATGCCACCTGCTTCTAATAGCTTCTATCAAGCTACCTCCCATCCATAATCCCAAATACTTGCTCATGTTCTTCATCTGGGCTGGATTCTCCATCCACGCCACTGGCCATGTGCTTCTCCTCCAGTTAACCCATGGCGGCCTTCCTCTCCTCTCCTCAGGTCTCTCTCCTTTTTCCTCGTTGTGGTCCTTTCTTCTTCCCAGAATTCCTCTCTCTCTCCTAGCCCCACCTATCTCTTTTGCCCAGCCCAGGTGGGATGGCTTTTTATTAAGCAAAAGGTGGGTCACATAGACAGCAAGCAGTAATTAGCATCAAAATACATCAGACTACCCCCAACACTGGGATCTCCGACATCTTGGGGGTCTCTGAGGCAATCCAGGCTCCACCTTCACAGCTTCACACAATGGACACTCCTGACATATGCCTGGCTTCAGCAGCTTTCCTTCATCCTGGAGGGAGATTTCACATCCCCTTTCTAGCTTTGATTCTAAAGCCAGAAAACACATTGCTGACGCTGCCGAGCTCGAGTTTCACATCAAAACCAGCTTTTGTTTTTGTTGGTTTCCTTCAGTACCTAAGCTTGGCTGTGCTAGAACTTGCTAGACCAGGCTGGCCTTAAACTCCGAAGTCTGGCAGCCTCTATCTTCTGAGTATACTAGGATTTAAGGTGTGTGCCACCACACCCAACTCTAAGGTTTTTTGTTGTTGTTGTTGTTGTTGTTGTTGTTGTTGTTGTTGTTTAAGTTGCCTTTTCACTTTTCTTTAGTTCCTTTTCACAAGTTGGAAGCTTAGCTGGGTGAGGACTTGCTTTAGGGCCATCAATCACTTCCTTTATTCCACCTGCCATTGGGCTTTTCTTTAATCTGTTCCCTCTTCCTGGTGCCTCTTTTCTCCTCTTGCCTGCTCAGCTTGCTCCTTTTCATTACGGATCTGCCTAAGACTGACCACTACTTAGCCACACAACACAGTCAGTGCTGGGTTGTTTGGAAATGTCCTCTGCCAGATCTGTTAATCCATAGTCTTCAATTTAGCCTCAGTCAGATTTTTTTTTTAGACAAGAGCAGAAAGCAGACACGTTCTTCACCAAAATATCACAAGAATGATCTATCTCTACACCACAAAGGACATTCTCCTTTGAGATCTCTTGAAGTGCCTCCACCTGCCACACAGTCCAAGTCACTCTCAACACCACTGCCTGGCATGCTTCTACTAGTATGGCCCATTAAGGTCAGCTCAAAGTGTCCAATAGTCCAAAGCCCCAATATTCCTCCGAACAAAAGCATGGTCAGGCCTATCACAGCAGTACCCCAGTCCCTGGTACCAACTTCCATCTTAGTTAGGGTTTCTGATGCTGTAAAGAGACACCATGAGAGTTCTGCATCCAGATCTGAATACAGAGAAGAGACAAGTGACACTTAGCTGGGATTGAGAATCTGACACCTCAAAGCCCACACTCAGTGACATATGACACACTTCCTCCAACAAGGCCACACTTCTAATAATGCCCCTCCATATGGACTTATGAATGTCATTTTCATCCAACTCCCCTTACACACAAATATATATATATATATATATATATATATATATATATATATATATATACACACATACATACATACATACATACATGATAGATCAGTAGATAGATGATAAATGCTTGGTTGAGTCATTGATAAATGATACATAGTGCTGGGGTCCTAATAGTCACAAGAGTCCAGCAAAGCAAAACTTTATTTTCCTAAGACAGGGTTTCTCTGTGTAGTTATGGCTGTCCTGGACTCACTTCGTAGACCAGGCTGGCCTAGAACTCATAGAGATCTGGCTGACTCTGCCTCCAAGAGTGCTGGGATTACAGGCATGGCTACCCCTCCTAGCTCAAAATATTTATTAGAATTAGGCAGCAATAACTGTCCAGTCATGGACAATAGCACAGATTTGGGAGCTGACTTCATCTTCAAACATTCATCTTAGTAAGCATTTTAACAGACAAAAAAAAAAAAAAAATGCATTATCCTTGGGCTGCTACTGATCAATTAAGGCCACAGAACAGACTTGGGAGCTGAACTGTGTGTGACCTAGAGCAAGAACCTCACACTTTTTAAGCTTCCAAACCACAAACATCTGTGCCCAATTATCCATCCCACCAATCAGGATTAGGGATAGGGAACTTCCTTAGGAATGTGTCTTTGTGGAACTTTTATCCTGTTCCCATTGGTTGGGTTACTCAACTGTAGCAGATCGACTTGCCCAGACTTCATGTCTTACCAACTTACCAACCAGGATGTCAGTTACCCACATACATTTCTCTTTCTGTCAAGCAGGATGTCAATGACCAAGGGAGGTCTTGGGAACTTAAACTCTATTTGACTTTCTATTCAAATGGAAGCTTATTCCAAATGGCTTCAATTTGGTTCCTTTGTACGACAGATGTTAGACACTACTGTCTTGATTTGTTGATAGTAGGTAGATTGATATATAATACATATACAGCAGAGTAAAAGATGATTGGTGGGTAATAGGTAGATAGAGGTAAATAGATGGCTGTATACTTGATCAATCTATAGATAGATTGTGGGGCACATAGGCTGGGTGACCAGGAAAAACAGAGACATGCCCAAACCCCCAAAACTCAAACCTGAGACCAAAAATCTCACCACTCCCTCCCTGCTTCCTTGCCTGCATGCCCTGGGGCACATAGACTGGTGGCTCCCAACTCTGCAATTCTCTAGATAGTCACAGGTAGTCACATAGTCAGGTACCTGGATGCAAATAGATCATCACCATCATCCCAGCCACGACCAATGAGATCCATTCACCACCACCACCACCACCATCACCGCCCCCCCCCCCCGCCAAACAATGACGACAATGAACAACAACAACAACAATAGCAACAACCTTGATTTGCTTTATGACCAAGGTTTATATAATCCATGTCCATTTCAAATAAACTGGCACAAGTTATTTCACTGAAGATCATCTGGGAGTGGTTGATTCACTGAGCTGTAACACTGGAGGAGCCGCTTTGGAAGAAGTCTTTCTCCAGACATTCAATGTTGAATCCTCAGACCCATCTGCCCAGCAGCTAGGTTCCTGCTCCTGCCCAGCCTAGCACTGCAGCCTGAGCTCCCACTGGAGCCGCTGCCTAGCTTTCTCCTGCCCTCGCTGCTCACAGAGTTAGCTGCTGGAACTTCTCCTCTCCTTCTTTTCTTCGTGTCCCTCTGGGAGAAGAATCACCCACCAAGATAAAAGATCTGTAACACTAAAAATCTGCGGAGAGTTTCCCTCTTCCACTTCCCTACCCCTGGCATTCCCAGCTGGACTGGAATTCTCCAGAGACCACCTGTTTGGGGGTCTGCTTCCTCCCTCCCAGACTCGGTGTTCTGGGTGGTGCCAAGGGACTGAGCAGAACGAGGAAGGACAGATAGATGATATGTGAATGAGAGATGACAGCATTCACCTTAGTAATTCCAGTGATGAGAGAAATGGTGAAAACTAAAGTAGGGTCTCACATGACATGGTGAAAGAGCAAGCAGACACTATGACAAAGGAGAGCTCTCCGTAAGGAGGAGACGGCTTGCCACATCCTGACCGATGGAATAGCCCATCTCAGAAAGATCTGGAGGGAAGCAACTGCCTTGCACATGGAGCATGAGAAGAGTATGAGGACCAGCCCCTGACTAGTTGCCAGCCCTTGTGTTCTCTGGGCCTCATTGCTCTCTTTCCAGGAGATACAGTAAAATTTTCCGACCTTGGCATATGATTAACACTTCGTATGAGTTATTGAAATAAATGGCTTTGATTCCTCTCTTTATTCACTTTACCTGTTGTTCGACTCCTGTCTAAATGAGCCGTTCTGACAATTTTGAACTCTCAGGGTTATCCATCTTTCTAACAAATTAAAAAGAAATACTGCTCCATCAGTAGAGCTCTTGCTGTACAAGCACACAAGGACACAAGAGGGATCCCTGGAAGCCAAGCTAAAAAGCCCAGCATGGTGGTACACCCTTGTAATCCTAGCAATGTGAAGGTGAAGGGAGGCAGATGCCCAGCGCCTGCTGGCCAGCCAGCCAGCCAGCCAGGCCAAAGAGATGAGGGCTGAATCCAGGAGAACCTATCTTAGAAACCAAGGTGAAGAACAAGGCATGAAATATACTTTTGGCCTCCATGTACACTTTACACACACACACACACACACACACACACACACACACACACACACACACACACATTGTATGTCCTTCAGGGTCTCAAAAGCAATCCCCCAGGTGCACAGCCATGCTTAGCCAGGGAACACGGGTTTGTCTCTACTGTTCCCAAGAGCCTTGATTTGTTCTCTGTCTTAGTCTGTCTCTCTTAGATGGAGGAAACTTAATGTGAATCAGCTGCCCCCGCTTTCTTGTGAGAGACAGTCATTTGAAAGAGACATGAGAGACCGAGCGACAGGTGGTGGTCCTTTCACAACCTCCAGTTTCGTTCTCGAAGCAGACAATAGGAAGGCTGGTGCTAAGCCATAAGGCCCTAGGTTAACATGCACTGCAGACTAAATAGGGTGCTAGCACCCCACTTGCACTCCTGCGGCTGCCAACTTGGTGCACTTACTCGGCTACCTCAGTCTAGAAAGAACCCTGCCAATAGATCCTTTTTCCTCTGCAGCTGTTCAGGAGACACTTACCAAGCACTTCCTGTGTGCCACGCACACTGCCACGCACTGAGGTTAGACAAATGAGATGACAGAGTCCTGCCTTAGTAAGGCTTGCATTTGACAGAGGGGACAGCATTCGTAATAATCAAATAATGCACATTATTTGTAATGTAATTGGTAATTGTAATGTAATGCTGTACATTAAGACCTTGGAAGACTGACGCAGAGTGGGTGGTGTTATTGATGACAGAGAAGAACACCATTCAGGAAATGACCCAGACTGCAACAAGAGTGAGGGAGCTGGACAGCCAGTGCTTTTTCTTCCATGGAGAGAGAACCTCAGACACAGGAGGAAGAATCCTGGAGTCAGCAGCGCAGGAGGCTGTGGCCATTGGCCCTTTCTTTCTTCCTCCTCTCATACCTGGAGAGCGTCCTGACTGTTACATGTTGGTAGTTGATAGTTTGTCCAGGTCTCAGACCCTCCAGTGTCTGACTATTCTGTTCCCTCTGTCACCTATTGTAGCCACCAGGGCCTCTTTGCCAACACCCTCTAGCCCTCTGGTCATTGCTGGCACAATTTGTACTCGATCTCATCTCTAGGTCATCGGATCTTGCCAGCTGTGCTATAGGTTTCTAATGCCAGAAAGTTTCGTTGCACACACACATTTACACACACATAAATGTATGATGCCATTATATAACTTTTGGATTGTAATTAATATATGTGTGTGGGGGTTTCTGGACGTGTCAAGCTAGGCAGCGATCTGCAAAGAGGCGAGAATGAGAACTCAGTTCAGATTGACTTCATCAACCTGGATCAAAACTTCTTGAAAGTCTAATGCCAGGTGGCTTATTCCCAACAAATTTAAACATAGTATAATTCAGAAAAAAAAATTCCTGGTGCAATACAATCTCTGGTGCACAAATAAGCATAATTACAGGGACACTATACTCAGGGTATATGTCATTTTTTTTCTAAGAAGATGGGTTCTAGAGATAGGCTACCTCTATGGCTTAATGGCCTGAGGGAGGATCTGGCTTGGTTTCAGTCATATACATAACGTAGAGGTCATTTGGGCTGTTAGCCATCTCTGTTCTTAGTTGTGAATGGTTGGGGGTTCCCCTGGCTGTAAGGGTCATTTAAGTTATTAGCTGCCTCTGGTCCTGTTTGTAGGAGCTTCATATGTCCTGGAATAGCTGTTAACACAGAACCACCAGGCTGTTCATCACTTCCAGTCCCCAGCTTTTTGGATGGAAGAACAGGTTTTTATGTCCATTTCTCTGTGAGGACAATCATGCACGCTTAACATTCCTGGTTTTCCTTGAAGATCTGTGGGCAGAAGGGAGCTTCACGCTCCCAACACACATATATTCACTGTACAAAATAATAACCCCAAGAAACATATATTCATTGTACAAAATAATGACCCACACTATGACATTTTTGTACATGCATTAGCAAGTGTTTTAGCACCGTTCACCCTTCACTGCCTCCTACTGTCCCAGCCTCCCCTCCGTCTGCTCCCTTCCCTCACTCCAACTCTTCCCCCTTCTACTATTAGATCTTTTCTCTCCTGTCACGTGGCCCCTCTAAAGTTCCGTTCACTTCCCTGCAACCTAATTAGTGTTGAGAGTGGAGCTCAGTGGTCACACGCTGGTCCAGCCTGTGCAAAGCCTTGGGTGAGATCCCTAGCACAACAAAAAAACCCGAGGGTGGACAAATTAATTTGTCTTTGGAAAGGGCTTTCTTTAGTCTCTGCTGGGCTGAAACTCATTATGTAGTCCAGTCTACCCAAAATTCCCAACATGCCCCGCCCCTCACAAGCCTCATGGTGTAGCTCAGTCTGCCCTAAAACTCATAATCCTTACAGTGACTGTCACCACATCTAGATGTGCTTGTTTTATTATTTGAATTTTTTTAAATGATTCTTTGATGTACACAATGTCTTCTAACATGCATGTGGAGGACAATTTGCAAGTAAATAATGAGACATGATCTTGCGTGCACAACTCCCATAGCTGTGCTGATAACAAATTGCTTCTAGTTTTGAATCTTTATTAAAGTGAATCCCCACCATAAGTCCAACATGCGTTCCATAAATCCTAGCTCCATCTCTGGGCATTCATCAGACCAGTGTTCACATGGCCCACAGCACACAGCACAGATTCTGCCTACAGAGAGCACCAGCATTTCACTAATCTTTTTCCTTGTCCTGGTTTGAATCACTGAGCCTTTAAAGCCAGGCCTTTAGCTCATGGGTTTGCCTTGATTTTCCCTCCTGGTGACAGTGGGGGAGGGAACAGGAAGAGATGCTTGCTCTGAATTAGAGCATGTTTTATAAGGGAAGTGACTTACCTAACTCTTTCTCATGTCAAGCACACTGGCCTACGAAAGATACTTAATAACTTGTTTTTATTAAATTGCAAAACCGAAGTCTTAAACTATCAGTTACTAGACAGTGCTTTGTGGACTGTGGTCTCTGCCCAGCAGGAGTGTCAGGGACATGGGAGCAAGATGCAAACTTCCTGTACGTATGTCTGCGGTCCATGCTGCCACCAGAAACCACGAAGAAGTCCATGATTCATGAGCCTGCTGACTGTAAAGGGCAAGGAAGCTACTTTTGCAGTGATATTGGTGCCTGCAGACTCAGAGTTGAGAAAGAGAGACATAGAAGGCTTCTCCGACAACCCCTACCCCCAACTCCACCTTCCCCACTCAAAAATGTAACAGCCTAGACAGGAAACAATCAAAGAGAACTCTTAAAATTTGTATAAGGATGCTGAAGTACACCTCTCCACACTTGATGGTTTCCGGTGGTGGGGGGGGTTTGCAGATGGGGAAGGACTCAGTTCTCTTTATGGGTCTGGCCACTGGGAGTTAGACATGCTCCAGGCTGTATGTGGGCAACACAAATTGGACCTGTAGGTTTATTTTTAATTTGGGGACATAGGTACAAGTGTAGAGGGGCAGACGTTGGAGAACTCGGAAGCAGATGTGCTCAGGATACATTATGTAAATTTCTGCAGTTAACAAAAGTATTATGTTGAAAATAGAAAGAAACGAAGGAAGGAAGGAAGGAAGGAAGGAAGGAAAAAATTCAAGCTATCAGGAAAGATCCTGGTCCTAGGAAACCAGAAATGAAAGTGGGTAGGGTCCAGATATTCACAGTTTCATGAACGTTTGAGGGCACAAATTAGGAACAAATTTAACAGCTAATACAAGTCCTATACATATGTGGTCCCATAAATTGCTAAGGCAGGCGTGGCCACGCCCCCACTGAACAGGCATGGAGACTGAGATGAAGTGTTCTCCCACCCAAGGTTGGCACAGTAAGTACACAAGCTGCAACCTGAGTTCCACAACATCTGGCTTCGAATCCCAGCATCGTTTCTGTGACTGTGGTTAAGTACCCAAATAAAACAGCTCAAAGGAGGGAAAGGTTCGCTTGGGGCTCATGATTTTGGAGGTTTTGCTCATCGTTCATGTTTCTTTGGGCCTGTGGTGTGGACTGACACAATAGCAGGGATGTGGCTCCCCTTATTGTGGCCAGAAGGAAGAAGAAATGGAGGAGGAAGAGGAGGAGGAGGAGAAGGAGGAGGAGGAAGAGGGGGGAAGGAGGAAAAGAAGAAGAGGGGGAAGAAAAGAATGAAAGGGGATGAGGTCTTAATTTTCCCTTCAATACCACCAGTGCCCTAACTTCTCCCCACCAGTCCTTGCCTCCTAAAAGTTCCAGAACCTTCCAACAATAGCACAGGATGGCCAAAAATGATGTGAGCTTTGAAGGAATATTTATGTTCCAAATCATAACAGAGTCAAAAGACTGGGAGACTGGGGATGGATATTAATATAGAATCCCAACAAGGAAATACCTTGGGGCACAATTCTGCTGTCCTCGGTCCTGAGGAGAGGCTCTGAAAGGGTTAATCTACCTTCCAGAAGCATCCATCTTCTTCCCAGTGAGTCACAGGGCACACAAGTGACCAGTTTGCGGGTGTCATAACACACAGTGCAGAAGGCATCCACACACGTGCACATCCCACTGGGAGCAGAATCAAACTCGAAATAGAAACCAGACCCCTCCTCTTGGTGCCTGTCTCTCCCTGTCACTTGCCATAAATCTTAGAACCCAAGAATTCTGTGAAAAATGAGCATCTCACAGTCGAGTGCATGTGGCTTTTGAGGATTCCTGTCGAGGAGCACACCGGCCGTGGGTGCTCGGTGCTTTGCACGGACATTACTGTCAGCCACCAGAATCTGTGGCTAGAGAAAGAATAGCGCAAAAGAGAAGCAGAAAGAGGAAGGTAACTGGTTATTTATATCCCTTCTGTCGGAAGTGGTGACAGGTATAATTACTGAGCAGAAATTACAGGGCTGAACTCCAATGGCGTTCCTCCTGCTGTTTTCGAGAAGATAAAAGATTGAAAGTGTTTCTGACATCTCTTCAAAGAGAGGCTGCTCGGGCACACATTTCCATTTATCTTCAAATTGATTAAAGACAACTTCCTGTTGTTTTTTGTTAAACCAAGGGTCACTCCTGATCCCCAGGACTCTGCGGCACCTCTTGCAGGAGGACTACTCCGGAAGTCCTATCCTCATCCATCTGAATCCTCCTCCAGGTCCTGTGTGAAGTGTCCTTCTACTCAAGAGAAAAACAAGCTATTAAGTTTGCTCACACGATGCCGTTATTGATTTAATAGGCTGTAATCTCAGGGGGGTATTTATAAGGAAAACAGGAACGGAACATATGGTAAAAAAAAATCTATGGCATGGAAGCCACGAGGGGGCTTTTAAAAAGTCATCAAACTCAGTCGTGTATGAACAATCAATTATCGGAATTACCTGGTCCCTTCAGATATAGCCTCGCCTTCTCTCCCCACCCAATGACCCACTCAGGTCCTATGAATCAACCTCTCTGGGTATCAGATGTAAAAAAATTTCTCGTTTTATGAGTTATGTGGGTCATTTTGGTGATTAAATCTGTTTAGGAATGCACATAACTCACAGATCGGGGGAAATGAATGTAGCAAGATAGCGGCTGTGGCGGTTTGGATAGAAAACTCTTCCCAGGCCCACCAGCTTAAGCACTTGGTCCCCAGCCTGGGGCACAGTGCAAGAAGGAGGGGCCATACTTAGAAGGTGGAGCCTTGCTAGAGGAAGTGGGTGGGTCCACTGCGGGTGGGACTTGAGACTTTGCAGCTTGACCTCACTTTTCTGCTCACTCTCTGCTTTGTGACTCCACGGGCCATGTGGTGGCCAGATCCCATCCACTCCTGTCCCCATGCCGTGATGGAATGCCCACAAACATAAGCCAACATGGACTGTTCCTCCACGGAGATTATGTTTATCAGCTATTTGGTCAGAGTATTGAGAAATGTAACTAATACAATTCAGGGTAAAGGAAGAGTGACAGTCCAGACTGGAGTGAAAATGAGGAATGCCACAAAAAAAAGTGGGGGAGGGGGTGTCTCAGAAATAT
Source organism: Acomys minous (assembly GCF_964271855.1). Lineage (NCBI taxonomy): Eukaryota > Metazoa > Chordata > Mammalia > Rodentia > Muridae > Acomys > Acomys minous. Next base: position 14,840,363 of record NC_140498.1, on the reverse strand, counting down.
TGCAATATGACAGCTTAGTGTCAAAACCCATTGCACAAGGGACAAAAAGTCAATTGCAGATGAGACAGATTAGAACCACTGATGCTTCTTTTTCTCATGCGACAAGTATAGATCAGCCTAGAACTGTCGTCAATTGCTCGGTAAATATTTACTTTGACTCCTATGGATTTGGGAGTGTACCATAAACTTCACTGGAGGGAAGTGTACCTCAATCTCTCCTCTATATATTGGACCAATATTTAAATTGGATGCTGATGGAGGTATGTACAATCTAGCGAAGGGATTGTTTTAAAGTAGAGAGATGGGCTAGAGATATGGCTCAAAAATTAGGCAATTCTTCTTGTAGAAGACCCAAGTCTGGTTCCTTGCACTTGCATCAGGTAGCTCACAATGGCCTGTAACTCCAGTCACTGAGAGCCAACACCTTTGGCAACTCACAAGTATGTACACACTACCCCAACACACATAGATTCAAAATTAAATCATTAAAAAAATAAAGTAAAAAGATTTTATGCACATAAACATACAAATGTTTAATTCGAGTGTGTGTGTGTGTGTGTGTGCTTATGCTTGTGAAAGTATATGTGTGTGCACATGCATGTGGAAGCCAGAGGTCAGTTTCAACTGTCATTCTCTCATTTGTCATCTAAGTTGGTTTTTTAAAGACAGGGTCTCTGATTGGCCTGTTGCTTGACAACTCGGCATGACTTCATGACTTGTTAGTGCCTGTACCCAGCCTATCTCAAACTCCCAAGTTCTGGAGTTACAGATGTGCACCACCATTCCACCATCCCCAGGCTTCTGGCTTATTTATTTATTTATTTATTTATTTATTTATTTATTTATTTTTGATGTAGGTTCTGTGGGATCAAATGTCACGCTTTGTCAACTGAGCACTCTCTCCAGTTAAGTCTCCTCAGACTTAACGTTAAAAAAATTATGTCTCATCACAAAAAAAACGTGAAGCTTTGTTTTTAATATTTTCATGATGGTAATAGGCAGTTAGGGCAGAAAGGCTGTTACCTGAGTTGACAGGGCTAGATCAGCTACACCACATCTCCATAGGGACTTCTCTTCTTGATTTATCCTAACTTTTCCCTGTGGGTGTTTGATTTTTTTTTTTTTTTTTTTTTTTTTTTTTTTTTTTTTGTGATTCCTGACAAATCAGGAGGTGGCTCAGAGGAGCCATGGTAAGACAGTACTTAGCTCAGTAACCTCATTTACTCAAAGGCACTGATAGATAAGCCATGACTTCAAGGCCTGTATGCGATGGGGTAGAAGCCCTACCCCTTCTCTGCCTTTGGTTATTGTGTAACATGTATTTATTGTTGGATACTGGCATGTCTACCACAATACTAATGTGGAAGTCAGAGGACAATGCATGGGAGTTGGCTCTCTCTTTCTAGGACGTGGGTCTGGGGGTTTGAACTCAGATCCTCAGGTTTGGCAGCAGGTGCTTTTCTGCACTGAACTATCTATCTGTTTTTATTGCTGATTCTGAGACCCTTGATTTTATTCTCTTAAACCAACACCCCAAGTAGGAAAATTAAAAGCAAGGCAGCTAGATGGCCAACTGCTGTATTCAGATTGCTTTCCCCCAACTGAACTTGCACCTGCTGCCTTTCACATTTGTGTCTCCATCTTTTCAAAGAGGAAATCCTGTGTGGACCCTTTTCCTTTGGGATTTGGAGTACTGCTGCCCTGTCACCTTGAAACCTGGAGATTTGTCCATGACCATACAAGTTGTTGACAAATGTTTATAATGTGCTTCTTGAGTACAAAACATGTATCCTTAACAGTGTACCAACAGATAGGATTACCACTCTCTGGAAGTTTTGCTCTATTTGTAGCCCCACACAAATGGTGATGTTAACTGCATTTCCCCACAAACTCCGCTGCCAGTTTCTCATCAAGTCTTCACATTCATACACACACACACACACACACACACACACACACACACACACACACAATATGGGACAGAATAAATACCATGTAGGCAGTAATATGAGAAATACATCCAGTTAAGAATAAACAAATACATACTTTTAAAGATAATGAAGTAGCTGTAAGAGCTAAATTTAAAGACTTTATTTATTTATTTGTGTGTGTGTGCACAGATACCAGAAGGGGCCATAGGATCCCCCAGAGCTGGAGTTACAGGCAGCTGTGAGCTGTCCTACATGGATCCTAGTAATTGAACTCCCCTGGTCTTCTGCGAGAGGAGTAAGTGCTTTAACTCTGAGTCTTGTCTCCAGCTCCGACACTTAAAAATGTGAAAACACAATGATGTTTAGAATTAATCATGACATATCTATTCTGAATAGTAGTTATAACAACTGGGAAATAACTCATGTGCTCCATCCTCTGTGCACTGCCAGGATCTACCAGCTCCTGGTAGATCTGAAATACCCATAGCAACCATGGTGCTAATGCAAAGACGCATGATTCAAAGGGAAAGCCCCCTCAGCAGGCAGTAGTCAGCTCGGTTCTTTAAATTCACAAATCGGGAAGTGCAAATCCATGCAAATGAAGCTGCAATGTTTCCTTCCTGTTCTGCCTGAAGACATGTGGGGGTCTGTGAAGAGGAAGCTCTGTGCTCCGTTTTCCAACAAGGAGGGCTGGGCTCTACAGATCGTCCAAGCTCATGGTGTATAAGGACCACAGACAACACTCCTTCCACTCTTCACTAACATGGCATACAAGTAGCCAGCGAGTGTACCAGAATTCACATGTGACAAAGGTCCTGAAAGGAGGGGGGAAACTCCTCGATCAAGGTTTTTTGGATTCTTCAGTTTATCCTAAGGAGCTGGTGGAGTAATGCACGGAGCTTTAAGCACAGGATGCCTGGGCCCAGCTGTGCACAGAGTAATATGCAGCCAATAAAAGATGATGTAGGTACGTGACTGTTGACGTGGAAAGATGACAGCCACAAAGCAGAAACATCATGGGGCACATAAAAATAATTTCACATGCATAAATTTGCACAGAGAAAAGCTGCAAGGATATTCACTAACTCTCTTAGCGGTGATTTCTAGTGATTTAATGATCATTTTGTATACTCACATTTTATATTATCTGAACAAATAAATGGATAAAAAGGAAGGAGCTGTGCCATTACCACACCCAGTACTTATTTACCTAGATTGGAAAGGATTCTGCATGGGAGAACGTATACATGCTCTTGTTCGTCCAGAAGCTGCGTGTCGATCGCTCTTCTAGATGTAAGCGATGCAAAATTAGATGAGACCAGCAAGGTGCCTCACTTCCCCGAATGCCCTATCCAACGTAGGAGGCAAATGACTATCAAACAGCAATGCATAGGCAATAATATAAGAGGCAATGATAAATGCTTTGAGGAAAATTTATCAAACAATTGAGGATGGTGTGGAACATATGGGGCACGAGAGACTTCTGTAAATTAAGGGATAGGTCTTTCGTGGTGGTAAAATTGAAATAGAAAGGCAGCCAGAGACAGGTGTGGAAAGGTTTGAAAGAAGAGAGAAAACAGAATGAAGGCCCTAAGACCAGAGGGAGCTTGGCATACTTGTTGTGAAGAAGAAAGGTGTGTGTTAGATGCAGCGAGGATGACAGAGGCACTAAGAGACACTACAACGGACAAGAGCCAACCACACAAAGCCATCAAGGGTCATTAGAATGCTATCCAGAGCGTGTGACAGATGGAAGTTTTGGTTATTATATCAGAGAATCTCAGATACGCACCCTTGAGAGGTTATTTAGATTGACTTCTTTGGATCACATTGGGCATATCTGTAGGGGATTGTCTTCGTTGTTAGTTGATGCTGGGAGACCCTTCTTGCATGTGCAATGCATCGGTCCATGGGCTTGGCTCCGAACTATGTGAGAGTAAAGGCAGCTAGCTGGGTATCAGCAAGCAACTGAGAATGTGTTCACTCTTCTTGGCTCCTGACTACAGATGTGCCGTGACCAGCTGCTTGAGTTTCTGCCTTGGCTTCGCCACAACAATCAACTGTGACCTGTGATTGTAAGTCTAGTAGCCCCCCTTTCCCCTACGGGTCTTTCATCACAGAAATGAAACTAGGAAACCATGTAAGCCATTGTCCCATTTTCAAGTCTACGTGTCACTGGACTGAGTCCCTTTTTAGAAAGTTCCACTTACAGGACTGAAACTCAGGCAATATTTTACTTTGAATGAGGTCTGAGAACCCAGGTGGAACATTTTAAATCACAGAACACCGTAGAAGCCCTTCAAAATGGAAGGTTTCCCAGGCGGCTGCCGAAGATGGCGGAGGGGCAGGTTTTGGTGCTGGATGGCTGAGGCCATCTTCTGGGCCACCTGGCGGCCATCGTGGCCAAACAGGTGCTGCTGGGCTGCAAGGTGGTGGTTGTACGCTGTGAGGGCATCAACATTTCTGGGAATTTCTACCGAAACAAGTTAAAGTATTTGGCCTTCCTCCGAAAGCGGATGAACACCAACCCCTCTCGAGGCCCCTACCACTTCCGAGCCCCGAGCCGCATTTTCTGGCGCACTGTGCGAGGCATGCTGCCCCACAAGACCAAGAGAGGCCAGGCTGCCCTGGAGCGCCTCAAGGTGTTGGATGGGATCCCTCTACCCTATGACAAGAAAAAGCGGATGGTGGTCCCTGCTGCCCTCAAGGTTGTGCGGCTGAAGCCTACCAGAAAGTTTGTTTACCTGGGTCGACTGGCTCATGAGGTCGGGTGGAAGTACCAAGCAGTGACAGCCACTCTGGAAGAGAAACGGAAGGAAAAGGCCAAGATCCACTATCGGAAGAAGAAGCAGCTCTTGAGGCTACGGAAACAGGCAGAGAAGAATGTAGAGAGCAAAATCAGCAAGTTCACATATGTCCTCAAGGCCAACGGACTCTTGCTGTGAGCCCAATAAAGACTGTTTGCTAAAAAAAAAAAAAAAAGGAAGGAAGGAAAGGTCCAGGAAACATGCACCCGTTATGTCTCCCGGTCCTTCGACTCTACCGGGAATCATGTTAGGTTGTTACCTAGCAACACAGAGCTCATCTCTGGTCGATTTACAGTCATTCCTCATTTGTCATCATTTGTCTAATCACATCTGATCATAAGCAAAATCTGCCCATATCCCACTGACTTCTGTTTGCAATTAGGATCATTCTCCATCAGGGGAAGGACATTAATAGTCCCACACCTCTCACACGCTGATTGATTTGTGTCTTTCTGTCACTGTCTAATGTGCCACTCCCTACTGTCTCCCATGACTTCCTTCGGTAAAATTCCATCTTCCCTCATAAGCTGCCATCAATCCAAGTGTCTTTGCGGAGTATCTGCACATTGAGCATCTCACCTGTGAAGGTGGCTCAGTTTGGTGTTATATTGTTTATGTTAACACAGTCTCTTCCATGAGGTTATAGAAACTCACTTTCCTAACACGAGTCCACACTAGAAGCATTTCTTATTATCAGTGGTGGTGGTGGGCGTATGTTGTTTATTTACGTTTGTTTGTTTAATCTGCCTGGCATTCTATCCTCCTTATTCTTCTAACACAAATCCTATGCCTTTGGGGACTTTGAGCAGCAAGAACTGTCCTGCATAGTAGACACAGCCCTGGATTATAAATCCGGATGAGTCGGCCATCAAACCTGTTTTGTTCACCATTTTATCAAACAGTTTTAGTAGCGACTGGTTCAGAATAGAGTTAAATACACTAGTTAAACACAAACGAAGGCTAAAATGGTAATTTTTTTTGTGAAATCCATAAAAAACAAATGAGCTGAGATTCCCTCGTGTTAAGTGTCCTCTTCCGGGCTTAGAGAAGGTGTGAGGACTCTCTTGATTTAGGTGGATTGACATCCACAACACCTGCTCTGTAAGGCGAGCCACATCATTTCTTTTACCACCTGAATTTCTCCCGCCCCACCTGGGGACACCTGGGTCAGCCTGTGAATCATGCTACAGGGCCCCACTGACCTCAAGATCTGAAAAGATACCGCAAAGCATAGCACGAAGGGCAGTGCGGCACGGGGGCACGCACTAGTGGGCTTTGAAATGTCAGAGGGAAAGAAGTCACATCCCAGGCAAAGGACAGCTCTAGGAAAGGGGAGACAGGAAGAAAGGTAGACAGAAAACTCAGTGGCTTTCACTGCTGGGTGCTCCCATCAGTCACAGCAGCGGTTCAATGACAGGTCAATGACAGCCACCACATTGCCTGAAACACAGACTAGACGGAAGATCTTGGTGATGGAAGGGTACGTCCCTAGCTACTGACTAATGAAAACTCTGTGGCAAGGATCTAATACACCAGCTACCATGCCCCCTCACTGTGGGCACTGATTTGCCTCTCTTTGATTTGTTATCCACCCCATAAGGTGCTGAAGATGAACATGTACAGCCACTCTCAGATCCTCAGGAAGGTCATAGGCGAGTGTGGTCAGAAAGCCCAGCTTGCTCTGACTTTAGCAGAATTCAGAGACCAGGTAAGTAAATCAGCCAGATTAATTATTTAAAATTGTCAGGATACCTCGATATAAACTCATAAGAAGTCTCTTCGGAAGGAGGTTCAGGAAGAGAATCTAGCAAAGCCTTGGTCAACAGAGATGTCTTTCAACATGATGAGTTTGTTCCTCATGTTCTTTTTGTTCAGCATAGACCCATGTCTGGATCTCTGTGGAGATATGGAGGAGAAAACTGTGAGCTACAACTACAAGACTACTGTATTCTTTGAGCCACTGGGCACACTGAGGCTGGATTGCCTCTCTACTGTGTCACCAAAGCTTTGCAGAAGCCGTGTCTATCTAGCCATGGGCTGACTTCCTTAATCGAAGGAAATATGCGTGTATGTTTTCACAAGTGTGATTTTCAAACCAATTATACTGACATTAACAATGTAACATATATAATTTGACATTTATAATATATTATCAATATTCATTACATTTTTAAATTACTTGTTCAGTGTGTGTATGTGTGTGTGTGTGTGTGTGTGTGTGTGGGTGTGTACAAGTAAGCACGTGCACATGCCATGGCATGCATGTAGAGGTCAGAGGACATCCTGTAGGAGTTAGTTCTCTGGTTTCACCCTGTTAAGTTCTGGAGTGCTACCGCATCCATTTATTGTCAGTCTTAGTGGGAAGTGCCTTTCCCCCTACACCATCTCACCAGCCCAATATTCTTTCTTGTACGTTTCATGCAGCCCCTTTACTCCTTACAAGAGGCTTTCTTTTGATTTGGGAAAAACTCTTGTGTCCATAACCAGCCTTGGGCTATAGCTGACTCATGGTCACGATGACTCCTGCTGCCATGTTCACAAAAAAAAAAAAAAAAAAAAAAAAAAAAAAAAAAAGACGAAAGAGAAGTAAGCCACGTGGAACTTGAGGTACAGAATTCATTTTCCCTGAGGAATATTCCAAGAATTATTTTGAGCACTGGAGGATCGTTTCTTGAAGCTTTTTGTCTTGTTCACAGTGTGATGACTCTGTATACAGCCACTTAAAAGTAGGGCCTGGAATTTTGCTTTTTAAATCTTTGCATTTCTGTGTGCCGGTGTGTGGTGTGTGTGTCTATGTGCATGTGTATGGGTGTGCCAGTGTGTCATGGCATAGTGTGGAAGTCAGAGAACAACCTCAGGTGTCAATGCTTGCCTTTGACCTTGTCTCTTGTGTGTCACTCTGTATAGACCAGGCTGACTGGCCTATGAGCATCTGAGGATTCCCTCACCTCCCTGGCACGAGTTTACAGCTACAGCATATTCACTTCATCCACCTTCAATTCTTATGCATCAGGAATTGGAATAGATTATTCCTGAGGTCTCTGTAGGTTTTTTGTTGTTGTTGTTGTTGTTGTTGTTGTTGTTTTTGAGACAGTATCTCATATATAACAGACTGGTCTCAAATTCACTACACAGCTAAAGATGGCCATGAACTCCCCATCTTCCTGCCTCCATCTCTGGAATGCGGGGAGGAATCACAGCTGCGTGCCACCACATCCATTTTTTTGTCATGCTGGAACTATAACCCCGGGCTTTGTGTGTGGAGCTCCAGTGTTGTATATGGGTCTGGACAGTTCAGCTGTGAAGTCTACCCCTGCCTTGCCAGCTGTGGTGGTCCTTAGCTTGCCTCGCAGCGATCTCCTCCTGTCACGTAGAGATCCATGTGCACCCACCTCATTGAGTCATTTTCAGAATTAAGCAAGATGATGCATAAGGATTTTTAACAGCTTTTTAATTAACATGTATTAGTTATGCATAATAGTGAATTGTAGGGTATTAACACACATGCATATCAGGTGGGATCAGCCAAGGTCTTAGCAAAGTAACAGACATACAAAGTAAAGTCTCAGTAAATTTCACTTTCTAATTTATATAGCAGAAATGAAGAGTTTACAAACTGAACTTTTCAAAGCCTCAGTATTTGGATTGGACTTTTCTTCTTCTTCTTCTTCTTCTTCTTCTTCTTCTTCTTCTTCTTCTTCTTCCTCCTCCTCCTCCTCCTCCTCCTCCTCCTCCTCCTCCTCTTCCTCCTCCTCTTCTTCTTGTACATCATCTACAGGATTCAGGATTCAGTTCAACAAAGGTAATATGGCACCACTAGAACTAAACTAATACAGCAAGCCCTGAGTATCCTAACACAAGCAAAACATGGGAAAATGACCTTAAACCTATGATTATGAAGATGATAGAGGCCTTTAAAGAGTAAATGAATAAATCCCTTAAAGAAATATAGGAAAAGATAATCAAATAAACAGGAGCCTTTAAGGAGGAAATTAATAAATCACTTAAATACAAGAAAATACAATCAAACAAGTGAAGAAAATGAGTAAAATGGTTCAAGACCAGAAAATATAAATAGAATCAATAAAGAAAACACAAACTGAGGAAATCCTGTAGAAACAAACTTAGGGAAGAGAACAGGAACTACAGAAGTAACTATCACTAACAGAAGGATATACTCACAAACAGAAGGAGGATATAACTTCAGGTATAGGCGATACAATTGAAGAAGTTGATACATCTATCAAAGAAAACACTAAAAATATTCCTGACACAAAACATCCAAGAAAGCAAGGACACAATGAAAAGATAAAACCTAAGAATAATAAGAATAGAGGAAAAGAAGATTCCTGGCTCCAAGGACCAGAAAATATTTTCAACAAACTCATAGAAGAAAATTTCCCCAACCTAAAGAAAGAGATCCCTTTAAACATACAAGAAGTTTACAGAATATCAGATAGATTTGACCAGAAAAGAAACTCCTCCTGCCACATGACAATAAAAACACTAAATGTGTAGAAAAACAACAACAAAAATATTAAAAGCAGCAAGGGGAAAAGGCCAAGTAACAGATAAAGGCAGACCTTTCAGAATCACACTTGACTTCTCAACAGAGATTCTAAAAGCCAGAAAGGCATGGACAGATGCTTTGCAGATCCTAAGAGACCAGAGGTATCCTGGTATAAGCCCAGACTACTGTACCAAGCAAATTTTTCATTCACCATATATGGAGAAAACAAGATATTCCATGAAAAAAGCAAATTTAAACAATATTTATGCACAAACAATAGAAGGAAAACTCCAACCTTAGGAGGGTAAATATACCCAAGAAAACACAAGACATAAATAATCACTTCAGCAAACCAAAGAAGCCAATCATACAAACACACTACAACCACCAACATAAAAAAAAAAAAGGAACTAACAATCATTGGTCATCAATATCTCTCAATATCAATGGACTCAACTCTGCAATAAAAAGACACATGATAACAGAATGGATGCATAAACAGGACCCAAAATTCTGCTGCATACAAGAAATACCTCAGCAACAAAGACTTTACCTCAGAGTAAAGGGCTGGAAAAAGAGTTTCCAAGAAAACCAAAGAAGCAAGCTGGAAGACATCTTAATATCAAATAAAATAGACTTTTAATCATAAAAGATAGGCAAAGACACTTCCTTTTATCAAAGGAAAATTCCATCAAGAGGACATCTCAATTCTGAACATCTTTGCCCCAAATACAAGGGCACCCATATTTGTAAAAGAAACATTTTTCTGTTTTCTTTTTTCTTTTTAATTTGTTCACTTTACATCCCAATTGTAGATCCCTCCCTTGTCTCCTCCCAATTCTACCCTCTCTCTTTCATTCCCTCTCCCCTTTTCCCTAGTCCTCAGAAAGGAGGAGCTCTCCTCACCCATCATCTGATCCCAGCTTATCAAGTCTCTTCTAGTCTGCCTGCATCCTTAAAAGAAACATTATTAAAGCTTAAATCACACATCGATGCTAACACATTAGTAGTGGGAGACTTCAACACCACACTTTGACCAATGGACAGGTCATCCAGACAGAAACTAAACAGGAAAACAATGAACCTAACAAATATCATTAATCAAATGGACCTAATAGATACCTACATAATTTTCCACCCAAACACAAGAGAATATACCATCTTCTCAGCACCACATGGAACCTTTTCCAAAAATTGACCGTATAGTCGGTCACAGAGCAAACCTAAACTGATATAAGAAAATTGAATTAACATATTACATTTTATCAAATTACCATGGATTAAAGCTTGACTTCAACAACAACAAAAATAACAAAAGGCCTACACACTGATGGAAACTGAACAACTCCCTACTCAGTGACCACTGGGTCAGGGAAGAAATAAAGAGAGAAATTAAAGACTTTTTAAAATTCAATGAAAATGAAGACACAGCATACCCAAATTTATGAGACATGATCAAAGCAGTGCTAAGAATAAAGTTCAAAGCACTAAGAGCCTTCATAAGACATTGGAGATCTCATACTAGCAATTTAACATATCTGAGGACGAGAGGGCAAGAAATAATCAAACTTGGGGCTGATATCAATAAATTAGAAACAAAGAGAACAATACAAAGAATCAATTAAACCAAGACCTGGTTCTTTGAGAAAATCAGCAAGATAGACAAACCCTTAGCCAAACAAATTAAAAGGCAAAGGGAGATTATACAAATCAACAACATCAGAAATATAAAAGGGGACGTGACAACAGACTCTAAGGAAACCTGTACTCCACAAAACTGGAAAATCTAAATTAAATGGACAATTTTCTTGATAGATTTCATTTACCAAAGTCGAATCAAGATCAGGTAAACAAGTTAAATAATCCTATAAGTCTCCCATTAAAAAAAAGAGAGTGGGATGAAGAGAAAGGGAGAGAGGGAGGGAGGGAGGGAGGGAGGAGAGAGAGAGAGAGAGAGAGAGAGAGAGAGAGAGAGAGAGAGAGAGAGAGAGAGAGAGCTGGGATGGATGATTTCAGGGTGTAATTCTACCAGACTTTCAAAGAAGAGCTAATACCAATACTCCTCATACTATTCCACAAAAAAAGAATCAGAAGGAACACTGTCAAATGCATTCTATGAGGCCACAGTTACCCTGATACCTAAACCACATAAAGACTCAACAAAGAAAAGTAATTGCAGACCAATTTCCTTTATGAACATTGATGCAAAAATACTCAATAAAATACTTGCAAATTGAGTCCAAGAACACATCAAAACTATCATCCATCATGATCAGGTAGGCGTCATCCCAGGCATACAGGGGTGGTTCAATATACAAAAGTCCATCAATATATCCACTATATAAACAAACTGAAAGAAAAAAACCCACATGATCATCTCATTAGATGCTGAAAAAGCATTTGACAAAATCTCACACCCCTTCATATTAGAAGTCTTAGAAAGATCAGGAATACAAGGCACATATCTAAACACAATAAAGGCTACATACAGCAAGCTGATAGCCAGCATCAAATCTTGTACAATAAAATATCTTCTGGGGTTATCTCAATTCCTGATTTCACTCCGTACTACAGAGTAATAGTAATAAAAATTGTGTGGTACTATCATAGAAATAGATTGGTTAGTCAATGGAATCAAGTCAAAGACCCAAAAATAAACCCACATACCTATAGACACTTCATTTTTGACAAAGAAGAAAACCCATATGATGGGGAAAAAAAGAAAGCATCTTCAACAAATAGTGCTGGTCCAACTGGATGTCTACATGTAGAAAATGCAAATAGATCCATATTTATCACCCTGCACAAAACTCAAGACCAAGTTAATCAAAGACCTCAACATAAACCCAGAAACACTAAATCTATTAGAAGAGAAAGTGGGGTAGAGCCTTAAACTCATTAGCACAGGAGACAACTTCAGCCTGAACACCAACAGTTCAGGCTCTAAAATTAACAATTAATAAATTTCATGAAACTGAAAAGTTTCTGTAAGGCAAAGAGCACTGTCAATAGAATAAAATGGTAGCTTATAGATTAGGAAAAGATCTTCACAAACTCCACATCTGACAAAAGGCTAATATCCAAAATATATAATGAACTCAAGAAATTAAACATCAACAAACCAAATAATCCAATTAAAAAATGGGGGTACAGAACTAAACAGAATTCTGAACAGAGAAATCCCAAATGGCTGAGAATAACTTAAAGAAATGCTCAATATTTTAGTCACCAGGAAAATGCAAATTAGAATGACACTGAGATTCCATCTTATACTCATCAGAATGGCTAAGATCAAAAACTCATATGACATCACATGCTGACAAGGATATGGAGAAAGGGGAATACTTTTCCATTGCTATGGGAGTACAAATTTCTACAACCGCTTTGGTGCTTTCTCAAAAAATTAGGAGTAGCTCTACCTCAAGACCCAGCCATACTACTACTGGAAATATACCCAAAAGATGCTCTACCATACAACGAGGACATTTGCTCAACTATGTTCATAGCAACTTTACTCATAATAGCCAGAAACTGGAAACAACCCAGATGTCCTTCAAACAAAGAATGGATAAAGAAACTGTGGTACAGTTACACAATGGACTACTCAACTATTAAAAACAGATGGGTAGAACTGGAAAAGATCATCTTGAGTGAGGTAACCCAAACCCAAAGAGATACACATGGTATGTACTCACTTATAAGCACATTTTAGCCATGTTTTACAGAATAACCATACTACAATTCACAGACCCAATGAAGATAAGTAACAAGGAGGACCCAAGGGAGGATGCTTTAAATCTCACTCAGAAAGGGAAGTAGAATAGACAGGAGAAAGGGTTGAAAAGAGGGAACAGGGTAGGAGAGGAAACACAGAGAGAAATGAGGTGGAAATTAGTCCTGGGAAGGAGGGCGGCAAAAGGACAGAGGGCTAGCAGAGAGAAAAGAAACTGTGGGAGGGGACATCTCTGTGACAAGCTGGAAACCAAGGACAGGGTAGGCTCCTGGGAAGATACGGGCATGACTCTAACAGAAACTCCTAGTCTTTGTCATGGAGACAGAAGAGGCCACCCTCTAACAAGACAGGACTCCTAGTGGAGGGAGGGAAACACCAACCCACCCACAAAAACTTCAACCCAAAATTAACTCTGCCTACAAGATGTGCAGAGGAAAAAATAAGAGTAGAAATTGAGAGAAAGTCCAACCATGCCTGTCCCACGCTGAGACGTACCCCATGGGAGAGAGCCAGCCCCTGACATTATTAGCAATACTCTGCTTGCAGACAGGAGCCTAGCATAGCTGTCCTCTGAGAGGCTCCATCCAGCAGTGGATTGAAACAGATGCCAAGGACTCACAGCCAAACATTGAGGCCAGCACAGAGAGACTTGTGGGAGACTGAGGAGAATGATAGAAGGACCCAGAGGGGACAGGAGCTCTACAAGAAGACCAACAGAGCCAAATAATCAGGACCCAGGGGACACTTGCAGAGACTGAAACACCAGCCAAGGACCATAAATGGACTAGACCCCATATGTACCCGATGGGCAGCGTGGTCTTCCCATGGATCCCCTAGTAAGGGGAGTGGGGGCTCCCTCTGATATGGCCTCTGTTGCCTGCTTTTCAATTACCTCCCATGACAGAGCTGCCTTGCCGGGCCATAGGGGAAGAGGATGTGCTCAGTCCTGATGCAACTTGATGTGCTGGGGTGGCTTGTGGGGGGGGAGGGGCTCTCCTTTTCTGAGGAGTAGGGGAGGGGATAGTAGCAAGAGGGAGGGAGGGTGGTATTGGAAGAAGGGGAGGGAGGGGGCTACAATCAGGATGTAAAGTGAATAAATAAATAAAAAGAAAAAAATATATGCATATATTTAATGTATCACATGACTGTGGTTAAGGCCTAAGATTCTGGAAAGGAGACCATAGAGTAATGCTAGGTGATAGGGAAGGATGGGATGAACACAATGACTTTAGGACAGGGAAGGGCCAAGAATCTGCCTGGGGAGTCTGTAGGATGGGGACAGAGGATGCAAGTGATGAGGGTGATGGGATAAGGAGAACTACATACTTTATCTGAAAATGCCATAATGGATCTAACACATTATGCTGATTTTTAAAAAAAAAATACAAACTTAGGGGCTGGGAAGATAGTTCAGTGTTTACCAATGAGTACTGCTATTATAGAGGACCTGTGTTCAGGCAGCTCACAACTGCCTGTAACTCCAGGTCAAGGGAACATTGCCTCTGAGGCCACTTTACTCACATTCACAGACACACAGACACACAGGCACACACACACACACACACATACACACACACACACACACACACACACACACACACACACGTATAACTTAAAAAGTTAATCCCTAAAATAATTAGTAACAATATTAAAACCTAACACCTCTAATTCAAAGTAGACTGTTAGTAAGCCTGTTTGTTAAAAAGAGAGGGGTCCGGATGGGCACTGTGGCTCATGCCTGTAATCCCAGGCTCAGGGAGACAGAGGCTGGAGGATCTCTGTGAGTTTGAGGCCAGCCTGGTCTACAGAGGGAGTATAGGATAGCCAAGGCTACAGAGTGAAACCCTGTCTTGAAAAACTAGAAACAACAACAAAATAAAAGAGGGGTCCTATTCTATGGCAGAGCTTGATTCTAGCTGAGGTCCTGCAAGATGGATTCCTGGGACAAAGCAGAGAACGGAACAGAAGTATTTCAGGTCTACCTGGGAACCAATTACCAGTCCAGTTTTCCTTCCTCCAGATGATAACAGTAAATAATCAACTGAGAGAAATAAAATTGGTACAAACTGGTAGAGCCCTTGACTCACAGGGTTCCTGCAAAAGGTGGTTCTGAGTATGTCCTGCTGGCAACACTGGGGATGTGACATGGAGGGGCCAAATTCACCCCCTTACCTGCCCCCACCCTGAGGGAAGAACATTTGTGAGTGTTTCCCGCCTCGTGGTCACATAGGGTGCAGTTACTCAAGAAAGCCATTTCCAAGGGGATCTTTTCTTCCTTGATTCATTTGGGGGATTGTAGGAATTGAGGGAAAGTCCAACCAATACCTGTTCCACCCTGAGACATACCCCATGGGAGAGAGCCAACCCCTGACATTATTAGCAAATCTCTGCTAGTTCCACTCGGGCATTGCCTGAGGTAAAATGGTCTTCGTGGGAAGTAACCACACATTTCTACTACTACTGGGAAAATATCAGATACCAGGAAGAGACTCTCAAAAACAGCTATCAGTTCCCAATTTACGTCTTGCAGGAGACGGTCCAAGGAGACCGTCTATGTGTCTAGGGCTGACACACTTTGGTAATAGAAAAGAAACTGAGTGTTCCCCAAGGAACAAATGAAGCATTAAAATGCTCTTCCTTTGACAACTCATCCACACTTCCTCCCGCTCTCAGGCTGGAGGAATAAATGGCCAAGGAAATGTGCTTTTAAAAGGATGTAGATTTCTGGATATTTTTTGAAAGAGGTTGTCCTACTTAAGTACTGAGAAGCCTTCTCTCATCTGGCAAGGTTATGGGCAAAGGAACACTGTCTGGTACACCCTATATTTTGGTGAAGTCTGGGTAAAGCATCTCAGGGTATGTGAAAACAGGGGAGTTTCTTGCGAGATAGCTACTTACTGTTTTCAGTTCTTAAATTGTTTAAATATATTCCGAAAGAGTTACTCTTTCACAGCTCCCCGAACTGGTAGAAGCAATGTGGTCCATGGGTGACACCTGACAACAGTAAAGGAA
Source organism: Acomys minous (assembly GCF_964271855.1). Taxonomy (NCBI): domain Eukaryota; kingdom Metazoa; phylum Chordata; class Mammalia; order Rodentia; family Muridae; genus Acomys; species Acomys minous. The sequence goes on along the minus strand of NC_140498.1, from coordinate 14,824,370 downwards.
CTGGGTGAAATAAATAGTAAAAAGTTCGGCATGCAGTTTTATGGTTCTCAACATAATAGAGGGTACATGGGCAGACGTAGAGTGAGATGGAAGTGAGCAAATACAGGAGATAAGCAAAGTGTCGTTTTCTATTTTTACTTATGTTGTAGTTTGCCTGTAGAAAGGAAGGGCGGGGGGGGGGGCGTGTCATGATTATTCTTGCTTGTCAACTTGACTACACCTGGAATTAACTGAAACTCAAATGCACCTGTGAGTGATTTTTTTTTCTTAATTGAATCATTTGAAGGGAGGAAGACCCACTTCTAATACGGGTCTTTGAGGTAGGAAGATCCACCTTTAATCTGGGTCAGACTTTCTGCTGTCAGCCTATACAAAGCGCTCTCTTTGCCTGTCTCCTCTTATTCTCTTTGTCAAATCTACTCCTTCACTAGCATTAGAGCCTACTTATTAGGGATTCCAGAGTTCACTGAAGACCAGCTGAGACAGCCAGCCTCATGGGCTGATCAGCTACTGGATTCATGGATGTCAGAATCGTGAACTGGAATCAGCTAGCTGAAACACATCACACAAATGTAAAACCCAACCCTGGGGTCTGCACGCCAATGGCATAAACACAAAGAGAGAGACGGGAGTTCATGAATAGCACATGGGAAACTACTCAGAAAGACTGAACAGATAATAAATGCCATTATCAGGACTGTGACAAGCACAGTAGGAGAGCTGGGTATTTAAAACACCCACTTAGGAGCGATGGAGGGTTAAAATAGAAAATGGAGGGGCTGTTGTATTTTCTGGTCTTCCTTGGAGCATCACTCGTTGGTGCTTAGGAGGGAATGGGACCACGGGTAGAGAAAAAATGGAGGGTGAAGAAGGGCCAGAGCTTTGGAGCTCAGGGCTCTGAGTGACACATGTGCTCAGACACATACTCCAAAGGTTCCAGTTGAAGCCCTATTCTGTGGATTCATGAAGGCCTATGCCCCAGAAGGTGGGGGATACAGATACTTCAACCCTGGCAATCCACATTGGGAAGTGCTGAAAGTTATCAAACATATCTCGGAAATTGAAGGCTTAGCCTAAACAGAAATGTGTAAAACACCAAATCCATCCTAATAACACATATCAACAGGCCTTTGTACGTCTGTGGTAAATAAGACAAAGTATTAAAGTTGTTCTTAGGAGCCTGGCTACACATTCTCCCAAGTCGGAAGCACACAGGTGAGCTAACCTGCTCAGTAGCTAACGGGAGAGATGGGAAGTGCTGTTCCTCACTTGGAGGGAACTTGGGTCACAGGACCTGAAGAGGCTATGTGGAGCGCATGGGTTCAAGAAAAGGGCTTACAACTCCCCCTTCCCCAGCACCAGAGGACACACGAAACAGAACACAGAAGCTGCAAAGACCAGAGCCTTTGACTTGCCCTCCCCGCTATAGCACCAAGTGGGGACTGTTAGAACTTGATGATCCAAAAACGCCATCTCCAAGCCAGGCCAGCTGTGCCAGGAACTGACTGTTATTTTTTTTATCTTATATTATTGACTCTCCACTCTTGAGCTATGCCTCCTCCGGATGGGTCATCCTTGTCTATATCCTAAGCCTACATTTTAAGCTTGCTATGTGACTCTACACTCAGTCCAAACGAGGCGTTCTCTATCCAAATCTCTTATCACCCCCTCTTCCTTTTACATATCCTCCTCTTACTGTTTCTTAGAACCCTCCATAGCTTTTGCAGACTCTAAAGTCTGTGGACCCTGATGGTGTCCCACATTTCCCCTCTCACTTAGTTTACGCACCCTGATTTTTTTCTTTTTCACAGTCGGTCTTATTCATCCCTATTCTCCCCCACTCTTGTTCCCTCCCAACTTAATCTACTAACATGTGAATAGGCTCCATGCTACCTTTGGTTATTTATCTCTTTGCAGTGGCTGAGGTCAATGGGGACACTGTACAAGAGTTGCTTACTGGCCATATCCAGCAGCTGTTCCTATAGTTAGGGGATAATATAAAGTCCACACCAGGTGCCCTGGGCTCCTGAACAGAAAAATTCTCTGCTGAACTACACACCTCAACTCTGCCATACTCAAGTCACACGAGTACTTCCAATACTTCAACTGAAAGAAAATAGCTGATAAAATAAAGTCTGAAAAAACACAATAGCCAATGTCTAAATCTCAACTCTGTGTCATCAAAAACCCCAAAGCCATAGCTTTTTCCAATAATTATGGTAATGGTGCCTATTGAGAGTGAGTTATCTGAAAGCTTAAGAGAACTTAAAAGAGTGATTGTATGTTCAAATAAACTAAGGAGGGAGATGAGCTCCTGATCAAGACCAAAAAGAGCTGAATAAAATGAAGAGAGTGATGTGAGATATGAGGTAGGAATTCAAACAAGAGGCATACAGAATAAACCTGTCCTGAGACGCTGGACACTCAAAACCTAAGCCAAATCAAAAGCTGCAGGTAAATACTCAGCGAAAGAATGGATCAAGCACGGAGGAAGAGCATGAGGCCTGAGGACAAGGAGGAGGGGACAGAGCAGTCAGAAAGGGACAAAGATTAACTAATAAGAAGGAGCGCATGGGAATTCCAAGACAGATGTGACACTGAAAAAAGGAAAATCTATGGTTTATAGGCATAGAAGAGGGAAGAAAATCTCACCCTAAAGCACAGAAAACATCTTCAAGTCAATCATAAGAGAAACTTCCCCAGAGCTTGGAAAAGCCAGTCCACATATACACAGACATTTAGGAGACCAAACAGACAACCCCCAGAAAACCCTTCCCTCCTCACTTCATAGCTAAAATGCTAAGTATACAGCATAAAGAGCAACAAGAGAATAATGAAAAGGCAGGGTTGGCACAACAACAGCAGATGACCCAGCTGAAAAGCCAAGGAAGGCTTTGAGTGATGCTGTCTCAAGGTCAGAAAGACAATAACTGGCACCGCAGAGTCCTACACAATTTGAAGTCAGACCAGTTGAATTGGGTTCTGCCCTCGTGGCCTCAGTGTTAGCCTCACTCTGTATTAGTCCCTCTTCCCGTTAGTGTGACAAATACCTCTTAAAAGCAACTGAAGGTAAAAAGAAAAAAAAAGAAAGCTATTATTTTAGTTCACAGTTCAAGGCTGCAGTGCATCAACACTGTTCAGTTTGCACCCACATTCAGAAATCAGAGAGAAATGAATGCGGGTGCTCGGCCCTATGTCTCCTTTCTATTCAGGCCAGGACCCTAGCCCATGGACAAGAAGCAACCCACATTCAGGGTGAGTCTTCCCACCCGTTACCCTCGCCCAGGTGACCCCTGACAGACAGGCCCAGAATTTTGTTCCCATGATGACTCTACATCACCGTGAGATGACAGCCAAGATAGCTGTCACCGTCACAGTCACCGTCTTCACCTCTACACGGGATTCCGGGGGTTGTTTAGTTTGTGTTTCCATCATGTTCTCACTTAAGCACTGATGGCATCTCTCAAAGTGGGTGTGAAAAGTCTACTGATAGAGCCAAGTAATTGATTGGTGTCCTTAGTTGGTGTAAGGAACTAATTGTGTGAGCTTCGGTGTGTGAGTCCATCTCCCTGAAGCAAAGCAGCACAATGACCTAAATCAGGGCTGAAGAAGTTTGCCAAATGGTTAGCGTTTGCCTAGGATGCCTGAACTCAGTGTGCAGGAGGTAGGAGCTCCAGGTTACTCTTGGTATGCTAATGAGTTTGAAGCCAGCCTGGACTACCCTTTCTCTGAACAAACAAACAGTGGATGAAGGGGAAGCCTCATGCCAAGCGCCACTCAGGGACCAGAAGTGTTAACAGGTGGAGAGTGCTTGCAACCATCCTCTGCTAATCTCCTCCAGTGTGAGCCCTGTATATAACCTAACTTAAACCTCTGTAGAAATTCATAGTAACCCAGTTTCCCCTCGGCTGTACACCAGACCTCCCCTTTCTGAAAGGCCAGACCCCACATCTGCTCACTTCTTATCACTCACAGTCCTGCACAAGCATGCCTTATCCTCTGTCTGAACTGTAAAGGTCCCGCGTGAAAATTCTGTATCTGTCATACTGCACCGAGAATGGTATGTGTCCCAAAGTGGGTGATAAATGAATGCCAACTGAGCTACTAGTGACAGCAACCATTTATTCAAAGTCTATCGGTCCCAGCCGCTGCACAAAGCTTAAGCTTTTCATATACACATCTAATTTATTCTTTACTGGAAAAGCCAATATTCATCTTACCCATTTTATAGACAGACAGCAAGTCTTTCAGGGATTAACTAGCCATGATCACACCCATCTCCAGTGGAAGAACCTGAACTTGAGCTCGGACTGGCTTGGGCTGGCTCAGGCTGCCTTCCTCCAGAGCTCGTGATCTGAACCACTGTACCAGAAAGATAAGTGGACAGGGCTCAGACAAACAGAAGGATGAGTCAAACGAATGATGGACCGAGGCACAATGTCTGCGTCCTCAAACGCTAAGTTCAAGATCAGCTTTCAGACCAGGCTTTCCTCCCAGCATTCAATGGGGGAGTTCATCAGGAAAGGAGGGGCACATTTCACCATTTTAAAGATTCATAATGAGCTAAAAGGCCAAGTCAAAACCAATTTATTATTCACCCACATCTCAGGTCCCTGCCTGTTTTGTTCTGCTGAATAAAACATACCTTCCTTCTCGAGTGCAGGGGCTGCCAGAAGCTGGGAAGAAAGAGGAAGCCAGTAATATATATTTACATAATCAGGAAGAAGAGAGACACATTCAAGCAGGTTTCCTTTTGAATGGTTATGTTTGCCCGAGTCTCTGGCTCAAGAAAATGTTTACCTAGTATCCAAATCATGGGTCTTTTTCACGCGAAAGCAGGGTTTTCATGAGACAGGGTTTCTTTATTGTTGTTGTTGTTGTTGTTATTATTATTATTATTATTATTATTATTATTATTATTATTTTAGAACTGCAGCATTTAACAGCTGCCCTGAGTCACTCTGAGCTCAAAAGAAGAAATGCCAGTCCAGGAGACCTGGGTCCTTCAGATGGGACAACACCAGCCCAAGAGAGGGCAAGTCCACCAGCTTCCCTGGTATGGGTTAGGACCGAACTCTGGCTCTGAAGGTGACAGTGATTATGACTTATCACCCAGGCTGATGCCCAGGACTTGGGTCCTTGTGCAAACAAGTAAGCATTTTTGCAATTGCAAACCCTGCTGGATAAACAGGTGGACATTGTGTTATGTACATTACACGTGCACAGATAACACATCCCTGGGAAAAGAAGTCCCGTGTGGCTTCTTTTGAACTTTAAAGCTGTGTTTCATCGATGCATTTTCAGGGAAATAATGCATTTCAGAATCAACAGCCTTGCTCCCACTAAGCCCAGAATGTGCAGGCGAAATAGAATCCTGGCTGCACACATGCTTTCCCTCCCCAGCCCTCTCTGAGCATTTTGCAACAGGAGCCCTTTTTTATTCATAATGTCATATTTTAATCCGATCAATGCACATTAGCCGTGAGGTAATGTAAATGCCATTGTATTCTTTCCTGAAACTGTCCTTTTAATTTGTTGAAGTGCAGTACTTCGCAATCTTTCCACCTCAAATTAATAAGTATTGGACAGATTTTCTATATTCCTTTCCATCCTCGAAAGATTGCTATTGAACAAAGCTGACCTAGGACACTCCAGGGCCATGCGGGACTGAATTTTCCTGGCTCCCCGTGAATGTTGGCAAGATCAGACCTTCCCACCAGGACTCCTTGTTACCTGCCCCTGTCAGGTGGTCATGTTCTCCAGTCCACACTCTCCACACCCTTCACCCCACCCTCTGCACCCCACACTCCACACGACGCACCCCTCACTTTCCACAACCCTCACGTTTGTTCAAGTTTCTTCTGCTGCTTTGCCGTTCTTCCCCCATATCTTACCTGCCTGTGTCTGAAAAGCCAATCAAGGACTTCCCCCTTTAGGAAGCCTTGCTTGATTTCACCCTCATCGTGCCCAGTCAGGGAGGGTTCCTTTACTCTCCAAATGCTCAAAGTGCTGCCGGTGTAGTTGTCTTGACCCCCGGAAGCAGTTCTTTGGTTCTAGCTTATTTGTGTCTCTGTACTGTCTCCCTGTGCAGCACATAAGTAACTAGACTGTAAGGACAGACACATGGCATCTATGTTTCTCTTGTATCAGTACAACACCTGCTCGAAGGTGCTAAAAATGTCAGCAAAGATATAAGGAAAGAAGGAGTGAAGAGAGAAAAAGAGAAGGGGAGGGAGAAGGGGAGGGAGAGAAGGATGAAGAGAAGACTCCAGACTCAGACTCCTCTCCGTTTTATTTTCCACATCATCATCATCATCTTCATCATCATCATCATTGTCATTATTATTTATCCCAGGGTCTCTGTCTCCTCTTAGGTCCCTATCTGTGTGCACTGAGTGACTTTCCCGAGAAGACGTGAACAAATACCTATTCGAATGTGCCGGATAGGAGAGCAGCAACAGACTAGAGAAACAGGTCCTTCCATATCCATCCTGGAAGCCCAGCTAATCTAGTAACCAATGAGTTTTTGCCCCAAATCCCAGCCCAATTGAGTGGAGAGTGAGGTCTGACTCTAGTGCCCCGTATTTGACCACGTCCCCTAGATGGGGAGGCCTGGGGCACTCAGAGGAAGGTTAGCAGGCTACCAAGAAGAGACTTGATACCCTATGAGCATATACAGGGGGAGGAAGTCCCCTTCAGTCACAGTCATAGGGGAGGAGAGTAGGGGGAAAGCGGGAGGGAGGGAGGAATGGGAGGATACAAGGGATGGGATAACTATTGAGATGTAATATGAATGAATTAATAAATTTTTTAAAATGAGGCAATGAATGCTGGGAGAAGACTACTTCCCCTGATGTGTGTAGGGAGGAGCATCTTCTCTCTAGACACAGAAGTATGATGGCTCATCTTTATTGACAACTTGTCTAAATTTAGAGTCTCCATGGTAACACACTTCAGGGCGTGTCTATGTGTATGTCTTTGGGGAGGTTTAACTAAGGAGGGAGGATCTGCCTTGAATACTGGGCTGGGGACCTGACCTGAATAAAAAGGAGAGTGGGCTGAGCACCGGCTTCCTGGTTGTGTCTGCATTGTGACCAAACATCTCATATGCCGTCCCGCCATTGATGCATGGTGTCCTCGCAAAATGAGCCCAAACACTTCCTTCATCACACTTCTTTTTGCCAGGTGCTTGGTCATTTCAACAAGAGAAATAATGCAGGTTGTGACCACAATCAGTGACACAAGGTCCTGGCTGCTATGACCACCATTTTCATCACCACTCATGCACTCCATATATTCCACGCTACACTCGTTTATGAGGCCTCAGCCATCGTTTCCATCCTGAAGGATCCAAGGGGTGATGGTGATGGCACAATGGCGTAAGGTCTGATATTAGTGTTCAGTACACCATGAAGTGGTACTGGGGACATTCAGTAAAATTGGAAGGCCTCCGACTGCCTAATCACAAGCTCCCCTCCCCCAGAAGAAAGTCCTCAAAGAAGAGGACACCTCAAATAAGAAGACCAGGCTCTCCTGCAGCAGGTCCCTCATGCAATGCTCCCTAGCTGCCCTGGCCCACAGACTCATTCAAGCAAATCAATCGCAGCCTCTCTTGGAAATCGAGAGAGAGCACACCCGCTTATAACCACAGAGCTTGTCTCGCGGCCTCTGGTTTGTGAAAAGGCCCTCTGCTGTAACCTTCGGATTCTGAGCAGGATCGTTCTCCAAGCTAGGACTGTACCTGACCAATATTCTCTGTTGACCCTAACCACGGCAGGTGTCATGTATGCTCATGGCCTTCCCAAGCACCTTAGGGTAGTATGTCAGCTCTCACCCATGGCGCAAAAGAGAGGCATAAAACAATTTTTATGTTTGTCCTGGTCCTACAATTCAGTCCAAAGGAAAACATTTGGGGGTAAATGGGCTGAGAGGTGAAGGTGGAGATAGATTATGCTATGCAGGTAGAGACAGAGAGAAGTGAGATTTCAGGGCATCAGGAATCACAAATACTGGCGCATCTTTTAGGCCCACAACCCTTATGTGTGTCCTTGCTAGCATGTACATCACTCCAGCTGCCCGCCTACAGCTCATACCCAGGTTCTGTCCAGTGAGCAGGGCTCTACTGATTCCATGCTGAAGCCTGATGTTGGTGCTCTGTGCTTGAGGTAGGGCGCTGGGGTCCAGACCGCCTTAAGCCTGGCTGACTCTGTCTTTACTGTTCTGTTTCCATTGTTCCAAGGGTCCCTTTCAAACTTCTCTCTTTTCACACTCTGCTCTCGAGTATTTCTCTGCTGCAATAGAGTAGCTTGCCAACATCACTTGTCTTCTGCTTCCCTGTGTTCTGCGGAAAGCACACTACTCAATCCCTCTGGAGAGCTTAGCTGAGCCCATCAACCACCCATCCAAGATGAGAACTTTGTCAAAGGCAAAAAAAAAAAAAAAAAAAAAAAAAAAAAAAAAAAGACTCTGTTGCTACAGCTCCTTCTAGAAAATGCTTTCCTGTTTCTCTTCATTCTCTCCTCTGCCTTCTGCCCATCTACCTGCCTCCCTTGCTTTTCTCTTTCCTCCCTGCCTGCCTTCTTCCTCCCCATTCTATACACACACACACATATATATGATATATATGCACATCAAATTTATTACATGTTTTAAATCAATAATAGCATTTAGTATTTGAATGCCTATTGGGCCCCAGGCACTGTGGTAAGGATGTTAAATCCATTATCTTGTTTAAACCTTGTTTAATATTCCCACAGCCCTTCGAGGTATAGAGTTTTCTCAGTGAGAAGCTAGACTGGTGAATATCGAGTCATTGATCCAAGGCACGAAGTCACTACATATAAAATTAAGTATTTGGTTTGGGACTAGGTTTTCTTGACACGAAATCCCTGTTCAGAACCCCCTGGCTACCCTGATGCATGTATGTTGTCTCCAGGTGAGGCAGAGAGGCCAAGTAAACTGGCCACCAGTTTGAAAGTTTAAATCCAAAGCACCTGATTAACCCCCCTACCTCACCCCACCCCACCCCACCCCACCCCAATAACCATGAGCCAGCTCCTTAAAAACAACCCGTTAGAAACAATTGCCATAGATTCACCATAGATTCCTTCTTGCATGAACAGAATCTTGTTTTGCAGTCTTTCAAGCCAGATGACATGTTTATTTGCAGGCCCTGCCTACGAGGAGTGAACTAGGTTGAAGAACACAAGATTTGGGGCTGGTGGCCTGCGGTTAAGTGTTTTTGGAAAGATCTGCAACTTGCCTTCCTTTCTCTGCACCTCTGCAGGCTGGCGCCTAAGCAGACAGAATTCATCTTCCCTCTGTGAACATCATAGAGAAACAGTAGCTTAAATAAGCCTTAAAACACAAAAGAAAACAGCTTGTGTTTTCTCAGGTGAGACTTAGAAAAGTCAAATGGGCTGGAGGCTGGCTTTTCCAGGGGACTCAATTATCATAAATCCGGACAGATGCTGATGGTAGAAAAAGCCACCCAGAAAACCAGGCATGCAGTCCTGGAAATGGGCTATCTGGAAATATCTGTCTGTCCTGAACTGTCCTGGCCCAGGATTTAACAGCTTTCCCTTTTTTTTTTTTTTTTTTTTTTTTTTTTTTTTTTTTTACAGCTTTCCCTTTTGAGACATTAGAGAGACTTCAGCAAACTCCATCCAAGTGGCCCAGAGATGCCTTAACACCCAAGAGTGGGACTGAATCCCCCATGTTTCTGAGCAGTCGAGCCAGGCAAAGAAGTTTAGGCAACCGTCTCTTCTGGAAGTAGTCCAATGATGAAAAAGAAGACCCTGACTTCTGATAGGAATCTGGACCCAGAGATACCCGACCTGACGCCTTGCCCTGTGTCTACTGCCAGGCTTTCCAGGGAAGGGGGACTATCCAGGAAGCAGATACAGAATCTCCAGCAGATGAAATGTGAGTGTAACATCAGCTCTAATAAAGCAGCTAAGCTTTACCCGAAAGATGCCTTAATTGAGAAATATCAGCTAGAGGGACCGTTCTGCATTTAATCAATTACTCGTTTAAACCACCAAATGCTGGAATAAAGAGAAATAAGAGAGTGCCAGCGGAAGGTCACAGTTATGGTCTACTGAGGTCCTCTGCATGCATAGTGACCACAGCGGCCTCGTCGGTGACCACAGATGATGCAGGGAGCTTTTCTGCTCATGTAGAAACACTGGTTGTAATTCCTTTTCCTTTGGTGAGAGGTTTAAGATCTACTGGTGTAATTTAATATTTATTTACTTATGATCATACATGTACCCTGAAGAGATCAGATGATAGCATACGGTCACACAGCTAGAGGGAAGCAAAGGTGCCAGGCACCAGCCAGGGCTAGCCTGCTGCATCTAAGCAGCAGCAGTGGGCTTGTTTCTCTGTTGTTGAGAAAACATCATTGGAGAGACCATAGTCTACCAAGAACCTTGGAAGAGACGGAGGCCTCCCAATTCCTGCTAAACAATGTTTCTATGAAGCCCCTTTGCTTGCTTGCTTATTTGTTTGTTTGTTTGTTTGTTTGAAGTAGGGTCTCACCTTATAGCCAAGAATGGTCTGGATTGGCTCTGTAGTCCAGGCTGGCGGCAAACTAACGCAGCCTCCCCTCAGCTGTGAAAGGAAAATGTTGCATGAGTTAGATGAAGGAAGGTATGACAAATACCGCCCCCTGAAGATACCCACTGTGAGGACCCCTCCTTCAACAGCTCATTCAAGGTTAAGTGTTTGGTAGTTGTGACCCATCCACACTAGACAAACACCCTCCCACTGAGCTACCACCCAGCCCAAAGTACCCTTTCTAGTGCTACTTAAAAATGTTGATTTCTACTCCTCACTCTGTGTCGGGAGATACCTGATCCACATTTATCCCTGTACATTACTGAGTTAATTTCCATGGAGTCTGAACCTACTAGAATCTTCTACAGGTGTCCAGCTTCTCTCTCTCACATCTATACAGAATAGTTTCAAGGTCTCCTCCAAATAATACTACCTCATAACTGTCTCCTAGCTCACTCTAAGTGATGCCTGCACTTGGTGTCTATACCTGGGTGTCTCCTCTCAGGTGGAACAAGGCAGACATTTTATCCAATAGAATGTCCTAGAAATGACAAAACATCATTGCAGTGGCAAAATCTCTGATGCTTCCATTATCTCACGGACGGCACTGCCTGCGGGGGAAACTGGATGCCTTGTTGTGCAAGAAGGCCCAGAATTCCCCTTGCTGAGTACCACCTGCCAGTGGCCAAGCGAGTGAACTCTTTTGAAGAGGACTGCCAGTCGCGGGGCAAGGCTTCACACGCCCTCAGCTGCAGCCAACATTTAATCTGTAGCTTTATGAGAGACCCTGAGTCAGTAACGCCCAGCTAGGATCCCAGATTATGACAGATACTGCAGGACGCATTGATTTTTTTTTTTGACTCTGTCAAGCCTCTGAATTTCAAGATAATTTGTTACATAGGCTACATCCCCAGAGCTTAGCTTTTGGGACATTTATTTGTCGTGGGGGAGGAGCTGATGCATCTAGAGGCAGGAACAACGTTGAATGTTGTTCCTCAAATGCTACTACTTACCTTGCTTTGCTGAGAGATGGCCTAGAACACTTTAATTCGACTTGAATGGCTGAACAGTGAACCTCAAGAACCTCCCTGTGTTTATTTCCCCATGGCTGGGATTTACCATCAGGCACCATTTCATCTATCTTTTTATACCTGGGTTCTCATGTTACCTGGCAAACATTTGTCTACAGAGCTCACTTCCTGATTTGTTGTTCATTTGTTGCTTTATTGTTGTTATTACCTGTTTTAGCTTTGTTTCCTGTTGTGATAAAAAAAAAATACCCTGACAAAGGCAAGTGAAGGGAAGAGAGAGTTATTTTGCTTACAATTCCAGGTTACAGTCCATAATTACAGGAGGATAAAGGGGCCAAGATTTTGAAGCAGCTAGTCACATTATATCTGAAGTCAGAGGAAGAGAATGATGAATTCTGATCTGTGGATACTCAGCTTCAATTTCCTGCTCTTATGCAGGACCCTAGGCCAGGGAATGGCGCCACCCATAGAGGGTGGGTCATATACAGTCAAGATAGCCCTCCCACAAGCATGCCCACAGGTCAACATACTTTGTACAATTCAAGATTGAGACTCCCCCCTGAAGTGAGTCCAGTTGACAAATGAAACTAACCATCATGGCACGGGCACTCCGTGGTGTCAATCTACGTTGCTTTCTCTCCTCCTTTGTGTGGCCTGGGCTTTTCTTGTCCCATTCTGGCACCATTCCTGCATGTCAATGGCCTTTGTAGTGTCAATCTGTGTTAGTCAAATCTCCTTTGAAAGTAACAGAAATTCAAAAGGCCATTTGTGCACAAAGCGGGGACTATGAGTGATGTCTCAGGCTGCTGAATTCCAGAAGAGAGGACTGGTCTTAGAGATAGCAGAAACCAGGGTTTTAAACGATTCCTAGCTCATATTCTGCCCCCTCCTAACCCCCGTCTCCCTCCCTTTATCTTTTTATCCCTCCTGCTCCCGTCCCTTCTCCAAGGTATTGGCTTAATTTTAGAAGCATCTATTTCCGGGAGGTTATAATCAATTGCATATAGTTTTCACACTCAGAGATGTGTACCCAAAAACCAAAGAATGTTGAAAATATCAGCATAGAATCATGCTCCTTTCCCCAAGCCCCTGTAATGTGAACACCTTCTCATGCCCCTATGGGTTGTATGTGTGCCTCCCTGTGAACAGAGGCTCATGGAGTAGAAGCTTATAAGAGCTGCTGGGAGAAGTAACTCTAAAATGAAGGTGTCTTAGGGCAATAACTAAGTTCAGCTGTCTTTTCTGGGTGACATGACCTCCTAGCACCCAGATTCCTGCCACATGCATGGAGATTGTTTTCTGGTCATCAGATCAGTCCACTTTATGGGATAGATGTAGAAGGTTGATAGAACACGGGCTCTCTAAGACTAGGGAGATGCTCAAAAGCACGGCTGAAGGTAGAAAGAAAACCCATTCTTTATGGAGCACAAGGACAATGGGGCCAGAAAAGTGTTTGTTCTAGGACAAATAGATGCATGCCTAGGCATGGCTCCATAACTATAGAGTCGGGGCATGCTAGATCATGGCACCCTGCAAGACCATTTGGGAAGCTCACCTCAACACAGTGCAAAACACAAATAAACTATTCCTTTTATTTGATGCAGAAAACCACACTGTCCATCAAGCACATGGCAGGAATGTCTGGCTAGCAGGCATCCTGAGACACGGTATGGTATGGTGCCTGGAAAGAGAGGCATCATAGAACACAGCCTGGGTTTAAATCTTTGATCTGCTGCTTATTCTATGCATATCTTGGAACTGGTTCCTCAAACTCTCTCCATCTCAACTGTGTCTCATCATAGATTAAAAAAAAAGATTTATTTTTTTTAAATATCATGTGTCTTGATGTTTGCCTTCACGTATGTCTTATATGCAGGTTTCAGATCTCCTGGAACAGGATACACAGGCAGGTGGGAGCTGCCATGTGGGTGCTGGGAATTGAACATGGGTCTTCTGGAAGAGCCCTTAACCACTGAGCCATCTCTCCAGCCATTAGTCATAGAATTTGATGCCATCACTATAGGGGTACAGTAAATCAATCAAATGAATTAATATTTACAAAATGCTCCCAAGCTTCTGGCATATGATAACTTACCACATAGATAGCAACAATTATCATTGTTATTTTCAGTGTCATTTTGCTTGAAAAGGAATGGGAGTTGTTTACGCAAATCTATCAATGTAAAACTTATAATACACCCTCACGGGAAAGCGCCACCTGTCCAAATGCCCTCTACCCTGGATGAGGAACGAGAAGATAATTTAAAAGCCATTGCCAGCATCCAGCGGACTCGCTCGTGTTCTCTAGGATGAGCGTGATAAGACAAGTGAGTAAGGGAACGTTTGTAGGACGCTGGAAATAGAGACTTCTTAGAAGGCCTCCACATCTCTCTCGCCATGTGCTGATGGCATACGGATCTGTCTTCAAATAATACATGGGCAAATATATCCCAATGCGCTTCTAGGAGAAATGAGCATTCATCTGTGGTTTTGTTGGCTTTCCAAATGCAGAAGCAGAGACTTAAACCATATTTAGGTCCCAACGTATCCATCCTAAAAGCCAATCTTTCCTAATGCCCATTTTTATCCAAGTACAGTGCATAATTAAAACACGAGCAGGGAGAGCACCGTATTTAGAAATGCACAAGGCAGGATCATCGGCCACAGCTATTTATACATGTCTTAGCTCACATATCTCAGTCTGGGCATGCTCACTACTGGCATTGCTTAGTTTTAAAATTCTTTTTATAAAGTATGAATTTTGTTTTGAAAGGGTGTGTCTGTTGGACAGTTAAATCTAATAACCACACAGCTCTAAAAGCGATGTGACACATGAAGAGCATTCAGCCCACCCAGCAGGAAGGAAGAGGTTTTTTATTAGATGTTTAGAAAATGCCTGTCCATAGGTCATAGGCAGACTCAGTCACAGAACAGGTTAGTCACATGCAAGCACTGACCATGACTAGTTTTATTAAGGCACACACAAGCAATCCTGGAGCCATCATGAGCACTTCTTTGTCACATAAAAATGCCCTGCCATGGGGACACCATGACCACTTCCTGTTTGTCACACAGAAACACTGCCCTAGGGCCATCACGAACACTTCTTGTAAGTCACCTGCAAGCACTGTCCTGGAGCCATTATGACCAGTTCCTGGCAAGACTAGATGGAATATAATAGTGTTCCCACAGGAATCCACACAGACACATCAAATCAATGAAAATTAGCATCAGAACTGTTTACTCTGCCCTAGGACACTTCATTTCCATCTTTATCTTATTACGTCATTCAACCCAGTTATAAATGATCTGAACCAGATTTGTTCCTCTCTGTACTGCACAGATGACTCATCCATGATGGATCATTCCACCTCAGGGAATGCGCTCCGGGACCTGGTCAGTGTTGAGCCCCAGTACACAAAATGCCTTTTCAATGGGGCATAATTCACTCAGATATGCTTTTAAAGTAAGCAACACTGTAGATATTACTATGTCCTCAAAGCGGTTCACTCTGGCTAGCTTCTTTCGCTTACCGTTGTGCTCTCAAAGCTCGTGCTGCGACATGAGTCAAGACTTCTTTCCTTCAGTTGGTATGAATGATAATTGGTCGCACGAGGTACCACATTGCTCTTCTGTGTTAAGGAGCTGATTGATAGACATTGCATTGATGTGTTGTTGTCTACTATACATCAGGCCAATAATGCCACAAGTGACACTCCTGGACAAGGACTTCTCCCTTTGCTTTTTCTTATTGCCATTCTCTTGTTTTGCTTGCTTGTTTGTTTTGAGACAAATTATGTAGCCCAGGTTGCCCTCCTGGTCTAGACCTTCTTACCTCAGCTTCCCCAATTCTGGAATTGTATCTACGCACCATCACACCACTTTAAGGGCTTTTATCTAATGCTTTCAAGTGTTGTCTGTTTCCCTGCTTGCTTGCTGTGCTGAAGATTGGACTCAAGGCTTATCATGAGCTAGGACAGCACTCCACACGGAGTTAGATACCTACCCCACATTTTTCTTTAACAGAAAGGATCTGGGAATGTATGCCAAGCTAGCTTAGAGCTCATGTTATAGCCCATGCTGACCCCAAACTCTAGTGATCATCCTGCCTTAGACTAGTGAGTGCTGGGTTTATAAGCACGGGCCAGCACATGTGGCCCGACAAGTGTTTTATAGTATGATTTCAGTTCTCTTGGGAATATGCCTAGAAGTGATTATTTCATTGTAGAGTAGCCCTATGCTTAACCCTTGATGTACTTTCAGCCTGTTTTATAAGCGGCTGTAGTGTAATGTTCACAACAGCAGTGCACAAGTGTCACTCCCCTCCTCACTCACTGCTGCTGTCTGTCCAGGTATGAGCACTCTCACCACTGTCTTGTCTCAACATGATTCTGATTGCATTCTTTAATAACTAATAGTGTCAAGCAACTTCCCGTGTTCATTAGCATTCTTCTAGCTTATTTGGAGAACGCAGTGTTCAAATACTAGGCTCTGTTTTAATTAGGCAATTGCTCTTTTTGTTATTGGTTTATGCCAGTTCTGTTATTTGTGATCCCTCGGCATGCGCCAGATACATGCTCTACACATGTTTTTCCCGTCCCGTGAATCATCTTTTCATTTTCTTGATGGTGCCCTTGATGCGCCAACAGTTTTCGTTTTGGTGCCAATTCACAAATATTTTCTTTAGTTGCTTCTAATTGCGGAGCTGTTATTGAACCTCAGGCCTCTAAGTTTCCGTGCTACATCTTCATCCATGAGGTCTCTGGATTTAGCTCTTTCTTTTCTTTTTCTTTTTTTTTTTTTAAGATTTGTTTATTTATTATGTACACAGTGCACATCAGATCACATTACAGATGGTTTTGAGCCACCATGTGGTTGCTGGGAATTGAACTCAGGACCTCTGGAAGAGCAGTCAGTGCTCTTAACTGCTGAGCCATCTTTCCAGCCCTAGCTCTTTCATTTGTAGCTTTGATCCATTAAAACCAATGAAATCTCAGTAGTGTAAATGTAGAAACTCTGTTTCTACTTAGCTTCACCCTCTTCTCTTGGGCTGGCTTTCCCACATAAATGACATCATCTGCGTGTGACATGCTTATGGGCACAGATCTAGAGCTCCACTTCATATAGTGATCTTTTGATTTTTAAATCAGATAGGGCAGAAATAACTGTCAAAAGAATGGGATCTGCATCATCTGTTGCCTGTTATCCTCGTGGATGCAAGCGTCTTCCAGTTGCTCTTGATAGTCTTGTATTACAGTGAGAAAGGTTCAAGTTGGACTTTCTTGCAGAGATGATCTGCTGTGTTATGTACTCTGTGGCTGTTGTTTATCTGTCCTTACTTCTCCTTCATTTCTGAAGGACAGTGTTTTGGAATGTAACTTCTTGGTTGAGAGACTCTTCTGTCAAGATTTTGAGCATAGTGTTCCACTGTCTCCTGATTACTATGGCAGCTCTTGAGGAATCAATTGTCAGTCTTTTTAGTCTTATTGAAGATCCCTGGTCTACACCAAACCACCCACATCTTGACTCTGTCAAGGTTATCTCTTGGGCTGTGGAAGTGGTAGCCACAGAGTACTTACCTAGCACGCTCAAGGTCCTAGGTTCCATCCCCAACAGATGATGATGATGATGATGATGATGATAAATATTCCCTATTTCTGAATTTTGATAACTTTATTTTGATTTGTCCAGATGAGAATTACTGGGTTTTAGCTTATTTAAATTACATTCTTTCAATATTTCTGTGTATAGATTAATGGAATTTTAAAGTCAAATTTGGAGAATTTGGCCATCATTTCTAAATACTCTCTCAGCCCTGCTTCCTTTCTTCTGCAGGGTCACATTCATTGTCTCGATCTTGGTACTTTCAGTGGTCTCCCCCAGGTCTCCCTCAGGTCTCTTCAGGGCTCCCATGGGTCTCCCCCAGGTCTCCCCCAGGTCTCTTCAGGGCTCCCATGGGTCTCCCCCAGGTCTCTTCAGGTCTCCTATGGGTCTCCTCCAGGTCTTCCCAGGTCTCCTGTGTGTCTCAGAGACTGTTGCTTCTTTTCCTTGTGTAGACTGAACAATGCAAGCCATCCCCTCTGTTTTTTCTTCTGTTTGCTCAGATCTCTATTATCTGTCAAACTTCAAGCTTGTCTTGTTCATTGTTCAACTCAGAATGTCTGCTTAGTTTGTTTTTATAGTCATATCTTCATAGATAGTCCTTATCCCCTCACACATTTCTACTTGGTTTTTAACTCGTTTGGCCATGTTGTCTCTTCCTTGAACATAGGTAAGCATCGAAGTCCGGAAATGTAGTGTCTGGGCTCCCTCCCAGGCTCGCTTCCCCCACTCCTACTTACGAGCTACACTTTCTTGCTTCCCTTTGCCTCTCACAATCCTTTGTTGAAAACCACACATTTTACATAATGCAAATTAGTAAATATGGAAATTGATATTCCCTTCCTTAGGGTTTCTTGGTTTTCTTATAATTAGTAGTGTTATCTGTTCACTTTTGTGAATGAACTTTTTAGGCTGTAGTCTCATTTTTAGTTTGTGTGCTCACTGAAGTCGCAGTGCGACTCTCTTAGAGGACAAGCATCTCCTGAAATGTCTCAAACCAACAAAGCAACCAACCAGCTTTTGCCGAGGCCCTGCAAGGTGTGTGTGTGTGTGTGTGTGTTTGTGTCTGTGAATATCTGTCTGTGTGTATATGTATACATGTTTGATATGTATATATGTATGATTGTGTTAATGAGTACACATGTACATGTGTGTGCATATATGTATATGTGTACACATGTAAGTACATCTATGTATATAGGTGTGTGTACATGTGTGAATGTACATGTGTGTTGGAACATGTTTTCAACACTCAGAACACGAGCTTACAACTCTGCTTGGAAGTAGAGACTTAAGGAACCCCAAATTGAATAGAGTAAAAAGTAGTGCTCACACCTTTACTCACTTTTCTTTTGACTTTTCCCTTCACGTCTGTCTTTTCTTTATACAGTATTGCTTCCGTTGTTTATACAGCTTTCCAGAACACAAAGTCCTTGTGGTGAATTACTGGACGCTGTGTGAGCTCATCTCTTGGGTTCTCCTTGGCTCCCCTTTCCTGAGGAATAAGGGGAGGGGGAGGGGAGAGGAAAGGGGAGTGGGAGGAGAGCAAGGAGGGAGCTACAAACAAGATGTTAAATAAATAAATAAATAAGTAAATTTTAAAGTGTTCTGTCTCTGTCTGTCTGTCTCTCTCTCTCTCTCTAGTGTGTGTGTGTGTGTGTGTGTGTGTGTGTGTGTGTGATTGCATGCATATGCACAGAAATGTTCGTGAGTGTATGTGTGTGTGAGTGTGTTTGCACATGTGTTCATGAGCCCCCAGAGGTCTTACTCTGGAGTTACAGGAGGTTATGAGCCCTGACATGGGTGCTATGTCCTCTGCAAGAGGCGTGCATGTATTCAGCTGTGTGCTTGTAACACCTGAGCTATATCTGAATCCCTCCCCTCCCCCTTGCTCTTTGTTGTTGTTTCTTTTCTTTCTCTTTCTCTCTCTTTTTTTTCACTTGAGTGTATTTTCCTGACTTAGAAACCCCATAGAGTTTGGATCTCCAGAACAACCTTTTAGAATGAGAGCTGGAGCTGCTAAGCATCAGAGAAACAGCCCAGTGTATTGTGGAAGCACAGAAAAATGACCTCAGATCTCTTTCATCTCTTGGAGTAGTAGATTCACAACTTATTTCATTTAAAATAAAAAGTCGGGACAAAAACATCAGCAAATTTAATCCCAGATGCATCTTAGAGCAGCTTAAAGCACAGAAGCCATACGTTGGTTAAGCAGATGAGAGTATATGCTTTATTACAGTGCCGTAAACCTCCAAATGTCCCTGGCAAAAACATTAAAATGCCATTACAGACATAAAAAAAAAAGTTTCCATTACAGTGGCATCCCGGTGTTTCATATTTATCCTTTTGTTGTGCAGCACTCGAAATCAATCTCACTTCCTAAGCTTTATGCTGCTTTCCCTCTAATTGGCAAGCAGGGTGTGCATGAGACTCTAAGCACCTGGGGGTAGAGGCAGAAAGTGTGGTGAACCCACCTGACTCAGCACTATGACTGACTGCAAAGCTCTGTAAAAGGGAGACTTAGCTGCCTTGTTATGGGTTATGCAGAAATGGGCACTAACCCCAGTTCTAAGACAGGAGGCCCATCTGCCATCTTGGATTTCCCTGGGAAAAAGAATTCAAGGCATGTTTCACCATGCCAGTGTGCTATACTGTGGCTTTTCCCCACCAGCACCTCGTGAGATCGTCCCATTGACAACCTTAGAATAGCGGTAGCTTTGGCCTGGTAGCCATTACAATGAAATAAACAAAGCACAGTAGTGGTAGGGGAGTTAGACTTGTCTGAGATTCCATCCTCCACTCCCTCCTGCTCTTCCTCCAGCATCTTAAGAGATGTAGGAAGCAGAAAGTTAAGTGTCTTTCCCTCCCAGTCTTTAAAAGCCATTCCATCCTTTTATTTCTGTAAGTAAACTGATTTCTTCATCAACTGGAAAGGGAAATATTCACTTGGGAACATGAGCAATGCCCCTGAGCATGGGGTAGCTCCTTCTAGGTCACCGAGATGTTGAAATTGCCCCCACAGGGCATCAAAACCCCGGGTGGCAGACTGTGGACTATAGAGAAAACGACAGTTAGAGTTTTTGTAGGAATAAGAGAAGCCAGGACTTGGAATCAAGAAAAACTGCCAATTATACTCCCTCAGCTAGATTAACTTAGAGCCCTTAAAACAAATAACCTTGATTTATTTTAAATATTGGATGTTTTCAAGCCACCACCCTTGAAACCATCATCTTTGATCCCGAGGCAAATGATTGGTCATACTTGACAATCTGTAAGATATTGTATTCGACAGAATCAAAATCACTGATGTAAAAGGCAGCTTAGGGGGCAAAAACGGCCCCAATACTATACATACATTTCCAAATATTTCTGCCAGTTCATACACCCCACCTACACATACAACCCATATACTGCACATGTGCGTGCACATGCGCAGACACACATCACTACACATACACCATAACACACAGCAATAGATACATGATATAGCCATATATACCCATATATACACCCCACACAGACGTCCACACACATCATATCATATACATACATACATACGTACGTACTACGTACGTACATACATACACACACCCATTTATATATCCTACAACTGGTCCCTTAGTGTGTAAAAGAGAGCTTCTGTGTATTCTCCAAGCATCTGCAGACTGTTTCACAATTCCCTGTGTCCTATTTTTTTTTTCAATCCAAATGATCATTTCCTTTTTCCTGGACATGGTTTCAAGCTCTCATAATGCATTTCTGCATGCACAATTCAACACCCCATGCTTTTCATTTCAAGTCTGCAGCAGAGGCACCCAGTGCCCTCTCCAACCCTCTTCAACCATATTCCAAATCCAGGCCCCTGTTTCTCTCTACAGTGATACCCTGACCCATCCACTATTCTGGAAAATCTTCCATTTTAACATCTAGTCCTTTACCCTGAGATGGGTGCATGTGAGAGCTGTTCTTGGTTGTAAACTTGACAACATCTGGAACTAAAACCCAAAAATGAGGGTGCCCATGTAAAGGGTTTTGTTTTTTTTCTTAATTTGAAGAAGGAAGATCCACTTCTAATCTGTATCTTTGATCTTTCCAGCTGGGAAAAGTCACACCTTTAATCCAGATCCTGAGGCAGGAAGACACAGGCCTTTTATCTGGGCCACACCTTCTTCTGGAAGTCTATAGACATGGAAGAAAGAAGCTGTTATTCTTTGCCTGCTTGCCTTTGCATTGCTAGCACATCCATTTCTTCACAGGCATTGGAGCCTGCATCTTAAGGATTCCAACATATACTGAAGACCAGCTGAGACATCCAGTGAACTGAACAACTTCTAGATTCTTGGAATTTCTGTTCACAGCCAACCACTGTTGGGTTAGCCTGTAAGTCATCCTAATGCACCTCATATGTTTTGTGTGGAGTGGTGGTGGTGGCAGCAAGGTTCTCCTGAGGAAAGACTTTGGTAAGCCACCTAAAAGTTTTACTGCTGGTCTTTCGCCAGTCCTTCAAAGAAGGGACCTTTGGCCTTTTATAAGAGTAACTAACTGTACACTGGGGGAAATTAAATAATCAGCCTGATCTGGGCAGGATGACAGAGGGCACAGATCCATCAGAATAAAGGTGAGGGCCATTCATCCAGGAAAAGATGCAAGAGTCTGCCGAGGCACTTGCTGAGGGTGGAGAAAACACGGGACGGGTGGTAGAGGAAGGTAGTCATAAGTAGCAGCTAAGGCCATGTGACCAGTTACATTAATGAGGATTATAATTGACATAAATGAATGTTTATGTTGTATTTTGTTTAAAAGGCATTTGTACAGATATTTGTGCTTTCTTTCTTCACTTTCTTTATCATGTGATGTAGCATAAATTAAGAAATGCCAATGGTTATCATACTCAAGCTTGAGATACTAAAAGAATGTCCCCCAAGGGACATTGCCACATATTCTAAATTTATAATTTGTTTGTGGCTGTACAAGGAATAGTTATAGCAATTTAGGCATAATTATGACCTGGTTAATTACATGATGTATTTGTGATTGTAAATGGGAGAGTTATATTACATTTAGGCGTTATTATGCCATGGTTATTCCATTCATAGACAGCCACTGTTGAATGAGCTGAACCACTGCCTGGAAGTCATTCTAATAAATCCATATACATACATACATACATACATACATACGTACATACATACAGACATATACCCACTCTATAAGTTCTGTTACTCTAAAGAACCCTAACTAATACAGCATGCCTTGTAAATTTTGTGTGTTTTGTAACTGAAATACTATGACACCTTCGTTCTTACATATCACCTGAGAGTCCCTCCAAGTTTAGCATTCTGTATGTCATCAAATTAATAGACAATTATGGACTTGTGCCTCAGTGGAACATCTCTTAGTTTTAGTGGAAACTTTCTCTTCCTCCCTCCCTACCTCTCTCTCCTTCCTATTCATACTCACAGGTATTTTTTTATGTACCTGATCATGCTTAAGGCATGTATCTTGTGTTGTCAACTTTAATCATAATTCAGGGATCAACAAACAATGGATTACAAATCTATTATATTCTCGGTCTCAAATTCATGTTCTCTCTCTCTCTCTCTCTCTCTCTCTCTCTCTCTCTCTCTCTCTCTCTCTCTGTCTGTCTCTCTCTCTCTCTCTGTCTCTCTCCAAGGTCTCTCATGTGCTTCACACTTGCTTCAAACTCATTATGTAGCTGCCTGACTTTAAACTCATGATCCTTCTACCTCCACTTGTAGAATATTGCAATTGCAAGCATGATCCACCAACCCAGTTGTGGCCTTTCTATTCTGCTTTGCTTCATTAGAGATTGATTGATTGATTGATTGATTGATTTGTATGTGTGTGCAACTCCATGAGCTTGTGTGTACTATGCGTATGCCTAGCGCTGGGGCCAGCAGAGGGAATTGGATCCCTTGGAGCTGGAGTTTCAGATAATTGTGAGCCACCTTGTGAGTGCTGATAAAAAAGAAAGGAGAAAGAAAAAAGGAAGAGAGAGAGACAGAGAGAGAGAGAGACAAAGAGAAAGGAAAGAAACCTAGTCCACTTAAATAACAGTCAATGCACTTAACCACTAACCCACCTCTTTAGCCCCTCTTCTCACTTTAAAAGTAAAGTTTTACTGAGCCTCAGCCACCCAGGTGTGTATGGGGGTCACCTGTCTATGATGCTTCTTGGTGACAATGTCCAGTGACTTGTTGCCACAAGAATTGCAGAAGCACAGAGGCTAACTTACTTTTTGGCTCCAGAAAAAAAAAGATACCTGCTAGTCCCTGTTCACACTAGTGTTTCCAGTCTTGCCTCCATTATCCTTTCCCCAGGGAGCCTTTGAGGCTTTTTGTTCTAAGACTCCCTGGGCTGTGAAATCCATGTGTTGAATACGTATCTGCAATTCACACAGGAACATACCAAGATTTTCTTTCATCCCTAAAAACAGATTTTTTTACCCTGTCAGCTGCAGGATTACACCTGTGGAGAAGGCATGCTCTTGTACAGAGAGTCTCAATTTTAGCACTATTGACATTTTAAAGCATGTAATTCTTTGTTGTGGGAAACTGTCCTGCCCACTGTGGGATCTTAACAGCATCCCTAATGTCTCCCCACCAGATGCAAACAGCCCTCCTTCACAGAATCCCTAAGAGCCCAAACCATCTTCAGACAAGGCTTACTATGCATGGCAGGGCCAGGCAAGCAGGAAACAGACCAGCTCAGGTTGAGAAAGGCTTACTTCAGATGGTATCAAAACCTAAAGAGGTGTAATTTATATTATGTCATAAAACTTATATATTTTTCTTTATAGCATTTACCATTAACATAGACCATTTTTTTAACTTATAGTTTTGAATATGAGGTCTGGTGTTCCAGGTTGACCTTACACTTGCTATGGAGCTAAGGTTGGCCTTGAACTTGTGACCCTCTTACCTCTGCCTCCCAGGTTCTGTATTTGTGGGCAGTCTAGAGCCTTGTATACTTTAGGTGTAAGTGTTTGTATTGATGGTCAAGATGGAGTCTAGAATCACTTGAGAGCCAAACTTCTGGGCTTGGCTGTGAGGGCTGATCTTGATTAGAGTCATCGGGGTGAGAGAATCCACCCTAAACTCAGCAACACCATCCTTGGGCTGGGATTCCTGGGTGCAGATATAAACAGGGAGCTGGCTGAGCAGAGGCACTCACTGCTCTGCTCCTTCTGCGGACAGTGTAGCCAGCTGCCTTGACTTCCCATCATGATTTACTACACCCTTGATCCGTGAACCAAAACAAACCCTCCTTTTCTTAAGTTAAAAAACACCCACGTTAATTGGTGGGGTGCACAAAGCAAAGACCTTGTGTTCTGTCTCTAATATATATAAATATATATATGCTTTTTTATTAATTATAATTTTGTAATTTATACTTGTAAAATTAATATTTATAGCTATTAATATTTATTAGTATTGATAGATATATAAGTGTGAGCCACCATGTGGGTGCTGGGAATCGAACTCAGGACCTCTGGAAGAGCAGACAGATCTCTTAACCTCTGAGCCATCTCCCCTGGCCCTTTTGTTTTGTTTTGAGATAGGATCTCACTAAACTAACAAGACCGACATTGAACTTTCAATCCAAATATTTTGGTTTCCAGGATAGATAAGGTTATAGAACTGCAGTACCAGGCATGAACTTCATAAGGAGAGACACAGCACCAGTAGACACACTACTCTAAACTGTCCTCTAGATTTGATATTCTACTATTGGAAACCCCTAGTCCATCTTGAATCATCATGAACATGTTCTTTTTTAAAATATTTATTTATTTTTAATTAAATGTACATGTGTGTGGCTATTTGCACACAAGTGCAAGGGCTTACAAAGGCCAGAAGAGGGAATCTGTTTCCCGGGATCTGGAGTTATAAGCAACGTTTAGCTGCTGGGTATGGGTGCTGGAAAGTGAACCTGGGTCCTCTGGAAGAGCAGTAAGTGCTCTTAACCACTGAGCCATCTCTTGAGGCCCCAGTGCTTTCTATTTTAACCCAGTTCTTCAAGTGCCAGCAAGATGGCTCTACAGATAGAGGCTTTTGCTGTGTAAGCAGGATGACCTGGGCTTGGCTCCTGGAAGCCACAGTAGGAGTAGAACACAGATCCCTGAGAGCTGTGGTTTGACCTCCACACATGTATTCATGATGCTCATGAACCTGTGCGCTCATCGCCTCCTCCTACCTTACTCCCATACTTTATTAAATAAAAAGCAAAGCTCAAGGATCTCCAAAAGCCAGCCATGGACTCCAGTCATCTTAACAGTTCTCTCTGTGTCTCTTCCAGGCTGAGAATACCGAACTCTAGAGAACATCATCACCGTCCTCTTCACATGTCAAGCGTCCTTCCTCCGTTAACAAAAGCCATTCTGCCATTTCATGTGTGGGCATAATCCTCATTGACAGGAAACACAAAGGGGCGATACAAACAGAATCTATTTTCTCTGCCATTGAACACATCCAATCAAATACACATTTGCTCATCACGGCATGGAGGACTGCCCTGAAAACAAGGCATTTGGCAACACGCATGGGCTTCTGAGATGGATGAGGGGATACTCAAGACCTTGTGCACCCCATGTGATGCAAGGAACGAAGACTGAGGGCAGGACTGTCCAGAACAGGACAGACATTGGTTTCTGACTTGTTTGCGGCATCACGTGTTTATGCCAAGGAACCAAGTTTAGCACACACTTAATGTTGCCATTTCTGCCTCATCTGGTGGAACTTGGCTTTTACAAGACAATGATCCAGAAGAAAAGTTAAACAGCTTTTTAGCATCTCTTGAAATCTGATTAGCAAGAGAGACTGGAAGTGATGTGGGAAGCAACTGAAAGGCATCGCCACGTCTGAATGGTGTTGCTACATGCTACTCTACTCAGCAAGGGCCACCTCGCTGAGAAGGCAGTGTCTCCAGAAAAACAAATGCTGAAAGTTGGGTCCTATTAAATTCTCCCTGACTCCTGAAGAGGAGAGGATGCTATTGGGTACTCTTCAAGTAAGAACACCATGGGAGCCATTGACAGTCCAGATGACATGCCCCAGGCCATGTTTAACTTTGCCTCCATGCCTCAGCAGTGTTCTGTGCTGGCTGGCTGTTCTATGGCTTGCGGTCAGGCTGGAAAGAAGCCAGAAGGAAACTCCTTAAAATATAAGCTTTCAGTGGAAGCTTCACCAAAAGGCCACTCCGTCCCCCTACCCCCAGAAAGCTTAAGACTCGAGGCAAGGCTGATGCCCCTAGCAGTAACAATCATTTCAGAGCAGAGCGGAGCAATAGAAAAAAAAATTAATTCCCACAGGAATACTCCATCCCCCCCCCCTTCCTTGAGATGTTTGGTTAGCTTGTGCCTTTCGCTTTCCATTAAGAGTCCCGCCAAGGACAATACAGGCGGTAAACCTTAAACCCCTACCCAGATCTAGACAATGGACAGAACACTCTCCGCAGTAGAGTGGAGAGTGGGATATGACCTTCTCACATACTCTGGTGCCTCACCTTTGACCATGTCCCCTGGAGGGGGAGACCTGGTGGCACTCAGAGGAAGGACAGCAGGTTACCAAGAAGAGACTTGATACCCTATGAGCATATACAGGGGGAGGAAATCCCCCTCAGGAACAGTCATAGGGGAGGGGAGTAAGGGGGAAATGGGAGGGAGGGAAGAATGGGAGGATACAAGGGATGGGATAACCATTGAGATGTAACAAGAATAAATTAATAAAGGAGAAAAAAATAAAAAAAAAAAAAGAGTCCCTTGAAGAGGACAACTGGATAGAAGGCTCCAGAACCAAAGTGACACTGCTCTCAGCTGGTGTCATTTTTTTAATGACCCACTCTCTGTCTCTCCTTATTCTTCTGTGAGGCCACACAAGGATTAGCAACACGGGTGGTACTGGAAGGCTCCAGGGAGGGGCTACACCCCTCAGAGCTGCCTCCCAGATTGTCAGCTGAGACTGGGGCCCTGGCTGAAGCTCGGGGTGGTTGCCTGGCAGAGGCAAGAGTGCGGTGCCCAGAACCATGCTTGCTCCAGCTTCTTCCTTGTGTTTCAAAGCTTCTGCCTTGCTGGGAGGCCACCAGAGAGTGGGGACAGACTTCCTGGCTCCCTCTGCTTCCAGGCCACTTCAGGACTCTGAGCTGCTTGCGGGAGTGACAGCTGTCATGGCAGGTGCCCTGCAGGGTGGGGGTGGAAGAAGCTGAGGGGACTAATGACAGGGTCTGTTTCCCATCCCCAACCCTCACCCCACCCCAGTCGCTTCCTTAGCAAGCCTGGCAGAGACAGTCGTTTGAAGGAAGACGCTGAAGGTGTTGCTGTTTTTCCTTACTTTTGTGTGGAAGCTGCAGAAAAGGAGCTGTCATCATTTCCAGCAAACACGTGACCTTGATTTCCAGCAGCAGTGGCTGTTAGCCACTCAAAGTCTGGGCCCAGTTTACCTCCTCACGATCATCCCAGGGCCTATGGCTTCTTCAGACCAACTTTTAAGACTCATGTCTTTCCTGCTAGCCCAATGGGTTGTTTCTGGGCAGGAAGTGCCCGACCCACTGTGGTGGTGTACTCGTCCGGCTTGCTGTGTGACTTTGGCAGAGCCACTCAACTCCTTGGATTGCTCTGCTCTAAGATGAAGCCCTGGAAATAGATGGCCCCTTAAGTCCCTTCTAATTGCACAGAGACAGGCACTGACCTAGGCTGCTTGTAGTTCCTGAGCTAATACAGGTTTGTCATCCTGAGGGAGGTGACATTGTCTGTGGAAAGAGAGATACTACCACTTGGATGTTGAACCTGCAGAAAGGCTGGGTAAGGCTTAGACTTTCCTCTGCCTCCTGGGGCTGGAGGACTGCTTCTAGCCTAGCAGGAGGACTTTTGAGGAATTACAGCATCTCAGGTCCTTCCTCTT
The DNA here is from genome assembly GCF_964271855.1 of Acomys minous. Classification (NCBI taxonomy): domain Eukaryota; kingdom Metazoa; phylum Chordata; class Mammalia; order Rodentia; family Muridae; genus Acomys; species Acomys minous. Next base: position 14,796,259 of record NC_140498.1, on the reverse strand, counting down.
TTCCCTGTGTTTTTTGACAAGGCGGGGAGCCCTCTGCTCTACCACAGGCCCCCTCCACGGCCTTCCAGTTTGCCCAGCATAAGCACTGAGCCAGGAGTCTATCCTGACATGGCCTGAGAGGGAGTTAGTGAGCTCTATGTTCTGTTGTGCTGACAGGAAGCTGCCTGGCACCGAAGATAATCCTGTTTCCCAAAAGCTATGAAGATATTAAATATTTATTATTTAATCCCCAACATTCTGCTGTCTAATCACCCGTGTTCTTCGTCTTCTAGTTGTCCCGACTCTGTAAGTGGAGTCTGTCAGACTCCAGGTGAGAAAGCAGACCCCCCTCAAAAAACGAGATTCCTGGCCCAAGTTCATACAGTTAGACTAGCAGGATTTGATGGCACATGTCCATTAGGCCAAACATGAGAGGTTTTAGAAAAAAAAAAACACAGAAATGATGAAATAATAATCTATAACCTCAAGTTCATTTTTTATACAAAACTGGGTTCTAGAAGCAAATCTAGAAGATGAGGTTAGCACGCCAGCTGCATGATCCTAACACTCGAACACAGCTCATCAGTTGTCTATCTTTAGCGTCTCAGTCTCCTCGCTCATCAAGAACACAGGCCTCCCATACAGCCCATTAACCCCATTAGTTATGGCTGCACAGTACACACTGAAGGCTTGGTGTTGGTGTCTGGGTGCTTTGCCTTTTCTCTCCTTTTAAGTTGGAAAGAATATTTTGTGCTCAAACATAGACTCCTCTCTGTGAGAACAAAAGTGGCTCAGGACAGAGGAGAATACACAACCAGACTACACAGTCCCAGTGCCATATGCAAATGCATGTACCCATGCAGGCACACACATGCACATACAGGCATATACACACATATGAACACACACACACATATACAGGCATATGCACACACATGCACAAATCTGTATATGCTAAGACTTGTATACACACATTCTTACATATATACATGTACCCATACACACAGGTACACAAATACATACACCTGTACACGATGAACACATATACACACACAAAGACACACAGATATGTCCACACATATATACATATACATTCTCAAACATGCACACAAATATCCACATGTCTGTGTATGCATGCACACACTTGTACATACATACATACATACATACATACATACATACATACATACACACATGTATATACAAACACACAGGCCCCCTTTCCTCCCTCATCTTGTTGCTACACCTTTAAGCTCACTAGCAGTGACTACGACAGCCTCCCTTGCTACTAAGAGCCCAGAAGAATAGCCAATCAAAAAACTGAGGATTTGAAATGTCAGTGGGAACTACTGCTTCTTCAAAGAGCAATCAGTGGGTGATGTGGAGAGGAGACAGATGCGTAACTCCCACAGTGCAGACATGTATTGATTAATGCATTCCTGGCACTACAGATGAAGCCTGGGGCGGGGCAAGGAAGTTACACAGTTGGGTAATGGCCCCATAGCTCTTAATTGGTGAACCTGTAATTCTGTATTCTCAGACTTAGTTTTACAGAACAATGACCCTAAATACAATGTCCTTAGTAATATTAATTTTTGTTTCCACTAAGACTGGAGTCAGCAGTTATTATATTAGCAACTTTACACATAGATGAGACAAATATCTAACAAAAACCTACTTAAAGAAGAAAGGCCTTATTCTGGCTCATCGTTCAGGGCTTCAGTCCATCAAAGCAGGGACAACATGGTGGCAGTAGCCTCAAGCAACTGGCTGTGCTGTATCCACAGTCAGGAAGGAAGAGGAAAGAAATGTTGGTGCTCTGCTCACTTTTTCTTTTTATCTATTCCTGACCCCATCCCCAGAAATGTCACCATTCACATTGGCGGGGATGGGGGGTGGGGAATGGTTGGAGGGGTGGGGGAAGGTGCAGGGGGGCGGGGCTGAGTCCTCCCTCTGCAATGAGGCTAATGTAGACGCCTCCCCAAAGGTGTCAAGGTGACAATAGTAGCTCTCTGCACGGTCACCTCTGCTCACGTTTGATAGCTTTTCTTATGAGTTAAAGTTTTAAATCCAAAGATATGGCTCTATATCCACAAATTTCGGGAAGTCCTTGTTTTTAATAGCTGAATAGTATTCCATAGTGTATATGTACCACAGTTTCTTTATCCATTCTTCTATTGAGGGACACTTCGGCTGTTTCCATGTTCTGGCTATTATAAATAAGGCTGCTATGAACATGGTTGAGCAAATTTTCTTGTTGTGTGCTGGAGCATCTTCTGGATATATTCCAAGGAGTGGAATAGCTGGGTCTTGAGGAAGCCCTATTCCCATTTTTCTGAGATAGCACCAGATAGATTTCCAAAGTGGTTGTACTAGTTTGCATTCCCACCAGCAATGAAGGAGTGTTCCTCTCTCCCTACATCCTCGCCAGCATGTGGTGTCGCTTGAATTTTTGATCTTAGCCATTCTGATGGGTGTAAGATGGAATCTCAGAGTTGTTTTGATTTGCATTTCCCTGATGACTAAGGAGGTTGAGCATTTCTTTAAGTGTTTCTCAGCCATTTGATATTCCTCTGTTGAGAATTCTCTGTTTAGTTCCATGCCCCATTTCTCGATTGGGTTATTTGGTTTGGTGGTATTTAATTTCTTGAGTTCCTTATTAGAAATGATCATAATAAGTGAGTTAACCCAGAAGCAGAAAGACTCAAATGGTATATACTCACTTATATCTGCATATTAGCCCAAGGGGCATGTCCCACAAAAGCCTTCACTTACCAGGAAACTGAGACAGAGGAGAGGACATTCTAGTGGGATTCTAGATGAGAGAATCATGGGAGAAAGGCAAAGTAGAAGGACCCAGAGGGTCCTAGAAGCCTACAAGTAGAACATTATGATAGGCAGATTTGGGCATAGGGGTCCTGCTCAAACTAAGGCACCAGCCAAGGACAATACAGGCGGTAAACCTTAAACCCCTACCCAGATCTAGACAATGGACAGAACACTCTCCACAGTAGAGTGGAGAGTGGGATATTACTTTCTCACATACTCTGGTGCCTCACCTTTGACCATGTCCCCTGGAGGGGGAGACCTGATGGCACTCAGAGGAAGGACAGCAGGTTACCAAGAGACTTGATACCCTATGAACATATACAGGGGGAGGTAATCCCCCTCAGGAACAGTCATAGGGGAGGGGAATAAGGGGAAAATGGGAGGGAGGGAAGAACGGGAGGATACAAGGGAGGGGATAACCATTGAGATGTAACAAGAATAAATTAATAAAATAAAATTAAAAAAAATAAATAAATACATTAATCCCATAAAAAAAATAAAAATTAAAAAAAAAAAGATATGGCTCTTTGAGTTTTGTTTTGTTATGTCTCTCCGTACGTGGGTGGCATCTATTGACGCGAAGAGCAATTCCTTGCTCGGTGCCCTCCATGTCCTCCCTAGCAACCGGTCTTAGTACTTTGAGCCCTACATTCTCAGTTGCAGGAAGCAGCTAGTATCCTCTGCGTTCCTTGACTCGATGAGGAGCCAGCCTAGGCTGGCAGATAGCAGCCTTTGGTATTCAAGCCTCTACTTTAGCGTGATTTAGTTTGGGGTGAGCCACTTTATTTCTTGGCAATCACTCGGGGACTCATTTATTTCCAAATCCTTATTGAACACCCATCCTCTGTCAGGTACCCTGCCAGGCGCTGGGATTATATTGTTGAACAAAACAGTTTCAATTTGTGCTTCTTGGAATTTACAGCCGAATGGAGATACGGACCCCCGACAAACAGCGAGGGAAGAAAGAACAGCCGTTGATTCTGCAGGCGTGTAACAAGGGGACCTTTTGTAATCTGAATGTAGGAGAAAGATTTCTCTGAAGAAAAGACAGAGATAAGAGAAAGATAATAAAAAGCAGTGAGCTAAAGGGAGGAGGCTGGTAACACGTGTACTTCAGCAGTGTGATAAGAGAGATGGCATCAGTGGGTCTCCAGGGATTTCACAGTGCATTTTTCTTGATGGCTATCTCAGAACTCTCCACATTGGGGGCATTCATCTGTGAGCCCATCACTTCTCTTGCTTTTGTACTAGTTACAATGAATTGTTCTTTGCTTCTTTTTCTGTGAACTGCGATAAGCTTTAATTTGTTTTTATTTTTGGTACGAGGCCTGATAGTTTACAGCTCACACCTTTGCTTGACACCCAGTGTATTTTTATATTGTCTCTGTGTACAGTGTGTTCATTTGCTTTCGAGTGTGCTTGGGTCTTCCGCAGTCTCCACATGTTCGTGTGTGTGTGTGTGTGTGTGTGTGTGTGTGTGTGTGTGTGTGTGTGTGTGCTCATGCATGAGCAGGCCAGAGGTCCATGTAGTATCGTTTCTCAGGCCTGGCTACCTTAGGGTTTTTGTTTGTTTGTTTTTTAAAGCTTTTTTTTTTTTACCTTTATTTATTTATGTGGGAAGCAGGTGGGTGCATGCCACAACACACTGGTGGAGGAAGAACTTACAAATGTCAGTTCTTTCTTTCCATCGTTTGGACCCGGGAACCAAACTCAGATCGCCAGGTTTACATCAGGCACCTCTGTTTAGTAAGACCTCTCATGGACAACCCTGCCCTAGTGTCTTAATACAAATCTTTCACTGGATGAGAGCTTACCAAATAGACTAAGTAGGTTGCCCATCAAGTCACCAGGATCCTCTTGTCTGTTTCCCCTGTACTAGGTTTACAAACTCAAGCCGCCACACACAGCTTTTTTGTGTAGGTGGGTTCTTGAATTCAGATCATAATGTTTGCAGAGCAACCACTTACCAGCTGGGCTTTGCCACAGCCTATTCATCTCCTCTTTTCAGTTTCACTTCTTCCTAAAGGGAGAGACATTTTCCTCACCTTGTTACTGCTGCAACCGGTATCAATGTGTATCTGTTAGCTATTGCTGTATAACAAACTAGCCTGAATCTATATGGTTTGAAAGAAATCATTTATGATTATTATGGAGTCTATGGGTTTCCTGGATGGCTCTGTCCAGATCTGAGCTGGGCTGGAATGCTGAGCAACCCAGGCATCTGAAATCAGCTGACGCCAGTGAGATGACGCCGGTGGCTTATGACCTAGGCATGCATGGTGTGGTTGACTTGTTGTGATGCTGTGTGTGACTCTGTAGGCCTCATTCACCAGTGTGGTCTGTTTTGGGGGTATGTGGAAGCAGGCTGTGACGGGAATGTGAAGTTGTGGGAACTTGTGCTTAACTTGGGCATGACGTCACTGCTCTTGATTCCTGTCAGCCAAAGCAAGTGGGAAGGCTGGCAGTGCTCAAGGAGTGGGGACACAGACACAGTATCCTCATAGGAGGAAGCATAAAGCTACACTCCCTGAAGTGGTGAGCAGCCAGGTCTGACTGGTAAGCCATCCACAGTAACTGGCACGTGGGACAGGACTCACTCTGTACACCAGGCTGCCTTTCCCTCCGTGATCCTTTGGCTTTCACCCCCATGGTGCTTTGATGGCAGGCATTGCCACATCTGCTTCCTTATTTGTGTTCAAATATTGCTTTCCCCAAGGCCCACTTCAAACTCGTTGGCTTATCTATATCCTATGTTTCTCACTGTCTAGGGGAGAACCTTGAAAAACGTTCTGTTCTTGCCCAGGGAATTTCAGTAATAAATTGGTTTTGAGGGGGGAGGGTATTGTGATTCCTTCGATTTTGCAGTTAAAGAAATATTCTTCTGAATACAACTTCTATTTTAGCGTTTTAAAATCATGTATATGTCAGCCTGTTGGTCTGAGAGTATGTGCAAATCAGCGAAGGTGCCAGTGGAGACTGGTGGCACCAAGTCCTATGGAGCTCCAATTACAGGCACTTTGCAACCCAGTGTAGGTGCTGGGAAGAGCAGCAAGTGCTTTTAGCAACTGAGGCATCTCTCCAGCCCAGAACATAACTTTCCTTAAAGACCTAAGGCTACGTTTAAGGCTCTGAGCTTAACTTTGAATATGATATGAAAGTTAATGCTTTAAATTCCCGAGCTCTTGCCTACATAAAAGCTATTTATGGAAAACATTTAAGAAGTTATATTTAACCCAAATCACCACATTTCATCTTCTGCTAAAGCAAATAACGGTTTTGCTAGTTAGTGTAAACAGATGTATATAAATAGAATCCATCTATTCTAGAAATCCCCAACTTTAAATGCTATCTATTAATTACTTTCTACAAATTAGAACTAAAACCACACTGCTGAGTAGTAAAGAAAAGTGTCCGTCAGTTTTCCAACAGCACAGAGAAACATGTTCCTAAAAGCATAGGAGGTCAGGTTAGGCTTTCATAGCCCGAGATAAAATCAGGACGTCTACAGCCAGTTGGGTGCCCTCTGTGATGGATGACAAACAAAAATGTAGAACTAGGGACTCAGAGAGTATAGAGGACAAGTTTTATCTGTGACAAGCCAGTCACAGGCCCACAAGAGAGTGTTGATTGACAGCAGCCCATTTGAGCAATAATAGTGAGTTCTAGACCACACAGGGCTCTGTATGTCTTTTCTCGGCCCAGAACCTGCATCTGTTTGCTGTTCTGGGAGACTTTGGGAATCAGAATGTCTTTTCCATTTCCTGTCTCTGCATATACACATTCTTCCCACCCTCCCCCCAACTCCCCATTCGTAAGCACGCTGGCCTCAGTGCCCCCGGGAGCGTTAAAGTAGAATGTGCTTATTTACTTTTATTTTTTACTTTTGGTACCGTTTTCCTTCTTTTTTATGATCCCGGTTTCCGACTGTGTGGCAGAAACACATAAAAAATTGGCATAAAAGTAGGAAAATGTGCCCCAGATGCTATATTAGCTGTGGAATAAGTTAAAGTGCCTGCACACAAGGTCTGCTCTCCTATCTGTCACCTCACTGAAACCCATCCTCAAATCTTCTGTCTATAAAAAGGGGATGGGTGCTGCTAAACACACTGCCAGCTCGCCTCCCTCCCCCCAGGGCTCTGGCACAAATCATGTCACCAACTCAAGAAGCTCTTCCCAAGAGGAGCAGACATGCTAAGGCTCCAGTTCTGTCTGGGAAGCTATTGAGGTGAGGATTTAAGGTCATAGTGGAGCCAGTCCAGAGAACGTTTTGAGCATAAGTCAGCATATGTTGAGGTCGGGTCTGATGCTGGCAGTTCTCAAAGGCCCTTTTGAACTCAGAAGTTTAAAAAAGGATCCATGGTCATTACCACACTCCTGAATCTGTCTCCTGGCCTCCTCACGTACTCCATCCTCAAGATCACAGGAGCTATTGTTTGTTTGTTTGTTTAAATTTATTATAATTTATTCAGATTACAATCCAATTGTTATCCCCTTGCTTTTATATTCCTGTTCCCTTCCTTCCTTCTTTTACCCTTTTCCCCTCCCCTAGACTTCCGACAGAAGGGGACCTCCTCCCCCATCACAGGACCACAGCCTATCAAGTCTCATCCAGATAGCCTGCTTCCCCTTCCTCTGTGTGCCCCCTTGGGCTCCCCACTGAGGGACAGTGATCAAATCATGGACACCAGAGTTCATGTCAGAGGCAGTCCCCACTGTCCACACAACTGTGGAGAATGAGATGTCCATTGGGTAGATCTGAACAGGGGATCTAGGTTTACTGTATGCATTGACCTTGGTTGGTGCAACAATTTGTGCAGGCCCCCTGGGCCCAGACCTCCTGGCCTTCCACCTGCCACACCCCATTCTTCCACACCACTCTCAGTCCGCCACCCAGGAGTCCAGTAGAGAGCTCCAGCGCCTTTCCTGATACCCTACTGGGTGGAGTTTCTCAGAGGACATCTACGTAAGTGAGTATATACCATGCATGTCTTTCTGAGTCTGGGTTACATCACTTAGGATGATCAGTCACCTGCCTTAGCTTCAAGAGCACAGGGATGAATGTATACATCCCCAGGCAAGGCCTCCTTACCCTCATGTTAATGCCACAGTCTGGACAAAAGCTTACATGACTGCAGTGGCCCAGGCTTTTACCCTTATCCTAGCTCAGGCCCATGATGTCAAATCCCCTGGGCTCCTTTTATCATAACAATGCTTTTTAGATACTGTGTCTAAGGTTTTTTTTTAATTATATAAGTGATTTGTGCTAAGCTGAGCATCAAGTATTAGAGATCAGGACAGCCTAATGGTTATAGCAGCTAGTTCCTACGTTTAGTTACTGGCTTTATCAAGTATTATCTCAATGGCTGACCCTAGGCCTTCCAAACCAAACTGTGCAACAAGCATAAGACTATAAGCTACTTCACTGGGTAATGCTAAATATCATATTAGTTTTAAAATATTAATTATTTTTTAAAATTTGTGTGTGTGTGTGCTTGTATATATGTACATCACATGAGTGCTGTGCTCAAAAGGGCCAGAAGGGGGCATCAGGTCAGAGCTGGAGGTACAGGAAGCTGTGAGTCACCTGTTGTAGGTGCTGAGAACTGATCCTGGATCCTCTGCGAGAGCCGGTAGTGCTCTTGACTACTGAGCCATCTCTGAAGCCCTAGGATTGTATGCTGATTGCCGTGGGTTCTTGGTACGGAATAAATCCCACAGGGAGCCCTCAATACCAGCTGCTGCTTTGCAGCTACTCCACTGAGTGAAAAGCTAAAGTGTCTGCTGGGTGGTTATGTTGGATCAATTTAGTTTCTCCATAAGGGATCTGAGAAAGCAGAGACATTATTTCTAGGGAGCCACGCAAAGACATGCAAAAGACACAGGCATCTCTGCTATCTTTCCAGAATTCTGTAGAACAGGTGGGTGATGAAGAAGGGAAAAAAAAACCTTAGAGATGTGAGGTGAGTTTTTAGGATCCTCAAGACAAGCAGGAAAGCACAGCTAAGCCCCCAGTCTAACACCTAAGATGAATCATCATGGTGAACGCAAACGCATTTGAAATCACCTAGGAGACACACACACATCCGAGTATGAGGCCAAAGGTGTCACCAGAGTGGTTTAACTGAGGAGGGAAGTCTTGCTCGGATCTGGGTTGCATCACCTCATGGGCTGGGGCTTCAGGCTGAAGGAAAAGGAGAACGCAAGCTGAGCACCTGTGAGCATCTCAGTCTGCTTCTTGACTGTGGTCACAGTGGATGAGCCACCTCATGCTCCCACCTCTGTGGCCTCCCCTCCGAGATGGACTGTGCCTAATACAATGCCTCACATATTGTTATTTTGTCAAAGGCATCTCACTCTCTTCGTGGATAGCAGCAAACTAAGCTGCTTCAACCCCACAGACCTTAAAGCCGCAAGGAACCCTACCTCTCTCTCTCTCTCTCTCTCTCTCTCTCTCTCTATATATATATATATATATATATATATATATATATATATATATATATATATATATATATAAACCTGAGGAGTCAGAAGGTGAAAGGTCAACCAACAATATCCAGCCCCCAACCGTGGGCTCCCTCTCAGGGCCAACAAAAACCTCAGCAGGACTCTTCTGAACTTATTTCTTTGCTTTGCCTAGAATCCAAATTCCTTCTTACATGATAACACCTTTAATTAAGGATCAATTAAGTCTGAGGCTAAGCAGATAAGATAATTTGAAGTGAAGCTTTTTTTGTAATCGGTGCTACTACTGAGCAGGAATTTAAAGAGCCTGTTCCTGGGATAATAGGCAGCACTTGGTGGTGTTTCCATCTGATGTTTAGCACACATCTTACTCGACTGCAGCGGTTTGAGTGCTTGCTCTGTGCTGGGCCCTATTTCTAGGCGCTCGGGCCACTGAAGTAGATACACAAAAACGTTACTTGTCAGTAGCTGATTTGGACTGTATACCATTCTTCTCTACACTTAGATAAGGTGCTTTGCATAAGCATCCTGAACCCCCAAGTGTTGAAGGCTCGGTCCTCACCCTGTACGCTCATCAGAAGGTAATGAAGCCTTTAGGAGGTGGAGCCTTGGGAAGGACTCTGTAACCGTAGGCTATTCAATCCCTTCCTCTTTTCCTTTGCTTCTCCTGAAGAAGACAATCTACCACGGACTGAGATCTCAGCCAAGATGAGCATTTTCTCCTCATGAGTTGTTTGACTATTTTGTTACAGCAATGGGATGCCGACCAATACAGTGTGTTGTCCGTGTTATCAGCAAATATTAAAAGCTTAGTAGGTACTGGGGAGATGACTCAGTGGGCAAACTCGCTTATTACACAAGCCTAGATCCCCTGAATCCTCCAATGAGTGTTTGTAATCCCAGTGTAATCTGACAGGGAAATGGGCTGATGTCTAAAGTGTGTCTAACTCCCCTTCATGCAGAGTCAAGTGTACCCCCTACACACAGAAGCAAGTGAATGCCCCAACACACACACACACACACACACACACACACACACATACACACACACAGAGCAACATAAAAAAATTAGTATTTGTAATGTCCGATTATACAATTGTCAGTCTGGCTAACTACCCACACTAAAGGCTAAAGTGTTAAGTGCAGTCTACCATGAAATGCTTGGCTTTATTCTTATCCAAGTCCATATAGCTGGCCCTAGCCATGGCCCTAACAAGTGACATCATGGTCATCCCAAGGGAAGATGACTCTGCGTGTCTCAAAGCCATACTTTTATCCTATATACACTATATACACTGACCCACGGAAATGCTCTTTCAGCCTCCCTGGCTTTCTTCCTTGGTGACTGAGTGAATACAATTCCTGGAATCTGAGCTGAAAGGACCCATCAACGTCATTTTACAAACTGAAAAATCTGCGCTCCGGAAAGAGAAAAGGGGGAGTTAGGACTAGAGTCCCAGTCCCCTCGCTCCTTGTGTATCTTTCCTACAGATAGAGCCCTCTCCACTTCAGAAACGGTATGGGGTGCAAAGAAGCCTGTCCTGAGCATCTTAATGCTCAACAAGATGAGAAGGCCTTTGGGTGTGCATGTGGGTGACTATCTTGATTACACTAACTGAGGTAAGAAGGCCTGCCCAGTGTGAGCATCACCATTCTCCAGCTGGGATCTTGAGTGTGCAAATGAGAACGGAGCCAAGTCACAGTACATATTCGTCACTCTCTGCTTCCTAAGCATGGTTGCGATGTGACCAGGGTAGCAAGCTGCTTCAAGTTCCTGCTATTTTTATTTCCTTGCTGTCATGGACTGTACCCGTGAACTGTGAGCCAGATTAAGCCCCCCTCCCTCCCTTAAGTTGCTTTTGTCAGGCTATTTTATCACAGCAACAGGAAGAGAAACTAAGACAGGATCTTTATTTTATAAAGACATGAGTGAGAAGGGAAGGAAACGCCACCACTGGAAGCACCATGCGAATCCAAGATGGAGGCTCTCTACCCTGGAGATACTGCTGGGTCGAGACCAGAGGGACCATACACAGCCACATACAATACCTTCAGAGGAGCCTTAACCTTAAAATAGGAGAACTAGATGCAGATTAGGACAAGTGCTGTCTAGATTAACTCAACTCAGCCTCAATTCTTGGCTCTACCACCTGTCTTACTTGGTCTCACACCAGGTCCACGCGAAAGGCCTTAGGAATCCTGGATAGGAGCAGAAACCCCCATGAGCTCAGCTCCCCACTGTAGCTACACACACACACACACACACACACACACACACACACACACACAAAATAAAACAATATTGGACCTTCCAGACCAGCCCAGATCCCAAATGGACACTAAAAACTATATCTAGCCACACCCTGCCCATCAACCAAGTCAAGATGTATAGTAATATTAATTCTTAATGTCAGTTTGTTATGTTATATAATATATAATAGAGGACTAGGGTATGCTTCTGGCAACCAGCACAATAGTTAACATATAGAAGATACAACAAATACATTTATTATATAATAAATAAATAAATAAATAAATAAATAAATAAATAAATAAATACTGGAGATGTGATTCAGTTAACAGAGGGTTTGCTTAGCATGTGCAAAGCCCTGGGTTCCATTCCTAGCACCATATAAAACAGGGGTGGAGGTACATGTCCGTACCCAGCGATTGGTAGTTGGGGGCAGGAGAATAGAAGATCATGGTTATACTCAACTACATTGATGAGTTCAAGGCCAGCAAAGGCTAGATGATTCTTCACTGAGAAAAGAAAGTGAGGAGGGAGGGAGAGAAAAGCAAGGGAGGGGGAAGTAAGTTTTAAAAAAGAAGAAGAAGAAGAAAAGAAGAAAGAGAAGAAGAACTGTGTGGAGGGGGAGAAGGGAGGTCAAGGGGAAGACCCTCCTCATCCACCCTAGGACAGACAGCCATTTTTCATGACTTTATAAAGAATGCTTGGTATAGAACCATAGGAGAAAAGGGAAGGTGGAGGGACTCAAGAGGAAGTAAACAAATGTCACCTATCTGGGAAAGCCAAAACTTGTAAACTTCTCCAAGGCCCCTCCCCAGCTGTATAGAAGCTGTTACCAGATGCAGTGGGGGGTGGGGAGAGGAGGGGGGAGCAGACTCCGAGCTCCCAGGCAGCACAGAGGACATTCTCAGACCTGAAGCTGCCTGCAAGCTATGGGATAGCTCAGGGCTACAGCTGTCATGAGTTTGTCCCTGCATCCCATCCAATTCCATGTTAGGGTGGGTTTTCAGTGATGTAGCTACTTCTGGGTAATCCCCGCTCCTGTAAGCGCCCCCTCATCCACACTTCTGTTAGTGACCCCAATAAGAACTCAGTGGTTCTCCAAGTTAGACTTGGGTGCAGCTGTTATGTCAGTGTGTCAGGAGTTCCTTTCTGGGATGAGTAAGCGCGTGCACGTGTGTGTGTGTGTGTGTGTGTGTGTGTGTGTATGTTTGTGTGTGTGTACATGGGTATGTGTATATATATGAATGTATGTATGTGTGTATATGAACATGTGTATGTGTACATATGTATGTTTGTGTATGTACATGTGTATGTGTGTTAGAGGATGTTCTAATGTATTTTGATGCTAATTACTGCTTGCTGTCTCTGTGACCCACGTTTTGACCTATAACAGGCCGTTCACCTGGAAAGGGCAACTGAGGTAGGTATGGCTATATTTCCTGAGTTTAGACAGAGAGAATCTTGGCAGAAGAGAGACCGGGAGGAGAAGAGAGGAGAAAAGGCCCCTATGGATTAGATGGAAGAAAAGCATGTGGCCGGCGTGGATGGAAGATTTGGCCCAGATGAAGAACATTAGCAAGTATTTGGGGATTATGGATGGGAGGTAGCTTGATAGAAATTATTAGAAACAGATGACATGGGATTGGGGCAAGGATTCCATGCCTGACCCACTAAGGGAAGTAGTTTAGAGGATTAATATCTGCCTTGCCCCAGGTTAGCTTAGGCTATTTTAAAATATAACGAATGTCTGTGTCTTGATTGATTGCTAGTGGGTTTTACTGAAGTAATAATAACTATAGGCCTCATAATAAACATGATTAGGCCCTACTGATAATTAAAAACAACATATGTGTATGTATACATGTGTGTGTGTTGTGTCTCCCCCAAGAAGTCTCTGATACAGAAATGTTTTGCTGTTATCCTTGATTTCCAAAGCTGAAACTCAAATGTTAAAAAACATTAAATAACTTCCCTGAAGAGATCTCAGACCCAGGTACAAGAAAAACAGGATAGTAAGATCCCAGTCTTAACACACAATGAACAATAAACACATATGATCTTTTAAAACAGAAAATCTAGGGCACAATTCCTTCATAGATGACCCAGTGATACTGTCACTGCACAGTGAGCTGTGGTAGTGGAGACAGTCCTGTGGGAGCTGTTGCTGGATACAGAGCATGTCTGTCTTACTACAGCAGTGTGAAACAGAAAGTGCCCAACACACTACAGAAACGCAGAGCCTGGCTATGGTCATGGCAATCTCACCCCTTCCCTGTCCAGATTCTTCTGACCTTGACTCTGAAGTCAGGCTGTGCGCCCACTGGGGGACGTATGATGGGCTTTGCAGTAAGACGTGAATCGGAGTGGTAATTCTGTCGTGTGTTTCTTGTTCACTTCTGAATGTCATTTAGTTACTCTGGGTCTGTTAGAGAAATTAGACAAGGGAGAAGGGTATTACGTATCTAATTAGGTCATGGTTAAATTAGATATATGTAAGGAAAGCCTAGTCTCAGGGGCACCTGCTGATAAATTATTATTAAAGTATGGAACCCTGAAAAGAACAAGACAAGAATCCATGGTTTCACATCTTCTCCTGCTAGAGTTCATTCTATCTCGAAAAATTGCCCATAAACTCCCAGGATGAATGGGTCTCACTCTGACATTCTGTTGTGTACAGGGACAGGAAGGCCTGACAGGAACACAGATGAGGGCTCTAATATACTGTCCACTGTTTACTAAATGCATAACTTTGGAAGTTCAAGGTGACTTAATTGGAACTGCCCATCACTTAGCTCCTTCTCAAAGAGGAGAGGTAGCATGTGTTAAAAAGGCATTTGAGGTGGACATGCAAGGGAAAACACTAGAGACCTACAGGAGGGGCTGAAATCCCATACAGTTCAGACCTGGAATGCCAGCATAGGAAGAGAGCCCATATGCTAGGCACCCACCACCCTGGCTCCATGGTTACAGTAAAGAAATGTGCCGCTGCAGGAGTAGGGGTGCGAATGAACTCTGTCAGTGTGGATGTGGAAAATGTTCCCTGTCCTCACAGGCTTTTCTACAAACTTACCTAAGTGACCTAAGATGTCCCCCACCCCCCAAATACATGCTCAGGCAACTCAAGTATATAGCCAGGTGCAATATTAAGAAATGATCCATTGGCTGAGTTCAGAGTACTTTAGGGGTCAGAAAACCATGTGTGGTCCTATGTCCACTACGATATAGGCATTCTCCTATACTGAATCAAAGGGGAGGCACCTTGTAAACTCAACTTAGCCCAGTGGGATACTGCTGAGCCAAGCCTACTGGCTGCCTTGCATGGTAGAGCACCGGTGTCATAACCCGAAGAGGCATGGAGAGAGGTGTCCTCAAGAACTAGAAGAGAAGGATGCTGATCCCCAGGGACTAAGAGCATGCATGGCCAGTCACACAGAGACTAGCAGCAATACCAGGACCAAAGTAAGATGCCCAAATGTTTCCATCTATCCCTCTGTACCACAGAATGGGGAGACAGTGCAGTTCTCACTGCTATCCAACACACAGGAGTGTACTGTGGAGCCTTAAGCGACTAGATCGTATCAGTAGACACCCCAGCTCTAAGAAAAGATAACCAAATGGGACCAAGTGGAGTATTACCCAACTATACCGACAGTCCTTCTAGGCATGCATTATACCGCAGGAGTCAAGGGAATGCACATCTCCTCTTGCCCCGACTACCAACGGAGTGGAAGAAGAATGAATGAACCTGATCATTCCTATTGTAACCCCACTTATGCAGCCATCAGCCCTTCCCTCCCCCCATCACCTTCTGTTGTCAAAATAGGGTGCTGCAGAGTCTGGGTTCACAGTGGTGACTTTTCTGAGGACAAATGCTTCAGGTCCCCTGGACTCAACGCCATCACACATCTTGTGTAGTAGCAAATCTAACATCAACAGTGCCAGAGAAAACCATCATCACCCGATTAGAGCACCACTCCCTGAACTGTTTGAGTGTCCCCACACTCAGGTGGCCTCAAGAGGAAGTGGATCCTTCCAATTCTGATCCTGCATGTGCTGCTCCCAAAGTTCTCAATCACAGGTGAATAAACTATAGGGAGACTATCATGCTAGTTTTCTTAGGCTGCCCTTACATTGCCCAGACACTGTCAATCATGCAATCGTTACCAATCTGAAGAGCATTCACCTGGGATGCTGGAAGCCTTGGCAACAGGGCAGGGCATGGGTTATGTTTCCCCTAAGGGAAGGGTTCTGAACCAAACCCAGACTCATTTGAAATCCTGGATTAAGCCCTAAATTGTCGAAAAGGGGTATTCCATGTCCTACATAGAAAAACCAGCAAAGTGAAAGTAACATGGCAAGGACATTTCTTTTTTAAAAAAAGGATTCATCACAATCTCAAATTGGGCTAACAAGCAGAAACACACATGACCAAGATGGTTTCTGTCTTTTATTTCCAAGGTTAAGTGGGAGATTGGGTGTTCCACAGAGGCTGACGTTCAACCTCACAGTCTGTTCTTCGTTGGCTTATTTGAAAAACATTGTGAACAAGAAGAGGGAAAATGCAAAATTAGCCATGTTTAGATACTTAAGTATTTCAGGAAGCCAATTGCACCTGGTCAAACAGACTTACCTAACAAAGAATTAACAAGAGAGATCTCAGGAGAGGGAAGGAACATGACAGAAAAGGACAGAAACAGCCATTAAACCTGTCTGTAAGAAAGTGAGTGATTGAGCCTAAACGAAAACCTGTTTGTAAGAAAGTAAATAGTGGAGCCTCGAAATTCCATGGCCTTCCTGCTCATTTTCTAAAGAGATAGTTTGATGTCTGCAGCCACCGGCTGTTCTTGGAAAGAACTGAGTCAATCTCTGCACAGTGTCCCACAGTGTCATCACCACAGCCTCTCACTACAGGAGGTTAAGTCACATAGAGTATTTTAGAAGAAGCCGGTCACCAGACATCCTGTAATACAACACACACACACACACACACACACACACACACACACACACACACAATTCTCCCAGTGCACAAAGTCAATGATACTAGGTTCCCTTATAATCATCATGAAGTGGCAAATGTCCCAGAATAGAATGCTGTCCATGGGACCCAGGAATACAGAGTAAGGAAGGAAAAAGGAAGCAGAAGAAAGAGGAAGAGGAAAAGAAAAACGTCTTATTTGAATGCACCATGCCTCTCCCCAGAGACTCACATTTGAACATTTGTTCTCCAGTCGGTGACACTGTTTCAGAAGGTTGTGGAATCTTTAGGCAGTGGAGCGTCACTGCAGGAGGCGGGTCACTGGAGATGGACACTGGTATTTCATACCCTGGCCCACTTCCTGTTCACTTTGTGCCAGCTGGCCTCGCACTCCTGCTACTATGCCCTCCTGTCGTGGTTTAATATAGTCCCTTATTCTGGGTAGTTATGTGGTCACGTCAATGAAGAAAACAGCAGCACAAAACAGGAGAAAAGACTAGCAAGAAAGAGAGAGGAGCCGGGAAGTGGCAGCATTGAGCAGAACGCGTTGTTACAAACAGTAACAGAGGGGTGCGCATGCGCATTAGTCTCACTTCGTCCACCATGAACCTATGATGCTGTGCCATGGATACTAGAAACAACAAAAGATTATCTCTGGTTTTATCATGTCTTTAAATTATTTCCACCCTACGAAAGAACCTTAATCTCCTATGTGCTATTTGAGTCAGTCCTAAGATTTGGGGTGGGACGTCAAGGCTGATGCTTTGTTACAAAGCAAAAAGTATGACGCCTTGCGTTTCCTCCTTCTGGCTGTCTTCCTAAGAGGCAAACTATGACTTGGATTTTCTGCCTCCTTATCTCTGAAATGGAAACATAAAAAGCCAAATTTCCCTAAGAAGTTAATGTTTCTGCATGTAGAGCTCTTAGAACACATCTCAGTACAATAAATCCTATATTAAGTAAATGGCCCGGTAGAGCACTCTTTCATACGTTATTTTGCACCTGAAAGTTTTCCAGATTATACAACCAGACAACAAGAAGGAAGCAGACATTGTAGGAGTGATTAATTAGCATGCACATATAGGACAACTTTATCAACACTATAACCCAGAGCTTCCCATGAGAGTTATGCCATTACCCCATTGCCGGCTATATATCCAGAACCTTCCACCAGAGCTGTACCTTGGCCCTCTGTATGCCAAGTTCCTTCCATCAAGCCTGTGCCTGGTCCTCTGTGTGCCCAGCACCCTCAGCCAGCACAGTACTACTTATTTCCGCTCCTAACAACTGCTGCTTGGTGATTTATGTAAGCAGAACCCTACCCTCTGTTTAGCACTAAGCTCCAATAGGTCCCTAAGATTAAGGACACCTCAGTCCCTATTACTCATTGATGCCATCACAGCCCCAAATGCTACTTGGAAGACACTCAGGTGTTCAGTGAATGGACCAGAAACTGAGCTTATTTAATTCCCTCCTGTGCTCCGTTCCCAGGAGCTACATTTTTTATTCCATGAGAAAACGATGGGATGACATCAGCTTCGGCTGCTGGAGAAACACTCTAATTCATAACTTTTAAAATGTGTAACTTGAGTCATTAGACTCACTGCCAACTCACATTTAAAGCTATAAAATGTGATCATAGGCGTTTTCCCCTATTTTTTTTTTGAGTGTCTTTATAGGCTTTAGAGATAACAGTGGAAAGTTCTGCCCATCTTCTGTGCTTGAAATGGAGCATTTGTTGCTGGCTCAGATGCACTCACTGTACACTAAACGGCTCATTCACATCCCTTCAAGTAAACCACACGTTTTGACCATATCCACCCCTTTGAGCTCCTCCCCTAAAGCTTTTTTACATTTCAGAATTTGTTTTTACATGTGTGCCACAGCATGTGTATAGAGGTGACAAAACAACTCATGGGAATCAACTTTCCCTGCCCACCATGGAGGGTCCGGGGAGTGAAGTCCCTGACAGGGCTGAGGGGCAAATGACTTTACCTGATGAGCCATCTAGCCAATGCCCTTGCCCTCCTCCCTTTAGTTCCCTTCCCCCCAATACCAGTCTCCTCCCTTCCACTAAGCCCCCTTCTGCTTCCTCTCTCTCTCTCTCTCTCTCTCTCTCTCTCTCTCTCTCTCTCTCTCTCTCACACACACACACACACACACACACACAACTTTATATACTTATAAGGAGGAGAAATTTTGATATTTGTCTTTCTGTGTCTGACTTATTTCACTAAATATGATGATATACAAGTAAGCTCATCTTTCATTCTTTTTGTATGTATTTGTGGGGGGCTCCATGTGTGCCATATGTGTACAAATTCATGTGGTATATGATTCATGTGTTTTGTGTGTGTCTGTGTGTGTGATATATATGTGTTTGTGCACATGTATATATATATGTATATATATATATATATATAATGTGCGTGTGTCTGTGTGTGTGATATATATGTCTATGTGTATATGTATAATGTGTGTGTCTATGTGTGATATATATGTGTATATATGAATATATGTCTATGTGTGTGTGTGTGTGTGTGTGTGTGTGTTCCTATGTATATGTGGAGGCCAGAGAACAGTCACAAGGATCACCCCTCAGGTGTAGTGCATTACAGTGTTTTAGACAATGGTCTCTTGTGGTCTGAGGCTCCCAAATCAAGATAAGCTGGTTAGCTAGCAGGCCCCAGGGATATGCCTGCCTTTATTCTTATAGAGATGGGATTATGAGCACCCCCACCATGCCCAGCTTCTTTTGTTTACATGGGGATCAAACTCTTGCTTGTGTGGAGAACATTTTACCAACGTTTCTTCATTCTGGATGAATAGAAATCCATCATTCATACATATACACACCACAATGAGAGAGGTCCTCTGACCTCCACATGCTCACTGTAGCATATGCATTTACACATACAAATGAAAAATAAATGAATAAATATAATTTAAAAATTTTCTAAACTAATAGGAATTTATTTTTGTTTTTCTTTACCTTATTTTTCTTCATTAATTTATTCATTTAATCACTTTACAGCCTGATGTAAGACCCCCTCCTTTCTCTCCTTCCAGTCTCACTTTCACATTCCCCTCCTCCAATTCCCTTTCCCCTTCTCCTCAGAGAAGGGAATCAACACAATCTGGAACATCAAGTGTCAGCAGGACTAAATGCTTCCTCTCCCACTGAGGCCAGACAAGGCAGACCAGCTAAGAGAAATGAATTCAAAGGCAGGCAACAGAGCCAGAGACAGTCCCTGCTCCAATAGTTAGAGGAGCTGCATATCTGCTACACATGTGAGCCTAGGTCCAGCCCGTGCTTGCTTTTGATTGGTAGTTCAGACTCTGTGAGTGCCCATGGGCCTAGGTTAGTTTATTCTGTAGGTCTTCTCGTGGTGTCCTTGACCCCTCCAGCTCCCTCTATCCTTCCTCCCAATTTTCCAATAGACTTCCCAGGTTCTGCCTATTGTTTGGTTGTGGATCTCTGCATCTGTTTCCATCAGCTTCTGGGTGAAGCCTCTCAAAAGACAGTTATGCTAGGCTGTCCTGTCTGCAAGCATATCAGAGAATCATTAATAGTATCAGGGAGTGGTTCTTTTTCATGGGGTAGATTTCAAGCTGGGCCAGACATTGGTTGGTCATTCTCTCAATCTCTGCTCTATCTTTATCCCTACACTTCTTGTAGACAGGACAAATTTTAGGTCACAGGTTTTATGGGTAGGTTAGTATCCCCATAACTCTACTGGAAGTCCTGCCTAGCTACAGCGGTGGCTCCTTCAGGCTCCATATCCCCCACTACTAGGAGTCTCAGCTAATGTCAAACCAAGGACTAGAAATAAACCCACATACCTACAGACATTTGATTTTTGATAAAGAAGCCAAAACCAGACAATGGAAAAAAGAAAGCATCTTCAACAAATGGTGCTGGTCTAACTGAATGTAGAACAATGCAAATAGATCCATATTCAAAACTTAAGTCCAAGTGGATCAAAGACTTCAACATAAAACTGGATGCACTACTACTAATAGAAGAGAAAGTGGGGAAGAGCCTTGACTTCATTGACACAGGAGACAACTTCCTGAATAGAACACCAACAATTAATAAATGGGACCTCATGAAGCTGAAAAGCTTCTGCAAGGCAAAGGATATTGTCAATAGGACAAAACCAAAATGGCAGCCTACAGAACTGGAAAAGATCTACACCAACCCTACACCCAACAGAGGGCTAATATCCAAAAATGTATAAAGAACTCAAGAAATTAAACACCAAAACACCTGAATAACCCAGGTACAGAGCTAAACAGAGATTTCTCAACAGAAGAATATTGAGTGACTGAGAAACTCCTAAAGAAATGTTCAGTTTCCTTAGTCATCTGGGAAATGTAAATCAAAACAACTCTGAGATTTCTTCTGATACCTTTCCAATGGCTAAGATCAAAAACACAAATGACAGCTCATGGCTGTGAGGATGTAGAGCAAGCAGAGTGCTCCTCCATTTCTGTGGTAGTGCAAACTTGTAAACCACTGTGGAAATCTCAGAAGATTAAGAATAGCTCTACCTCAAGATCCAGCTATACCAATCCTGGGCATATACTCAAGACTAACTGCTAAATAATGCTCCACCATATCACAAGGACACTTGCTTAACTAAGTTCATAGCAGCCTTATTTGTAGTAAACAGAAACTGGAAACAACCTAGATATTCCTCAACTGAAGAATGGATAAAGAAAATGTGGTATATTTACACAGTGGAATATTACTCCGCTATAAAAAGCAAGGAAATGTTGAAATTTGCAGGCAAATGGGTAGACCTGAGTGAGGTAACCCAGACCCAAAAAAGACACATATGCTATGTACTCACTTAGAAGTGGATTTTAGCCATAAAGTACAGGATAACCATGCTGCAATCCACAGACCCCAAAAAGCTAATTAACAAGGAGGACCTGAGGGAGGACGATTGAATCTCACTCTTTTTTTTTCTTTTTTTTCTCCTTTATTAATTTATTCTTGTTACATCTCAATGGTTATCCCATCCCTTGTATCCTCCCATTCTTCCCTCCCTCCCATTTTCCCCTTATTCCCCTCCCCTATGACTGTTCCTGAGGGGGATTACCTCCCCCTGTATATGTTCATAGGGTATCAAGTCTCTTCTTGGTAACCTGCTGTCCTTCCTCTGAGTGCCACCAGGTCTCCCCCTCCAGGGGACATGGTCAAAGGTGAGGCACCAGAGTATGTGAGAAAGTAATACCCCACTCTCCACTCTACTGTGGAGAGTGTTCTGTCCTTTGGCTAGATCTGGGTAGGGGTTTAAGGTTTACCGCCTGTATTGTCCTTGGCTGGTGCCTTAGTTTGAGTGGGACCCCTGTGCCCAAATCTGCCTATCATAATGTTCTACTTGGACCCTCTGGATCCTTCTACTTTGCCATTCTCCCATGATTCTCTCATCTAGAGTACCACTAGAATGTCCTCCCCTAAGGCAAAATAAAATAGACATATGAAGTATATGGAGGGAGAGAACGGGGTAGGAGATTGGGTGAGGGTCAGATATGGGAGAGCAGGTATGTCAGAGAGTGGTGGGAGAGAGAGTGGAAATTGGTGGGGGGCATCTTTGGGAAGGGATGGGTTCCTGGAAGTTTGTTGGGGTGACAATAAAAAGTATTAATCAGTCTAGGAAAATGGGTCAGTGTATAAAGCAACTGCCATGTCCTATGAGAACGAGTTTGCACACTCAGAAGACTTAGTCCGGACACAGCAGCACACATCTATAATGCCGGTGCTCCTGTGGTGAGGTAGGAGGTGGAGAGAGGAGTGTGCCAGCTGGCTTGGCGTGCACAGTGGTGAACAGTAAGAGACCCCGCCTCAAAACGAGGTGGGTCTGAAGCATTGGGGACCTTGGCATGGTCATGCCCGTGTCAATCATACACATTCACTCAGGACTTCCTCTGCTCCCCACAGCTCACACACCACCAAGGTTCACTAATGAGTGCTTAGTATGTGGAAATGGGCTGACAGAAGATATATATATTAACATATATCTTCACATAGTCATTTAATGCAGAAAGTATCCTGCTCAAAAGCCCATGGATATGAGGTTCATAGCCCCTATAGGGGACCCTACTGATGATATTTTGTTTTGGTTTTGTTTGTTTGTTTTTTGTGGGTTTTTGTGCTGCTCTTAATTTAAACAAAGAATCTTCTTCTTCTTCTTCTTCTTCTTCTTCTTCTTCTTCTTCTTCTTCTTCCTCCTCCTCCTCCTCCTCCTCCTCCTCCTCCTCCTCCTTCTTCTTCTTCTTCCTCTTCTTCTCATTTGGTAGTGGTTATTGAAGAGACTCATAACTGGTCAGAGTCTCAAGTGTAAATGGCTGTGAATGCTCAGCTGTAGTTGGGTCATATCTATCATCTTTCCTACCATCAAGGCTCAAGGAATGTCATAAGTGAATAGGTGGAAAGAATATAAAAATTTGCAGATAGAGAGGAGAGCTGTGAAATGCTCACTTCTGGGCATGAGATGGCTGTTGCACACTTCAACTCTCAACTATAGTTGCCTGCACAAGATGTATACATGCTCCATCCAATCACTTGTAGCATTGATGAGTGAGGACCTCTAAACCTCCACCTTCAATAGCACTATTGACAGATGATAGATGCTGAGGTAAGGAGAGTCACCCTCCTTTCAGGACATGGGTACTGGAAAGTTGCTAATGTCCCATTGGGACAGAGTCAGATGACCATTACCTTAACTATGGAAGCCATTGTCTTTGGAAAAGGCCCATAATGAGTTTTCTCAGAAGAGAAGAAATGATATAAGTCATAACTTGTTTTGACATGGGGGACTGCTGATGGATATTTTGTCTTTCTCTCTTGTCAGAACAAAGCCTTTAATAGTCCTCATGGGACACATGTATACAGTGGGGCTCTTACCACATGCTTTTACGACACCTCTCTATGACTTCCATTTTCAAATCTGCTTGGGGCTTGAGGTTGCGAGGCGAGGGAGGATATCCTAACCCACAAAAGTTATGGCTGAAAGTGAGCCTGGAGCACACCCAGTGGAAGACAATCCTCATGTCATCACTATACCCCTTACAGAGATAACAAGTCTCAACACACGGAAGATGCTCAGTGAACCTTTAAAGTTGATAGGTAAATGAAGGAGATATTTGTCGGAGGTGTGCATATATGTACATGCAAGCTTGGAACCCAGAGGTCAACCTTGGGTGTTGGTCCTCATGCCCTCATCACTTCATCTTTTGTTTTTTGTTTGTTTGCTTGTTTGTTTTTGTTTTGTTTTGTTTTGTTTTTGAGATGGTGTCTTTCACTGGTCTGGAACGCACTGGTCACTGACTAGACTCAGATGGCTGATGACTGAGCCTCAGGGATCTTCCTGTCCCTCCTTCACTGGTTCTGGGATAAGTGTGCACCACCACACCCAGTTTTGTTTTGTTTTATCATGTGGGTTCTGGGGTCCTTGTGCTTGGAAAACAAGTGCCTTTTCAACTGAGCTTTCTCCTGTATCTGAAGGAGAGGCGGTAAAGAGGGGCAAGTCGAAGTTCAGCCAAAGAAATCGGATTTTTCCTAAAGTAACCCTGAAATCGGAAGCAAAAAACAAGTTGTACAAAATTATTTTTTGCGATCTCTTCTTAGTCCAGTAAATTGATTTTTTCACTTGGGGGATGTGTTCTTCATTAGATGCTGAGAGGAGGTACATGATAGAATGAGAAATATATATCCATTAGGGAAAATGAGATGGGCTGCCGAGTGGGAGGAGAGAAAACAGGCGGTGGTCCTTGCTTAGCATCCTTATACAAGCCAACTCCAGAAAGCACGTGTATGAGACATGCAGAGACATCTTAAGATGCTGAAGAAATCCTAATGCTTCTGCACCTACCAAAAGGATGCATAGCAAGCAAACCCGATGGTTGTACATCAGAAACCTGTGTGTGTGTGTGTGTGTGTGTGTGTGTCTGTGTGTGTGTGTGTGTGTGTGTCTGTGTGTGAGAGAGACAGAGACAGAGACAGGGACAGAGACAGAGAGCTATTATGGCATAATCATTAGACACAGTACCGAAAGGGCCTTACCAGAAACATAGTATTGGAGACCATAAACATATGTACAGAGTGCATGTACCATATGCATAGTTCTAGTCCTAAATAAGAAGTTTGAAGCCTCTGAGTAGCTTGTATGTATCTCACAAGCATCCTGCTGGGCCTGTGTGACACACATAACCATATAACCATATTGAGTTCAATTAAGATCTCTCAAAGTCAAACGCCTTCACCTAAAGCAGTCTGGGTTTAAGGTTAGGCTTAGATTTTTCAAAACCTACATTGTTTAGGGTTTTTTAAACACTTCAACCTCACTTCTAACAAACTGACGAGAGGAAGAGGAGAAAGAATGTTAATAGGAAAAAAAGGATTGGGGACCTATTTAGATGTAGTTCCTTGGGCCAATTCCACTCTGTGTTGTCAGGATACCAGCAGTCCAGACCAATAGCCAACACCAAACAGCAGTAGGAATCCATAGTGGTCCCACAGAGCAGCAAGGCTCCACCAATTCAGCACCAAGTCAGAAGTGGCCTGAATCATCTGGGGTACCATGAGAAGTTCTCTGGGACATTTCTCTCTGCCAAGTGAAGACCAGAGAAGACCAACAAAGACCAGTGACCACCAGAGACAATTTACACAGCATAGCAGTGTAGCAATGCCAAAGGTATTGTCCCACTGTCCGTAGGTTTCTATTTATATCTTCCAAACATCACACAACCTATCCCCAAGACATCCTCCAGCAAAACACCAAGTGACACAACTGAGTCTGCAAAGAAACCAGAAATTTCCACTTCACTAGGCTTGAGAAATGTAAGTTCTGTCTATATTTGCCGTCTACATTTCCAAAATTTTCTAGTTTACTTTTCTGTTTCAGAAATAAAAATACTTGGACCAAAACCAATCTAATTGGTTCGCAGTTCTAGGTCAGAGCCTTGATGAGGGAAGCCAGAACAGGACCTCAAAGCAGGAACTGGAGACAAGAATCATGGAGGAACAATGCTTGCTGGCTCTCTCAGGTTCATGTTCAGCCCAGGGAGTGCTGCTGCCCACAGTGGACTAGACCTTACTCCAACTAAGGTAATCAAAACATGGATCTGTCCAAAGACAAGACTGATAGAGACAATTATTCAACTGAGGGTCTTTCAGTTGAGTCTAGGCTGTGTCACATTGACACTCAATACTAACTGGAACACAAGATGCATCCATTATCTTTAATAGGGCCATGGCTGACCCCAAAGATGGGGCATGTACCCTGGGATATATCTTGCTCAGCATAGAAATGCCACTGCCTTGCCCTTCTGGGCACTTGATTATGTCCCTCCCTCTCTTGCTGAAAAGGGCATAGGAAGACCCCACGTTTAACTTCCCTACCTGAAGGAGAAGTGAGTTGTGAGGTAGGATGTATGTTTGGGATGCTGGGATGCAGGTTTTAATGGTTCATTTATTCAACTTACTTATCGATGGCAGACTTTCTCATGAAAGATGACAAAAATATGAAAACTAGGGAAGAAAAAGCAGAACACGCAGACATGGTAATGGCTTGAGTAGGGAGGATGGGGGTGGTGTGAGTCAGAAAGAAGAGATGTTCCTGGTGAAGCCTCTGAATGGGTCATTTCTTCCTCAACAATCCACTCTATGCATGGCCCCTGGCAGACCACATGGGCCTATCACTCCTCCAGAGAGCCTGGAATCTGTGCCTGTATCTGGCTCTCCAGGCTGAATGGTCCTGTTCCCCAAGGCAGAGGCCAACAAGCCCCGTCCTCTCAGGCTGCCTGCCTACTGACTCTTAGTTAGCAGGGTAGGGTGAAGTGGGGTGGAGGGGGAGGGGGGATTATGGCTTCATTTTTATGCATTTAGATATTAGCTAAGTGCAGAAAAAAGACTCAGAAAATCCTAAGTGGGGGTGGAGTAAATGAGGAAAAAGAAATATAAAACTATGGTTTGTGTCCCCGTTTCAATCTTGACTGGGGTGGTTCCACCCTCAGTTTCCATGCCCATCAAGCCAAGGGAATTGACTGAATGCTTTTAACAGCATTCAAGCCCTATAGTTGGGTTTTGGCTTCTGGATTGATCCATCCAGGAAATTAGAGTGCAGCCCAAATGGCTTAATGCTGCCTTCCCTGCATGAATTCTGTAAGAGCTCCCTTTCAAAGAGATGGCTGTGACTCTCGGGTACCATCTCTCTGACGATTGTCCAGAGCTGTTACCACAGAGAAACTCCAATCAAATGCTTTCACCAGCCTGTCTGATTCTGTGGGCAGGTGAAATAATGAGACCTTGGACTTACAGCAATTTTTACATTTACAGCAATTTTTGCATTTCTGAAGTGTAATACATCCCTGTCCTGGACTTCATACTTATATTAATATTAGAACAGAGGCATGGTAGGGTATCTTAAAAATCACATTTAAATAATGAGGAAGCTCAGACTTGAGCTGTCTCAGGAAAGTAGCAATAATGTAGTCAGAGGTGGATGTTAACACAGGGCCAGCTGTTTGCTTAACTGCTAGCAGGCTGGCTGGGAGACTCTGGGCAAATGTCTTAATTTCCTCAAGTTTCCATTTAGCTATGTTTGTTGGGGGTAATAGTCACCTGCAGGATCAAGTGAGGTGATGTATGCATTACGTCACAAAAGCCAGGCTTCGCCTGCCAGTAGTCATCTTGTGTGAAAGGAGGTGAACGATGAAGAGATAGCCAAGAGCTAAACAGGATTAAAGAAGACTTGGAGAAAAGGGAGAAGGGGCCATCTGCAGAAGGACACACTCTTCTGATGGGCATGTCTGGTGAACTGATGGCATTATCCATTGGGAGAGTGAACAATGAGGGGCGGGGCTTATGGAGAAGAGGAGGGGTCAGCTTCTGAGTCTGCACAGGCTGAACGTAAATACCCTTGACAGTTTAAAGGAGATGTGCAACCTGGAGAGATGACCTTCGGCACACAAGTATGAGGAACTAACTTGAACTCACCAGAGTCTATATGGGGGGGGGGGGTGAGGGGGAAAAGGAGGTACACGCTAGTAATTTCCAGTCCTGGGACTGAGAAGGACCCCTGGAGTTTGCTGGCCAGCCTAGTCAAATCACAGAATTCCAGGCTCAGTGAGAGACCCAACTCAAAAACCAAGATGGAAACCGAGGAGCATACACAACACCAGCCCCTGGCTTCCACATAAATGTGCATGCATGTGTGACCCCGTGGGGATGGACACACACACACACACACACACACACACACACACACACACACACACACAAACACATGCACGGGCACACCACAGAGATGCCTAAAGGCAGATCCTGGGGCCATAAATGCTGTTTGCCTGTTTGCCTGCAGGCACTTTGCCTCTCTGAATTCAAAGCAACATTTTAGGATGGTATCTTCACTGAGGGTCCTATATTTCCCCAAGTGGTAAAATGATACCACACACTGAGATGTTGCCTCGAATACTCTATACCAAAATAATTTAACTCAATAGATCTCTCTTGCATTCTTTCCTTCCCCTAAAAGACTGGCAGGAGTTTATTAAACGCTGTCAGAGGGATGGTCCGAAGGAAGGCAAGCTTGTTTAATTTTAAGCTCACGGTCTGTATCATCAGACCACAGAATCCCCATTATTTCCCATCGTGTCATTCTAATTGATAGTTTGTAAACCAAGTTTCACGAAATAGATTTTGCAATGTTTCCATGTGTTCACGGAGGAAAAAGAAGCCTCTGCAAGGCCCATGCTTGTGCCTAAAGTATCTCAGTTGCTATCTTGTCTGACAAGATCACAGGTTCTCTGACTGCGCGTATTGGCTCCTGTCTGCCTCCCTGCTCCATCCACAGGGCACCCTCTGTGGGAGAAAAGCAGATGGGCAACATCAAACGCAGCCCCTCCCTTCACTAGACCTTGCAACATAGCCTCTGAAATTGGCTTCACCCTGCTGCCCACTTACGCCATCAAGAAAGTAATCCAATTCACGTTTTAATAACATAAGTTTACACTCCTGTCACACCTATTACTTGGGGCTATCAAATCATTCAAGCAGCCTTAATGAATTTTTACAACCCTCCTGGAAAAGAGATTAAGGGGAACATTTCACTGATGTGGCTTTCTGGGACTATTTTAATGAGCATATTGATAATATCCACTGAATGCATCTGCAGGTCATGTCTGGTGTTAGAGAGGATGCTACTTTTTTTTTTGTAGTGACTTCATGTGGTGGTCTGAGGGAGATTTCTCCCATAGTCTTAGGCATTTGAATATGTGATATGTGGTACCCAGATCATGGTGTTGTTTATGGAAGCTAAGGAAGTTCTTGTCACTCAGAATCTGAAGATAATGGTACCCAATAATGCTGCTGACACAAAAATACATCTCTCACCTTGTACGAGACAAGAGAGAGTTTATTTTGGAATATGAGTGACCATGGCCCAGAATGTGGACATGAGTCAGCCAAAATTCCATGTTCCAACATGGTTATAGTTTGACAAAAAATTTATAAGTAGCAGAACAAGAAAAATCATAAATCAAGACACTTTTCAAATTTGTTGGTGAGCCAGGCATCCTTTAATCCCAGCACTCGGGGAGGCAGAGGTAGGTTCAAGGCCAGCTTGGTCTACAAAGTAAGTCCAGGACAGCCAAGGCTATGTGGAAAAAAACATATATTGGGGGGGGGGGGAAGCACCAATATGTTGTTGAGAACATCTTTGAAGGTTAGAGCAAAGTGGGGAAGTCTCAGCTATTGGCCTTGCAGCCTCTCTGACAGCATGCTTAGGGTTTTGCCTGGTGGGAACAGTAGTGTGTTGAGTTCATCATTACAAAGGCTTTTACTTATCAGTCACAGGGTGTTAGGTCAGACAAAGAGGTGGACAAGAAATGCCCATTTAGTGGCTGAAGATAACCCAAGATAAATTCTAAATAGGGTTTGGACCTGCAACATTCTAACCCCTATACAATTGCTGACATTCTAATAAGTTCATCAGCCTTGATAAAGGCTAAATGGAAAGTACAGTCGTCCCCGGGGATCTTTTCTTCCCAGGATGGAAGGAGATTTGCTAGTGGAAACAAGTACCCAACAGAAAACAGGCCCTGTGACCATGTGACCATGTTACAGGCTTTTGAAAGATGCTAATGCCTGACTCGGGCCTAATAGGAATAAAAAAGCAGGATGAAAACTTGGCAATTCTGCTTTCTTCTTCTTGCTGTCTCTTCTTACATTGGCGGAAGGCAATGGTCTCAAGGACAGACACCTTGCATTCAGAGAACAGTAGCTTCATGGAGCAGGCCACCTCAGTGCCAGTGATGGTAATTATCCACACACATAGGCACGTGGGGGCGCACACACACACACACACACGTGCACACACCTTCCCAGGCAGGGCTGCACAGTCAAGTGGGTTAGTCTTCATCACCTGCAATCTTTTCAGAGATTCCCTGGGCTCCAATGCCTGTCCTAACTCCAATCTCACTACTTGAGTCTCTATGGCAACTTTCCGGAGCTTCCATCCTCCGCCAGGCGGCAAAGGGATGGACCTGTACAACTTCTTTTGCAGCTGGAGAATGTAAAAGCAAATCTTACATTTAATCACACTCCCAGAGCTGACATTCAAATCAAGAAGCTTTGTTAGGACTCAGGGAAAATGGAGTGTCATTTTGCCAGCAAGATGTTTCTCTCAAAGATGCATCCTCCCCACTTTGAAGTCCTAAATGAATGGTAAAGAAAAGGCTTTTTTGCTGAGGGGTTGAGGGAAGGAAGGAGGGAGGGAGGAAAGGAACAAAGTCTGGGTGAATAACAGGAAAATGAATAAATGCTGCTGAATCAAATTTTAGTTCAAGGCAGATGCCGCTGGAAATCCTCCTGATATCTTTTTTTCTCTATTTTTTTTCCCCCATTTAAAGAGGCAACATCACTTATTCAAAGAGCTTTGAAATCAGTCAAGTACTTCCTCCTTCATTATTCTGGGGCTTCTGGAAAGTCACTCCTCATGACTGGATATCAGCATACAAACAAAAACTAAATAAATGTCCACCTGAGAGAAAAATGGTGTGTGTGTGTGTGTGTGTGTGTGTGTGTGTGTGTGATATAGAGAGAGAGTACTAGCATATGCCTGCAATCTCAGACAGGAAGGTCAGAAGTTCAAGGACAGCCTGGGAAATGTGAGACCTTATTTCAAAGAAACAGACAACAAACAAATAACAACCTATATAGCATCACTTCTATCACAAAGTCAAGCAGACACAAATTCCTTCCAGAACTAGAGTTCATTTTCATTGCTTTCTTCTTGCTGTGATACACACCCTGACAAAAGCAACTTAAAGAAGGCAAGTTTGTTCTGGCTCACAGTTCAGAGCCATGTACAGTCAGCCGTGACAGGAAAGACAAGACATCAGGAACAGGCAGAGGGGACTGGTCACTCCACATCAGCACTCAGGAAACAGAATGAAAATCAAGTTAGGGCTGAACTATAAAACCTCAAGGCCCAACCCTAAGGACCACTTTGTTCAACTGAGATACATCTTTTAAAGAATCTTTAACCACCATATGGTTCAAGTGTTCAAACATGTGAGCTTGGGTGGGTGGGGGTGCTACATCTAAACCATAAAAAAGCCATTACCTACATTTTACAGGTAAAGACACATTCACTTAGAGAGCTCGATAATTATTTTTAAAACTAGACTAGCAAGAAAAGGTTGACAACACATCTCTTCAACACTGAAGCTCCTGCTAGCAGGATCACTCAAAGTTTATTTGCTCCTTAAATAAAATATACCTTCAGAAGACCTCTGATTAATTAGACCCAGACCCTTACACAGAGGATGTTAATTTATAAACAAGGGCTACATAACACATGACTGCTGTCTGCTAATGAGCAAATGGTTCTGTGCAGTAGAAACAATAATCCCCAGAGTGATTGGTTCCGCTGCTCTGAGGAGAGGGCACTTCTTTATGTAACGTGTCCGTTTTATTTCATTGTTTTCCCCCAATGATTATATACACCAACTTTCAACCCCTTCTTTGGATATCATCCTTCTGATCTCTTCATCAAAGAGATAGTAAAATTCGTGTGTGTGTGTGTGTGTGTCTGTGTGTGTGTCTGTGTGTGTGTCTGTGTGTGTGTGTGTGTGGCAGTTCTGATTTCTGTTTCAGCCCTTTGCAAATTACACATTGAAGTTTTTGTCCCAAGGATCACTGAAGTAGAAATGGAAACAATCCCCTGTCTCCCCACAGGCTTTGCTCTGGCATCTGGGAATCCAGACTACCATGTGAAGAAGTACCAAGGACAGCAGCCAACTGCACCATGATGAAGTGTAGTTCTTACTGCGGCCTGGAATTAGCTTCATGAAAACTTGGAAGCGAGATGTTTGTGCTCCGCTTTTGCAAGAGCTATGGATGACAGAAGATCTCATGTTGGAGCAGACACTGGGAAGAGCGTTAGGACAAGATGTGCCTGGTGTCGAGGATCTCCAAGGGCTTCAGAGAGTTAATGGCATGTGGGTAACAACATCTATGGTCATTGTGCCCAGTCACTTTATCCCTACCCGAGGTTAATTGAAGTAGGTATTTTTTAATTCTGACATGAGACTGAGGGATGAAAGCTCACAGAGCTTCCTCCAAAGACAGACGAAAGCAAGCAGGGTTTGGAGACCAAGTTCTTGCTGTGGGGGTTTTCAGGTCCCCCAGTGCTTAGCCTGGAGGGCATCATTTCCATACATGTACCCTAGCTTTAGGCAGGAGAGTCATTTCAATTTCACTTGACTTACGAAGAGCTTTTAGAGGCGCAAATGGGAAAACGACTTGTCAGCTTGAAAGCTGTCGATGAAGGGAGGCTTTGAGATGAAAACCCTGCCCTTAAGACTCTCTATGGGCTCCTCTTCCTGACTACACATTCTCTGGCTTGCTTTGTAATCCTCAGTTATCCATCTGCGCTATATCCAGGTAAGGAGTAGAGAAGGGACAAATGTCTTTCCTCACGTCATCTCTTGCCACCCCACACCCCAGGTCTGCTTTTCCTCCCTGGGGTACCCAGGCACACAGCACACTGAGCTGGACTGGAAGGAGTGGGTGAGGTGTAGACAGGATCATCGTCAGTATGAGTACAGAAGATACAATCTTCTCCGGAGACAGTTTTCAGTGAAAGAGCTCTCTTCAGTGTTCTGATCCGAGAAAGTCCACGCTCCTCCCGTGTGCAGGGGCAAGCAGGTCCTCCGCACCCTGGTCCCTCCGAACCGTGGAGCACTTCTGCTGCCATGGTGTGGGGACCTTGGTGTTCCTGGCTCAGAAATCTGTGCAATTCCTTGAATTGTTCACTGGAGCTTTCAAACACGGTCCACACTGCTCGCCGCCATCTTGGATCTCCTTACACAGCTTAATTGTGCTATCTCAGAAAAATGGGAATAGGGCTTCCTCAAGACCCAGCTATTCCACTCCTTGGAATATACCCAGAAGATGCTCCAGCACACAACAAGAAAATTTGCTCAACCATGTTCATAGCAGCCTTATTCATAATAGCCAGAACATGGAAACAGCCTAAGTGTCCATCAGTAGAAGAATGGATAAAGAAACTGTGGTACATATACACTACGGAATACTATTCAGCTATTAAAAACAAGGAATTCCCGAAATTTGTGGATAAATGGATTGAGCTAGAAATGATCATAATGAGTGAGTTAACCCAGAAGCAGAAAGACTCAAATGGTATATACTCACTTATATCTGCATATTAGCCCAAGGGGCATGTCCCACGGAAGCCTTCACTTACCAGGAAACTGAGACAGAGGGGAGGACATTCTAGTGGGACTCTATATGAGAGAAGCATGGGAGAATGGCAAAGTAGAAGGATCCAGAGGGTCCTAGAAGCCTACAAGTAGAACATTATGATAGGCAGATTTGGGCACAGGGGTCCCACTCAAACTAAGGCACCAGCCAAGGACAATACAGGCGGTAAACCTTAAACCCCTACCCAGATCTAGACAATGGACAGAACACTCTCCACAGTAGAGTGGAGAGGGGGATATGACTTTCTCACATACTCTGGTGCCTCACCTTTGACCATGTCCCCTGGAGGGGGAGACCTGGTGGCACTCAGAGGAAGGACAGCAGGTTACCAAGAAGAGACTTGATACCCTATGAACATATACAGGGGGAGGTAATCCCCCTCAGGAACAGTCATAGGGGAGGGGAATAAGGGGAAAATGGGAGGGAGGGAAGAATGGGAGGATACAAGGGATGGGATAACCATTGAGATGTAACAAGAATAAATAAAGTAAAAAAAAAAAAGAAAAAAAAAGAGCTCTCTTTATTGGGGTGGGGTGGGGGGGGATAGGGAGAGAACAAGGGTTACATAACCCTTGAGGAGAAGGGAAGGGTTTTCAGGGTGAGCGTACATCATTGCCTGGGGTCTAAGTGGTGGCATGCTTTATTTGCATGAAGAGGAATCCCAGATACTTGCTGAACATGTCCTTATAAGCAGAAAGGACCCTTAACCTGAAATCAGGCCACCAGGCTACCTGACTACCTCAAGGGTGACAGAGGTGAGGGTCACAAGGCTATGTTCACTAGGACATGCAGGCCCAGAAAAGGCAGGGAACAGTTCTACTCCTGCCAGTCTCAAGATGAGATTTTTGGGGCTTTTGGGCACATTTTGACCTCACTTTTGCTCCTGGCCAGCTCCCTGGCTGATCCTGCCCCACAATCTTTGTTGAGGAGAAATGATTCAGTCCATGGCTATGGGCCACCAACAGAAGAACAGAGTTAACTGGAGGGAATGTGAAAAGAAACAACGGAGGACAGTCAGCAGCCCACCCTTCAGACGTTAGGACGGCGTCTCCTACTTTATCCATTTGCTGACTTGACGCCACAGCTCCTTGAAGCCTTCCTTGGATCTCTACAATTTCGTCCTCAAGAAGAAGATGGAAGATGCAGCAGAGGGAGGTGACAGAATGAATACTGGGCTGGGAGTCTAGAGACTTGAGATCCAGGCCTGGGTGGGTTTCTAGTTTGCTAGACATTGAAACCTAGAACCTAGTTCTGCCTACAACTTGCCTGGCCAACTTCCTGGGCCTGTTTCCTCATCTAGGCATGGAGCAGGCTGGGTAGTGGCCCACTGTATGTCAGGAACAAACAAGCAATAATACTGGAGTCACACAAAGGAACAGGAGAACAAAGCAAAAGTGACTTAGCAAGGCAATGCTTGTAGAAAGCATGCACGAAACCCAAACCTGACTAGCAAGCATGGCAGAGTAGCAAGTTTTGTTGCTTTTTATTCGAGTGCAGGTAATGACCATGTCTTTCCCTCACTGGCAGGAGTCCCACGTCATACCTCGTCTTTCTCAGTGGTCTAGTTCTAAAAGAATCCTCTCAGTAGGACTGAAGGGAAAGGGGCTAGAGGCTTGTGTGGATGGAGTGGAAAAACAAAACTTTTTCCAAGGATGGGGAACAAAAAGATTTGCACAAAGATTTTACAAGGTGTTCCTATGGGGGAGGGGCATGAACTATTGACAAGCAAACTACCTTTGATTAAAATTTTTTTTTCTCACATTTAGGAAGGAAGGTTATTCATATGATTGGGGCTTCCCTGTGAGAGGCTGCCCCTGTGAGAGGAACATAGGACGTCATGTTCTCTTCCTGGGTCACCAGTAAAAGACACAGGAGCAAGCAGCTGCTCTGAGGTGACCTACTCTTGTCTGACTTCCCACAGACCCTCTCCAAAGGGTGCCTAATTCAAGTTCTAACGCACCTCTGGCTCCTCAGGTACTTCTCCCTGACAGCTCTGTCAGTTTGCCCGAGGGAATCAGAAAGTTAGAGTTTAGTCCTGGTTCTCGCCACAGTTACAATGGGTGTTGTCCTTGGGACTCAGGTTGCCTCTGCAAGTGAGAGTGAGTTAATCATGCTCATGGCTATGAGGTAGTCCGATAACACACAAATTTTCTATCATAACACTTACCTAAGCCATGTGCTCACCATCCTGACAGATGAGGAAGCTGAGACCTAAAGTAACTAATTTGCATGTGGTCACACACCTAGGAGTGAACCTTTGTCTGCATGTTTACACTTCCAATCCAGGTGAGGACAGTCACTTACAACACTGTTTCCCACTTCCTAATTCTATGAATCCCTTTCTATCCTCTGTTGGTCTCTCTATTTTGGCTCTATTCTTATTAATTTTATTACTAACTGAAACAATTTGTATTTATTTATTAATATTTCTCCAACCTTCCAAGAACAGTGCATTTCACTTGGTACATGTTTTGAACTAGCGGATGGTATTCCTTGTATCTTCTCAGAGCTGGGTGTCCCCGTCTGGACTAAGCAGATCTTGGGCCTCTGCCACTGACTGAGGAGAATTTTAAATGAACAGAAGTTGGGAGGGTGGCAACAAGCCAAGGCACATAGGTCTCTGAAGACCACAGTGTGCAGTTACAAGGGAAGGGTGTGGGAGACCCATAGAGGACATAGCCTGGGGATGCTCTCATCTGACCTGCTTTTATGGGAACACTTTGATTTTTGTAGTGGGTGCAGCAAGATTGCCATGAGGGGTGATTCAACCTGGCTTAACCCAGACACCCCAGCAGTGTCGACTGGGTGGCATTCAGTGTTGTAGGGAGACTTATACAGGGAGCACAAGTCTTCTCTAAGCTCGAGGAGCCACAGGTCAGCCTGCTATCCCCCTCCAGGCTCTCCAGCGCTCCTGACCACACCTGCTCCTCATCCTTCCCCCCTCCTCTCACCCACAGTACTTGTCCACGAGGTGGATAAAAAGCTGCTCCCTATGGCTAAGAAAGGAGCAGAAAAACCCTCTGTGGAGACAATTTCTCAGGGTTGTTAGCACACTCAGGACCTAACTCCCTATTGGCCTAAGAAGCAGCCTCCCTAGTTAACCCCAAGGAAGGGATTTATCCCAGAGGGAGGAGTGTTCTCTCCCCTACTATCTTAGTCAGGGCTCTAATCGTTGTGATGAAACACAGTGACTAAAAGCAACTTGAGCAGAAAAGAGTTTATTTTGCTTATGCTCCCATTGAAGGGAGTCGGGGCAGGAACTCAGACAGGACAAGAGCCTGGATAAAAAAAAAAAAAAGAACCTGGATATAGGACCACCCACAGTGCCTGGGCCCTCCTTCATCAATCACAGTTTAAGAAAATGCCCTACAGGCTTGTCTACAGACAGACCTAATGGAGACATTTTCTCAAATGAGGCTCCCTTCTCTGGGGTGACTCTACTTTGTGTCAAGCTGACACAAAACCCTAGCCAGCGCACCTCCCCTGGTTACCCTTTAGTGAGTTCCCTTTGCTACAGGGGCATGGCAGTTCCCTCTGTCACTGCAGAGCCAGCTTGGCTGTACAATGAGGAAGGAAGCAATGGAAACTGGGAGCTGCACCAGGAGCCAGGGAACTCAATATAAAGTCAATGAACTCAATTCTGTTCACTTTAAAAGGAAATAAACTTACCTTAACACAGTGAAGCAGACACATCCTTCCTTCTGGGAGGAGAAGCTACACTCACTGGTAGACAGGGCTGGGAGCTGTGGGGCTGAGATTTTTCTCCCTGATGGTGGTCAGGACCTCGGTGCTAGGAGCATGACCCTCAGCCTCCTTCACTCACTGGCGTCTCCTGCCTCTGGGCACAGAAGCCCTGTATCTAAAAGCACTTCTCCTGTTCCTAACCTCTCCAGCCACCCCACGCCCCTTCCTTCCAACATCACGACACACTCTATTAAATGCCCTTAGTCAATCTAATCATCTTACCCCTTGTCAGCTACTGGCTCCAAATTCCTATCAGATGTGCTCTTGTTTTGAGAACTGTCTTTCCCCCTCTCTTTTTTTTTTCTTCCTTCCTTCCTTCCTTCCTTCCTTTCTTTCTTTTATTAAGACATAGCCACATTACATTAAACCCTATTATCCATCCCAAGGTAAAGGAGACTTTTTCTCATGGTCCAGACTCAGAAAAGCCTTGCCTGTTTTGGGGTGTCTGCTTTGCTGTCTGCCAGATAAAGGGACTGCCCCCCAAGAACATGGGACAACCCAGGCCAGGTGTAGTCATTGCTTTTCTCGCCTTTGTGGCAAAATACCTTTAAAAAAGCAACTTCACACAGGAAGGGTTTGCTTTGCCTTACAGCTTAAGAAGGCTCACAGGCCATCACCATGGGGTAGCCATGGCTACAGGAATGGGAGGCCTAGATGATCATAATCTTAATCCTCAGGCAAGAATTCAGGGACCAGAAAGAAGGGAGGCAGAACTATCAAACTTCAAGTCCCAGCCTCAGTCACCTACTCCCTCTAGTGAAGCTCCACCATCTTCTCAGGTTCCAGAACCTTCTAAAACAGTGCACTAGCATATGAACCAATGGGGGATATTTCACACTCAAAGTATACCATCCATTCTCTTGAGTTTCTGTCCTGTAACCTTTGTGGCCATCAAACATGGCCCTTGAACTCTGGGAGGCAAATTCTGATGCATACAAGAAGGGGGGGGCTTTGTTTCTTATCCATGTTGACAGACAGGGTTGCCCAAAGGCAGTGTCCTAAACACTAGCAGCTTCAGTGCAGGAGAGTGGACTTGGCAGCTGCTGGTCCTCATGTGTCCCACGCTGTCTACCTCAGGCAGAAAAGGTAGCCTTGACCCCACATCCTAGAGGGCACCTCTGAGGGCTCTCACTTATATTTGGAAATGTAATGAGAAGGAGAAAATTTTGCTGGAATTCCCTGCTAGGATGGATGGGAAGGAAGACTTAATCAAGGTCTAGAGAGATAAGAGTCTCATCACCATCAGACAGTTAACTGTTCTTAGACTCCCAAGGGGCTCAACTATGGGTTTCTAGCCATCTCCTTCACCGTTCATCCTCCCCCAAGGGAATCCTGAGTTTTGCTGGTGCCTGCTCAATCAATGCAAGAGAGAGACATCCCATTACTTACTTTTCTCCAAAAGACATACTGATTAATCCAGGCCAAGGACTATCAGGCAAGGCCCATAAGCCAAAGATAGACAGCCACTACTGTCCACAACAAAGACAGTCCTCCACAGTCACCCACATCAAAACCACTACCACCTGCAGCAAAGATGGCCAACCACTTTTAACCATACGCAAGAATAATTTTTTTTTAATTTTTAAATGGTTGAGATGGTAATGCATCTCCATGTATGTGATTCAGATTTCAGTATCCATGCAACTTTTCTTTTTGTAGGGAGACTGACTGACATATAATCCACAAATAATACATGGTATCATTCACAGTTTAGGGCAGAGAATGCAGCTCAGTCACAGAATGACAGAAACTTCTGCCCAGTATCAAGCACAGGAAAAAACAAAAAACAAAACCAAATTATAGAAGACAGCTGTTCCATACAGATGGTGAACTGCACTGGGTGTGCTTTCAGTCCTGAATAAGTGGTTTTACTAGGTATGTATCGGGCAAAAGTAAAAGAACAATCAGACAGAAAGCAGAGAGAGAGGAGCAGCAGCAGACGATAGCAAAACACCATCAGATTGAGATTTGCAGCATCCAGCAGGGATGACAGGGGAACCCCGATGAAACTGTCATGTTGGAGGCTCTAACTGAGGGATTTCCAGGGAGAGCAGAGCATTCTCTCCATGAACGATCTTCTAGATTCTTTTTATACCATGAAATAAAAAGTCATAACCCTTGTTAGAAATGGTTCACATCCGGACTGTTCTAGAGGACACAATATTCTTAATACCTTCTGTCCCTTTCTCCCTGTTCCAGGGCCAGGACCAGCCTGCTCCAGGACAAGAAGTCTTGAAGGACACTTAAGAAGGTAAGAGTGGAGTCTGGGACAAGAGGGTCCTCCTCAGTTTGCTATCAACAAGTTTCAAGAGCACATGACAGTTCGCTAATATGACATCTACATAACAGCTTAAATATTCACTGTAACAGATCTGTGTTCACAATGTGCCTTAGCTTGAGATTATAGCTGTAAAGGGACACCATGACCATGGCAACTCTTATGAAGAAAAGCCTTTAATTGGGGCTGGCTTACAGTTTCAGAGGTTCAGTTTATTACCATCATGGTGGGAAGCATGGCAGTGTGCCGACATGGAAAAGGAGTTGAGAGTTCTACATCTTGATCCACAGAAGGAGACTATGTGCCACACTGGGCATAGTTTGAACATAGGAGACCTCAAAAGTCCACCCCACAGTGACACACTTCACGCCTACTCCAACAAGGCTACACCTCCTAATAGTGCCATTCCCTATGTGCCAAGTAATCAAACACATGAATCTATGGGGGCCGTTTCTGTTTAAATCACCATACCAGATTTGACAATGATTAATAAAGTTTAGAACATTGTCATCAAGCCCAAAGAAATCTTACATCCTGTAAGCTCTTACTCCTCACTTTCTTATCCCCTTAGATCTGAAGCAGCAACTGACCTGTAAGCCTCACTCATCTGTTCTGAACATTTCTAGTTTGTTTGTTTGTTTGTTTGGGGTTTTTTGTTTATTGTTTTTTGGGGTGGTTGTCTTCATTTTGGTTTTGGTTTTTTGTTGTTGTTTTTTGTTTTGGTTCTTTTAAAATACCGGATTTACTTTCAGTGAGATTCCTTCCTCATACAGTTTATCCTAATTATAATTTTCTCTCCCTCTACCCTTCCCCCATTCCTTCCCATCTTCTCTCCCACCCAGAGCCACTCCCTGTATGTCTCTCACTAGAAATGAACAGGCTTCTAAGAGATAACAACCAAATATGATGAAATAAATTATAATAAGATAAAGGAAAAACTTTCATATGGAAGTTAGACACAGCAACCCAGCAGGACGAAAGTAGTCCCAAGAGCAGGCAAAAGAGTCAGAGGCCTACTTGTTCTCATAGTCAGAAGTCCCATAAAATGGCTATAGCATGTACTCAGGGAACCTGGTGCACACCCATGTAGGCCCCATGCTTGCTGCTGCAGTCTCTGAAAGCTCATATGTGCCTTGCTTAGTTGATTCAGAGGGCCATGTTCTCTTAATATCTTCCATCCCCTTTGACTCTTACACTCTTTCCTCCTTCTCTTCTGCAAGATTCCCTAAGCTCTAAGTGGAGGGATTGATGAAGATCTCCAATTTAGACACTCTCTCTCTCTCTCTCTCTCTCTCTCTCTCTCTCTCTCTCTCTCTCTCTCTCTCTCTTTCTGCATAATGTCTGGCTGTGGGCCTCTGCATCTGTTACCATCTGTTGCTGGAGGAGGCCTGTCTGATGATAATTGGACAAGGCACTGATTTGTGAGTATAGCAGAATATCACTAGGAATTACTTTATTGATTTTTTTTTCATTTTTTTAGACAAGTCATGTCTCCTAGTTCTCTGAGCTACCTAGTCTCTGGTTCTTGGTTACCCAGGCAGTGTCAGGCATGGGTTCCTTCTTGTGGAGTGGGCCTTATGTCAAATCAGATATTGGCTGGCCACTTCCACAAGTTCTGTGCCACCATTACACTAGTGTATTTTGCAAGGAGGACAGATTGTAGGTCAAAGGTTATACAACTGTGTTTGCACTCACATTTTTCTTTTGGTAACTTCCCACATAAAAGAATCTAGAATGTAGGAATGAAGGCTCCATATAAGTACCAGTGTGACGTCTCCATATTCAATTAACTATATGGGTATTGTCTGCAGCAACGGGGTCCTACTGTCAGTTTGTGAAGAGCAATCCTTTGTCTTAGCATCAGCCCAGGTTGTTTCAGGATTTCTATGGGACGCCTTGATCAGCAACCCAATTGAATGCAACCAAGTCCTTGCCTGGCTATAAGAGATGGACAGTTGAGACTCCATATCCTCCATTACTATGAGCCCTCATTAGGGTCACCTTCACAAATTCCAGGAAGTTTCCACTGCACTCGGTTTCCACACCACCTCCCAAATACTCCCCAATTCCAGCTGTCTCCCTCTGTACTTTCTGCTTGTGAAAGTAAGGTTTTTCTATGTCTACCTTCCTTGGAAAGAATAATGACACAGAGACCTTTATATTTATTAAAAGCTTCAGGCACTATGGTTGGACAGCTACTCAGCTATTTAAACCAACAAAGCTAGCCTGGCCTAACAGCCATATGACCTGTTACCTGCCATCTTAGTTTTGCCCTGGCATCTCCTTTTTCATCTGTGTCCTGATGGCAAATCTCTCTGGTCCCCACCTGAGACTTTCTCCCTGGGCTCTGGAAGTCTCTCGTCTTTTTCTCTCCTACCCAGCTATTGGCTGTTCAGCTCTTTACTTAGCCAATCAGAAGATGATAAAGAACAATACTTACAAAATACTAAGACAGGAGATGCTTCATAATAATAACAATAGCAAATTCTGGCCTGCAACAAGATCTCTGCTGGCACAGAAATCAGCTTTTGAATATACAGTGCACAAAAATGACAATAGCCCCAACATCTCTACCTTTTAGTCCAATGAAAGGCTCTTTCTCTTACAATAATAAGCTATATGCAATAAGAACAAGTATGAAAACCATCATGTAAGAATTACATTGACAATATCCAGCCCATTTGTACTTGGCAACCTTGGAGAAAGTGCTCTACTATATATCCTGCCTTGGTGAATTCAGAGTTCTGTACTTAAATCACTTTCTATCATTTATCAGCATTTATCAGCCTATAAATATAGTTTTATACCTTAAAATGTTTTCTTAAACCCTAAACATCTTAAGCTTATTTGTGAGACTATAACTATCTAGTCTTTCATTCCATCAGGATAAGGATAAGTATTACCTGAGTAAACAGGAAGTGTAGAGCAAGCAGCTTCCAAAATCAGAGAAATGACAGAGATAGTTGGCTGTATGGACAGTCACCTCTGCAATATTGGGACATCATTTTAAGCCTTCTGGCCCAGTATATGACAGACGTTCCCGTGAAGCCAGGATTATGAAGGAGTGCAAAGCTCAGTGGTCCTGCTTCTTCTGTGTCCTGCTTGTCCACAGCATGGCAGCAGGCTGTCTGCAGTTGAGGCAAGGAAAGTTTCTTGCCCAGTGGCTAGCTTGCCACATTAGAAGCAGGCTCCATATGGAGGTTCTTTGGTGCCCATCATCTTTGAAGTAGAACAGGGGTGCTGCTAGGGGCTGACATGTCTCACTGTCAAAGAATCCTCAATGGCAGACAAGTCTCTGATGGAAAGCTGATAATCAAAACAATATTGTTTGGGATTCTAGTACCCTCTGCCTTCATGTTTTACATTTTTTAACAGGATAAATATTTTTCTTTTTAATCTCTCTAGCTCTCCCCTTCCTTTGGGGACTTCACCTTATTATGCACATTTACAGAGCATTTTTTTTCTTCCCTTCTCCTTTCTTTGAAAACTTTATTTTTATGTGCATTTATCTATCTCTCTTTTACTGCTTTTTAACTTAATATCTTTTTCTGTATTTAATTTTTCTAAGCTCTCTTCCATCCTTATGTGGCTTATTCTTTTTAATTTCACTTAATTCTCCCTTTATGGACTTTATTTTATTACTTTCAAACTATTTATTTCTGTCTATAATTTTTATAGCCAGTTTCTTTTCTTTTCCTTTTCTTTTTTTCTTTTTCTTTTATTTTAGTTTTTTTCTAGACAGGGTTTCTCTGTGTAGCGTTGGCTTTCCTGGACTCGCTTTGTAGACCAGGCTGGCCTTAAACGCACAGAGATCCCCCTGCCTCTGCCTCCCCGAGTGCTGGGATTACAGGTGTGAACTGCCGTACCTGGCTTTCTTTTCTTTCTTTAGGTCTTAAGGACAATTCCAAACATAGTTACCTGATCAGAAGTGCTTCTGCTGTTTAGCTTAGCACCTGGCAGTGCCTGGATCCTCCCCAACACATCTGCCCCGTTCTGGCTATAGCATGCTGCCTGCTCTTAGAGCAGCGGTGGCAGCGGCAGCAGCAATAGTGCTCCCTAGGCTGGCATGCCTGCATTCTAGGCCCACGTGCCATCCTGGGCTGGGTGGCCACTTCTGATCTCTGCCCTGGCTAAGCTTCATATACATGGGCACCAGCTGGGAGCCACATCTCGTGCAGCAGCTGTCTCCAGTGTTTCTCTCAGCGTAGCACACAAGGCAGCCTAGACCGGGTCTTTGTAGGACTAGTTCAGCCTGTCAGGCTGCCTGGGGGAGTCCGTGGCTGTGCTCATCAGATGCACAGCTCCTCCTCCTCCTTGAAAGATGCACCTTAGCTGCTACCTCTGCTTGCACCTCTAGCCCTCACTT
This sequence comes from Acomys minous, assembly GCF_964271855.1. NCBI lineage: Eukaryota > Metazoa > Chordata > Mammalia > Rodentia > Muridae > Acomys > Acomys minous. The sequence goes on along the minus strand of NC_140498.1, from coordinate 14,752,571 downwards.
CACATTGCAACTCTGGGTAGTGTGGTTATGGAGGGAAGATGCCTTTTCAATCCAGGAGTAACCTAATAAGCCCTACCTGCCATGCCAAGCTTGGGAGGATTACTACCTGCTTGACCTGAGGTTCTACCCAGTTAAGCCTCTGGCCCAAATGGCATGGCCTGACCTCAGTGATTTCACTGTCCCAGCTACAGAAAGTATGCAGTTGCTAGGAAACCATTTTTCCCACCTTCCACCTGGGACTTTGTCTAATACCTGAATCTTTTGTTCTAGGCTTGGATTTCTGTATTAGGTTGGATTGCATGCCTACCACGTTGGGCCTCAAATGTGACTATAGGTCCTTCTATGCCTGCCCTGGCTCCCAAATTAGGACATAGAGACATACTATATTTATTATTAGCTTACGGCGCTAAGCTAGGCAGATTCTGAGCTATTCTAACATGGCCCAGCCTACCTCCCAGCCACATGGCCCATTACCTGTCCTTCCTAGTCTCACACTGGCACCTCTTCCTTCATCCCTGTCTTGATCACTCTCTCTCTTTCTCTCTGGTCCCTACCTTAGATCCTCTGGGCTCATCTTTTCCTCTCCTGCACAGCTATTGACTGTTGAGCTCTTTGTTTAACCAATCAGAAGGTGATGGAAAACAACGTTTACAAAATACTACGACAAGAGATGCTTCCTAATAATTATAGTACCAAAGTCTGGCCTCCAACCAGATCTCTGCCAGCCCAGAAATCAGCACTAAATGCACAGAGCACAAAAATATCACTCCAGCACTCCCTGCATCCCATCCCTCCTCGTTTGATTCCTCCCGTCCCAGTCCCCACCCAATCCCAGTCTACCTGTACAATTTATTCTATTTTCTCTTCCAAGAGATATCTATGTGGCCCCCCCTCCTTAGGTCACTCCCTATCACTTAACCTCTCTGGGATTGTGGATTGTAGCTTGATTATTGCTTACTTTATGGCTAATATATACCATATTTTTTTTTCTGGGTCAGGATTACTCAGGATAATTTTTCTACTTCCATCCATTTGTCTGAAAATTTCATGGTGTCATCTTTACTTAACAGTTGAGTAATACTCCATTACATCAATGTACATTTTCTTTATCTATTCTTCTGTTAAGGAACACGTAGGTAGTTTCCAGGTACTGACTACTATGATTAAAGCCACCCTGAACATGGTGGGTGCTTGTGGTAGGATAGACCATCCTTTGGGTATATGATATAGAGTGATGTAGCTGGATCTTGAGGTAGATTGATTCCTAATTTTATAAGGAATCACTATTTTGGTTTTCATAAGCAGCTGTAAAAATTTTCATGCTAACAAGCAATGGGCAAGTGTTCCCTTGCTCCACATCCTTGCCAGCATGGGCTGTCATTTGTGCTTTTGATCACAGCCATTCAGACAGGTGTAAAATGGAATCTCAAAGTAGAGTTGATTTGTATTTATGTGATGGCTAAGAATGTTGAACATTTCCTTGTTTCTTAGTCATTTGAGATTCCTCTATTGAGAATTCTCTGTTGAGATCTCTACCCATTTTTAAAATAAATTATTTGTTCTTTGATATCTAGTTTCTTGAGTTCTTAATATATTTTGGCTATTAGTCCTCTATCAGGTATGGAGTTGGAAAAGAACAATAACAACACTTTTCCCATTTTGTATGCTGCCATTTTGTATGATTGACAGTCCTTTGCCTTACAGAAGCTTTTCAGCTTTGTGAGGTCCCATTTATTAATTGTTGAGCTTAGTGCCTGTGCTATCAGTGTTCTGTCAGAACGTCATCTCCTGTGCTGATGCATTCAAGGCTATTCCCCACTTTTCTTCCATTAAGTTCAATCTATCTGTTTTTATTTTGCAGTCTTTGAAACACTTGGATTTCAGTTTTGTGTAGAGTCATAAATAAAGGTCTGTTTGCCTTCTTCTACATGCAGATGTCCAGTTTGGTAACTCTAACCAAGAAAGTGAAAGAGTTGGATGGAAAATGAAAAAAGAAATTGAAGAATCATTGGAAAGATCTCCAATGCTCATGGATCAGTAGGATTAACATAGTAAAAATGGCCATTTTACCAAAAGCAATCTACAGATTCAATGCATTCCCCGTTAAGTTCCAACACAATTTTTTCAAACCATGAAAGAACAGTTCTCAACTTCATATGAAAAAAACAAACAAACAAACAAAAAACCAGGATAGCTGAAACAATTCTGAACAACAAAAGAATTGGTGGAGATATCATCATCTCTGATTTCAAGTTGTACTGCAGAGCTATAATAACAAAAACTGCATGGTATTGGCATAAAAACAGACATGTTGATCATTGAAATTGAATCGAAGACCTAGACATAAGTCCGAAAACATACGTACACTTGGTTTTTTATAAATAAGCCAGAAATGCACACTGGAGAAAAGACAGCAACTTCAACAAATGGTGTTCTGAACATTTCATAAGCATAAAGCTTTATTGTGACACACTCATTTGCATATAACTCATGCATGCCTCTACACTAGGATGACAGACAAATTCCTGTGACAGAGACTGTGTATCTCACTCTCTGATCATCTCCGAATGCTTGCAGCTACCAGGTCTAAGCCAATAAGAATCTGATTTTACTTTGAAAACCTTCTGTGGACAATGACAAGCAGTGCCCTACAATGACCCAGTCAGACAGAAGCAATGTACTCTGTTCCTCTTCACAAGAAGCAGCCCTTCTCCTTCTAGGCTCTGTAAGATGCTAGTTGCAATTGGAACAGCCTAGGGACAAGAGTGGAGATGGTAGAGGCAAGAAAGAGAGAGAGAGAAGGGCTGGAGAGATGGCTCAGGTGATAAAGTGCTACCCATCCAAGTGTGAGTACTTGCTTTCAGTTCCCAGAACCCACATTTTAAAAGCTAGGCATGGTAATGCACACTTGTAATCGTAGCCCTGGAGAGGTAGGAAGAGGTAAGGAGGCTCTTGAGGAGCTAGCCTTGCCAAATCAGCAGACTCCTGCTAAAAGTAAGACTCTGACTTTAAAAAAAAAAGTGGTGGTATCCTGAGAAACAATACCCAGCATTGACCTTTGGCCTACACTCACACACACACACACACACACACACACACACACACACACACACGAAAATATTCTTATATAGAAGAAGGAAGGAAGGAATAAGGAAAGAAAGAAAGAAAGAAAGAAAGAAAGAAAGAAAGAGGAAAAGAAAGAGGAAAAGAAAAGAAATGATGTGGACACAGGTGTGTATTACATGGACTGACCCAATTCTGAAAATCTCTTTGCTTTCGATTCCTAGTCATATGAAATGTTGTTATTAAGACAAAGTCAAATAGAATTCCCGTAATCTGTGGCCAAAAGCACTCAAAGAGGAGGTGCAGTAATTTATGCTGATTTGAACCAAAGTTGAAGTTTCCTGGGCGGTAGAGGGCCACCTACAAAGTAGATACTTACTCCAGAGCTGAGGAGTTTTGTTTTGTTTTGTTTTTCAAAGAAGCTTAAATGTTCAGCCTGATGGGAACAGTAACAGGAGAGAGCACAAGTGGCTTTAGGGATATCGAACTCGATTAGCTAATTCACATTTAGGAGTCCCAGACAGCAGCAAAAGCTTTTAAAGGATACAAGCCAGGGGACTAAGTCTTTAAAAAAAAAAAAAGCAGAAAGCTAAATAAGAGAGAATTAGCAGGCTAGTGCCACAGGGCATGCTTGTGACAAGGTCAGAGCTGAGCTCCAGCCGAAATCTCTCCCAGTTCTCTTTGTCAGTGCTCAGTCTCAGACGCAACAAGGGCATCCCTTGTCATGGCCTGGTGGCTTATCTGTGTCCCTTGCTTTGCTTCTAACCTATCCAGTACAGAGACATGGCACTTGACTGTGTTCATAAATATAGATCAGAGTGGGGCTGCTGCCTATTATGGGGACAGCATTCTGTGGAGATCTGATCTACAGTTTACTCTTCCTGTCTGAGGGTATTACACTGGCATGGACGGAGAGCTACCACCTTCTTAAGTAAGGAGATGTTCTGGTTTCTATTGTACTGCTGTCATAAAATGCTCTGACAAAAAGCAACTTAAGAGAGAAAGGGTTTATTTCAGCTCACAGTTCCAGGCATCCATTCATTATTGTGGGAAATCAAGGCAGCAGCAACTTGAAGCAGCTAGTTACATCGTAGTACAGTGAAGACAGGCACACACACACACACACACACACTCACAGACACACACACACACTCACACACACGCTCACACACACGCTCACTCACAGACACACACACTTACAGACACACACACTCACACACACACACACACACACACACGCTCACTCACAGACACACACACTTACAGACACACACACTCACACACACACACACACACACACACACACGCTCACTCACAGACACACACACTTACAGACACACACACTCACACACACACACACACACACACACGCTCACTCACAGACACACACACACTCACACACACACATTGCATGTGTGCTTAGTGCTCAGCTCCCTCTCTACACTTACAGGCCAAGACTCCCTGCCTAGGGAATGGCACTGCCCATAGTGGGCCGAGTCAACCCACATCCCTTAATGCACAACTAAGACAACCCCCTACAGACACGCCCACAGTCAACTTGATCTAGATAATCGCCTCGCTTCAGTGAGACTTTTCTTTCCAGGGAAGTTGTGTCAAGTTGAAAATTTAATAAAAACAAACAGTCAAGCAAACAACAAGGAACCGCCATAGCAGGAAACACACTGATACTGAGACATTTCCTCTGATAGCACTTGGATGAAAATTCCCCTTAGAGGCTCCTGTGTGAACACTTGGTGCCCAGATGGTGACTCTGTTTCAAAAAGGTTGTTGAATGTTTAGGAAGTGAACCTTCCTAGAGGAGGCGGATTTCTGGGGAGCAGGGCCCTGGTTTAGGGAGTCTCTTTCCCATCCTGTCTCCGCTTCTGGATCTATCTAGAAGGAAACAAGCAGCTGCCCACGCTCCCTGCTGTGACAAGAGCTACTTTCATCCCCATGCCTGTCCCACCCTGGTGGACTGTGCCTTCAAACTGTGAGCCAAATTAACAACCCCTCAATTCAACCTTCTTTAGGTATTGTATCTCAACAAAGGAAAACATCTAAAAGAGCCTCCCTTCTGCCCTGCATTCCTTCTCCTTGTCCTGGTAAGTGAGTGACCATGGCTTTATTGTTAAAATACGATGCTGCAGGTGTGTTGCTGTTTTCATTACTTCTTTCACAATTCTGAAGTCTCTTTTCTAATGAACATGGGTACTTTTAAAGTCAAACTTCAGTAGAATTTGGTGCTTTAAAATGCCAACTGAAACCAGGCCCTGTGGTGCACACCTGTAATCCCAGCACTTGGGGAGGCAGAGGCAGGAGGATTGCTGTGAGAGGCCAGCTGGGTCTATAAAGTGAGTCCAGGATAACCAGGGCTACACAAAGAAACATTGTCTCAAAAAAAATAAATAAACAAATGAATAAAAATAAAAGACTGACCCATACCTCCCTCTGAAAGCTCAGTAGCTCACCTGTGTGGCATTTTGCTTTCCATATAAGGACCTATTTTGGGTTTAGCAAAGTAAATGAAGTAAAATTATTATTCCATGTAATTCCTGATGCTGGGGCCAGAGCTCTGACCTTGTCACAAGGAAAGTCTGTGACACTAGCCAGTTGTTTCCCATCTACTCTGCTTCTTTTTGAAGCCTTCATCCCCAAGCACATGTCCTTTAAAGGTTTTTGCTGCTGTCTAGGCCTCCTAAGAATGAATTAGCTAATTGACTTCAATACCCCCAAAGCCCTTGTGCTCTCCTGCATGACTGCTCCCATCTGGCTGACTGTTTAAGGCTCTTTTTTCAAAACTCCCCAGCTCTGTAGTGAGTGCTTTGTAGGTATGAGCTGTCTCTCTCTCTCTCTTTTTTTTAATCTCAGTTTCCCCGAATTTGATACAGCCTACACACTCGATAAATGCTTTCCAAAGGAATGAATAACCGGCTTTCATCATTTCCTCTGCAGCATAAGGCTGTTGGGCCAAGCCAGAGACTCCTTTCATCTCTAAAATGGAATTCTTCTCTAATGGCTAAGTGCTCTTTAGTAGAAGTGCTTAGGAAAACAAAAAGTTATAACTCAGGAGTCTTTGTGTGTGGAGGGAGGGTACATGTGTGTATGTATGTGGGGCATGTATGTATATGTGTATGTGTGTGATGTACTGTGTCTGTGTGTGTACATGTTGTAGGTGAGGTGTGTGTGTTTCTATGTGGGTGTTATGTAAGTGTGTGATATATGTGTGTGTACATGTTGTGTGTGAGGTGTGTGTGTGTAAACATACATCAGTATGGGTATGCATTTGGGGAGGCTAGAGATTGACATCAGGAGCTTCTTGTTTTTGTTTTTGAGATTTAATTTAAAGTGTGTGTGTGTGTGTGTGTGTGTGTGTGTGTGTGTGTGTGTGTGTGTCTGTATATCATTTTCTGCCTGTGAGTGCAGGTACCAGAATGAGGTGCTGGAGACGGAATTACAAGCAGCTGTGAGCTGCCCAACTGGAGTACTGGGAATCAAACTCAGTTTCTCTGAGAGAACACGAAGTAGCCTTGACCACTGAGCCATCTTTCCAGCCAAGACGTCTTCCTTGATTGCTCTCTACCTTACTTTAAGAGATCGAGGCTCTCACCAGTTAGCTGAAGTGCTCGCCAGTCTCTCTAGTCCCCGGGAATTACTTTTGATGGATAATGACAGACATCCATAGTAATAGTGTGTTAAGTAGGGTTCACTCATTGAAATGACATGGAGTGATGGACATTGATGCATCAGGGACTCCAGACCTGTCTCCCAGTTCTACTGTCCTTTCTGATTGGCTGGTTCTCTCTGCTGTCTTCATGGTCTTTAGTGACTGCTGCAGCTGCAGTCATTAAGAATACATCCCAGGCAGCTGGAAAGGGACCGTAAAGAAGAAAGGGGGTGGGGGCTCGTTTCTGAGTCCTATTTTTTTTTTCAAAATAAACAGTGAAGGATGCTGATAAATACAGACTTATACAAGCAAACTGCCCACAGTCCACTGCATCAGGGCCTCTTGCTGGGATGGCTGTGTAACAGCCATTGGATTTACAAAATGAACTTCGCATTTGTGCACTGGTGGATGCCCATCTCTGTCTGTCATAGAAGAACAGGACTGGGGCCAGAGAGATGGTGCAGCTGCCAAGAGCATGTGTCGCTCTTCAGTTCCCAGCTCCAAGTTGGGCTACTCACAGCCACTTATACCTCCAGCTCCAGTGGGTCTGATGCTCTCCTTTGGTTCATAGGCATCTGCATTCGTGTGTGTGTGTGTGTGTGTGTGTGTGTGTGTGTGTGTGTGTGTGTAAGAAAAAACTAAAAATAAGATAAATCTTTTTAAAAAGACTTTTCCTTCAAGCTCCACTAGGAGCACCTGGTTATCACCTCTATGGTGACAGCTGGGCCTATAGAAGTTGACCCTATACACATCCCAGCATAGTCAGTGTTTGAACGTAGACCTTAAACTGTTAGAACAACCATTAGTCATTGGGAGTGTGTGTTTTACCCTCTGCTTCCCCTCATGCTGAACAAAACAAAAAAAATTTGTCTTTTCACCCACAGAAGTCCATGGTATGAGAACATTCCAGACAGGGAAGCCCAGGGCCCTGGGAGCATCACTAAACTTTTCTGGTTCTCAGTGACTCTAGGACAAGACATACAGAGGGTGACCAAAGGGTCACATTTAAAGAAGGGCAGTCATTTAAAATTTTATGTATTATCATGTGTGGGTAGCATGTACAATGTGTGTGTATATGTGAGATACGCGCGCGCGCGCGCGCACACACACACACACACACACACACACACACACACACACACTCCATTGTCAGTAATGGGGACTCAATCCAAGCCTTTAGGTTTGTGTACCCAGCACTTTTACCTACAGCTATCCCCAAAGGCAATTATTTAGACATCCCAGCAGCTCTTGGTATCTCAGTTCTCCAATGAAAATAGTAAGTTTCATCTAAGTCTGTTACTTGACCAAGCTCATCATTCTGGATGTCTAGCATTTGGTCTGATGACATGCTGCAATGTGCAGAAGGCTGACAGCTGGGGCAGAGAACTAAGTTTTGGGTGTCGGTGTGCCCATGGGAGACACACACCAGAACCACCAACGTCGTCCCTGAGCTACTTGTCAGTATCTGCTGTTCTACTAGGGCCCTTGTTCCTCCTCCACATGAGATCTTAACTGCATCCTACAGCAGTGAGGCCCAGCTTGTTCGTATGGGACAAGCACCCTCATCAACACACACACACACACACACACACACACACACACACAATCAGTCTAATGGCTTCTACAAAGAGCTCGGGGTTTCTGATAGTTTTTTCATTTTGGTTGCTTTTATATTTTCAGGAGATTATTGAACTGTTTCCAGGGTGACATTTTGTAATCACAGAGACTGAAGGGGGAAAAATTGCCATAGTGACAACGTGCGAGGCACAGGGCTCTCTCCACAAATCAGCCTGGTTTCTGATGACCCTGTCCACCTCCCCCCTGCCAACCACCCTGGGGCTCTAGCCAGCAACAGGGACATAAAAGGCCAGGAGACGAAAGCCCAGAGATCTCTATGTCTCTGAAAATCCAGGCAGTAACAGAATACTGTTTAAGTTCAAATGATCTTAAGAACCTGCCTCTTTCTTTCCTTTCTCTTCCCTAAACCCAAGTGAGTTACTATCCTCTGAGCTTTGGTACTTTAATTTCTGAGCAAAGAAAGTACAAACGGAGGGGTGGGGCTGAAAAAAGAGAAAGGGACGCTGAATTTAAATGTGACATTCTTCCATCCCCAAGACATACCAAATTTGGCTTCTCAGGTTTGGTTAGGAAGGGCAAGAGCGCAGCGAAGGCTTGAAGGCTCGCTGGGGCTCAGATTCTTGAACTTGATGGACTTTCTAAAACCCAGCAGTGACCTTGGGACCAAAAAAAAAATCAGTAACTTCCTTGCCTATCTGTGCAAGTAACAAATATCTGTAATGATCTGTAGCAGACACTTTGTCGCAGGCTGGGAAGATGGTTCACTAGGTATAACAGTTCTTGTGACACCAGCAAGAGGGCCTGAGTTCCAGTCTCCAGTGTCCACACATACCTTTAACCCAAGTGCTGACAGGAGGATCTCCAGTGGTCACTGGCTGCCATCTTAGCTCCAGGCTCAGAGACAGGCCCTGTATCAAATGAATAAGGAAGAGGGTAAGAAGGCAGGACACTCTTTGGACTCAACATGCATGCACAGGCACACACATGTAAGCACACTGCACACGCATGTAAGCACAATGCACACACATACACACAGAGACAAGTCTTTTAAAAAAAGAAAGAAAAGGAAATCTGTCCCAGCAAAGGGCCCGTCCACAAGACATTAAAGGAACATAGAAGCCGGTGCACTCTTTCCTGCCTTTTAGGTTCCCTTCTCATCTCTAAATTATAGGATCTGAGATCAGGGATGGTTTAAACAACTGAAATGTCTCTCAACTCTATTGGCAGTAACTATATACATTTTTTTTCACTATGTGGTTCACCTCTTCAGCTCTCACAGCATTTAATCTTGGGGAACGGCATTTGACAAACTGTAAATTAAAATGATCATTAAAGATGGTGATTTAGATGTGGTAACATCCCATTACATCACACATGTGATCCTGACCCTGAATTGAGACAACTCATGTTCCCAGGGTGACCTTCCAGATCCTGAAGGGCAGCAGAGCCAATGATGAAAGGTTAAATTTGTGTGTCTTTTTCTGTGTGTGGTGTATCTGCGGGTAGATGTACCCATGTATGTGCTGAGGCCAGAAGAAGATGTCAAGCATCCTTCTCTATCACTTTCAGCCATATTTTCATGAGATGGAGTCTCTCATGTACCAGAAACGAGGCTAGCAGCCAGCAGACTCCAGCAATCTTCTAGCCCTGCCTCTATGCCTGAGCACTGTGGCTATAGACTATACCCAGCTTTTTATGTAGGTGCTAGAGTTGAACTCTGGTCCTTGTGTTTGAGCAGCAAGCACTTTACCAGCTGAGCCATCTCCTCAGCCCTGAGCCCAATTCACTACATTTTTTTCAGGGCAGAGTCTGTCATTTCTAACCTTGGATTCTGTGTACTGAGGTGCCAACTACTCCGTGTTACCAGCGAGCAAACAACAAAACTGAAGTTTGGAATAAACTGCACACTTAACCTTTGCTCTGTCACTCCTGCTGAAAGTGCGCTGGTACAACTTGAAAGCTCTTTCCCACCTTGTTCTAGTTTGTTCTCTACAAATGTCACACTGTCACTCTTCAAGAGGCCTCCATTGGCTGTATTGACCTGGTCAAGTGCATCAGACAACATGGGTGATATATTCTCTCTCTCTCTCTCTCTCTCTCTCTCTCTCTCTCTCTCTCTCTCTCCCTCCCTCCCTCCTTCCCTCCCTCCCTCTTTCCCTCTCTCTCCCTCCCTCTTTCCCCCTTCCTCCTCTCTCTATGGGTCTCTATTTCTCTTCTGCTTTCCTTGTCTCATTGTCTATCTAGTATTGCTCTCATCAACTAGGCTGCCTCTCTGAGGCAGACACTCTGGCCATCTGCTGTAGTATGCCCAAGAATGCCACACACACCCCCAGGTGGCATGTTCCAGTCTCTCCCTTGATAAGACCTGTTAGTTGTACTTTGTAGGTGTTAGTGCATTTCACCATTCTTTGAAATCATTCATATATATATATATGAATATTATATATATATAATCTTTATACTGTGTGTTTATAGATAGGTGCATGTGTGCGTGTGTGTGTGTGTGTGTGTGTGTGTGTGTGTGTGTGTGTGTGTGTATCATTTCCCAAGTGACAATCACCTCTTTGTCTGAGACAGGGTCTTATTTCACACTGTCCTGGAATTATCCAATTAGGCTAGATGAGGCTGAAGGATCTAATTCCGATCCATGTGCTCGCAAGACAAGCATTTCACTAACTGAGCCATCTCCCAGCCCTTTTGTTGCTGTTTTGAGATAAGATCTCCTGTATCCCACCAGCCTTGAACTGATGTAGATAAAGATGACCTTGCACTTCTGATCCCCCCCCCCCCCCCGGCCTCCTCCACCCTCCACAAGCATGCATTACCATACCTAGTATATATGGTGCAGGGGACTGAATCTGAGACCTCATGCTAAGCATGCAGTCTAACCACTGACCTACATCCCTACATCTCATCCTTAAAGACATTTTGATGCCAGCACAGTATGTATTTTGACCACACCCCCTGCCCCCCCCACACACTTGCTACCTTTCTCTTCCTTCTCCCCTCCCGTACTCTCCTTCCTTCCTAGATATCTCCCAGACAGTCTTGCTGATACTCTTTGCATTCTTGGTTTGACTCTAGAACCTCAAACTCTGACATTCTTTCCAGTAGCTTCACCTCTGCCCAGCTCTGAGCCCTCCCCTACCTGCCCTCCTCCACCTGGTAGTATATATAATCTGCTTTCCCATCTTCTAACTCTCCCAGTTCCTGGCTCCAATCCCAATCCCCTCAACCTGCTGCCACCCACTACAGCAGGACGGAACGACTGGACCAATGGTGTTTTCAGTGGAAACACAACCCCCAGGCAAACCATGCTTGAATTTAAATACTCAGACTGTATATCTTGGCTAAGGGATCCGAAAGCAGGGAGTGCTCTGCAAGGTTTTCCAAGCCTTGTGCTGCTGTGCTAAGCAGACTCTGGGGTTATCAGAGAACTTGATGGGTGTACTTGCTGTTCTTCTACTGACCTTGGCAGATTGCCCTGGGTCCTGGAATCCTTCTCTGAAACCCAACGTGGAGATTCTGGCAAGGGAGATTGCTAAATACAGGCCAGTAGTGTGGTATTTACCAAGAGCAGATGGTGACAGAATTCCCACCCCCCTCACCCCCCCTTCCTTCCCCTCGGGTCTGATACAGCTGAGAAAGGATGGAGTCAGACGCATTCCCTCCTCGGGCTTGTCTACAAAGAGCATGTTAAAAAAAACATTCATTTTTAGAAATAGGGAGTTCTGCGGTGAGCCACGCTGCTGGTGCCTAGTCCATGCGGCAGCATCATACAGGAGAGAAACCAGGCTCTCGGTCTACTTCAACTTCGGGCTTTGAGTTTCTCTGAGCTCCAGATGCCCTGGGCTCCCTATATTACTCTAAGTTCTAATGCCATCCAAGGCTGAAAATAACATGGAAAGCAACAAAAGCTAACATTTACCTAGTGCTTATGTGTGCCAAAACTCCTCAAAGCATTCCTAGGTACTCTGCTACTGTTGCGTACATTAATAACCGCGGCACAGAAAAACAAATCTAAGTCTTTTTGAGACAGGATTTTCACATTTTACCTGCACATTCTAAGTTAGTTACCCTCTCTGCAACCTGCCTCCAATGTCACCATTAATACAACCATTTGCTTTGGTTCTTGGTTCCATCAATGGTTGATTCCAGCCATATTCTTGTCGGTCTTTGTTTTCTCAAAACATGGCCTAAATCCTAGCGATAAAAGGTGTTCAGTAAGTGTATAATTAGTGAATGATCCAAAGCCACTTTAAGGTAACCTCCAGCCAGAACAGTAGAATAGCAACTGCTGCTGGGATTTGAGTGTGAAACAGCCCTGACAGGCTGTCAAACACTTAGCCCCAGCAGGTGGCGCTGTTTTGGAAGGTTCTGGCACCTTTAAGAGGTGAAACCTTACTGGAGGAAGTAGGCCACTCGGGTGGGCCTTGAGGTTTCAAGCCAAGCTCCTCTCCCCTTTCCCCAGTTACTGTTCATTTTCTACTTCCTGGCTGTGGATGTAGTGAGACCAGTCCACTTTCTTCTCCTGTTGCTATGCCTTCCCACCACAATAAAATGATCCTTTGATCTGTGGTCCATAATTAGCCCTTTTTTTCTTTATGTTACCCCTCGTCATAGCAATGAGAAAAGCAACTGAGAGCAACTTAGTCTCTTGAATTCTTCTATTCTCTATGCTTAGAGTCACAGATCCTTGGCAAGAATCAATGGATACCTATTAATACAAGGATGGATGCATTGATGGTGCATGAATGAATGGGGAGATGGATGGATGGATGGGTGGGTGGATGGATGGATGGGTGGATGGATGGATAGATAGATGGATGGGTGGATGGATGGGTGGATGGATGGGTGGATAGATAGATGGATGGGTGGATGGATGGGTGGATGGATAGATGGGTGGATGGATGGATGGATGGATGGATGGATGGATGGGTGGATGGGTGGATGGATGCATGTATGTATGTAAATTTACTGGAGGGCCTGTGGAATGGGTTGTCTCAGCACAAGGCCCAGAGGTCTGCCTTGTTGTCCAGGCAGTAACTTGCATTTAGCCAACGGATCATTCATCCTGAGAATAAAGACATGATGAAGGAGACCTACAGCTGAGGTTGCTATGAGGAATAAAAATGGACTTTTCTTTCTTTCTCTCTTTGGATGAGTTCCATATACAGTCTCAACTCCCTCGACTGTACTCTGTGCTCAGTCATTTCAGGAAAGGCCCACATGTGTTTCCATTCCTCAGACCTGCAAGGGGATTGGCGAAGGAAGCTGCCACCTCACAGGTGTTACATTGCCAACCGTTTTTGAATTGTGGCAATTGCTCCAGTTCTAACCTTTCCCTGTCCCCACCCTTTTTTAACCTGCAAACTTTTATCTTTCTCATTTCACCTGTCTTCTCTTTTATGCTTAGTTCTGATGCTTGGAATTAAAAAAGCAGCTTCTGATGGTGATTTATATCTCCACAGCCCAGACCTCTCCATTTGCCCTTTCTCGGTAGGGTTTCTCCTATGACAATACAGGTGAGAGGATCTTCAGATTGCAACAACAGACAGAACCAAAGATATCTATGGAGGGGTTACCAATTACAGCCCTTGATTGTGTAGAGTGAGAGAGAGAGAGAGAGAGAGAGAGAGAGAGAGAGAGAGAGACAGACAGACAGACAGACAGACAGACAGACAGAGACACAGAGACACAGAGACAGGAACAGACAGAGACAGAGACATACTGAAAGACAGAGAAAGGAAGGGAGAGAGGGAAAGGGATAAAAAAGAAAAAGAAAGAAAGCTAACCAACAAGAAAAGAAGCTTTCTAAAGCTTTGACACACACCTGGAATCCACATTGTTGTATATTTCAAGCCACTTTGTCAACTTTTGAAAATTCATTTTTTATTGATATGTCACTTTGAAATGCAAATTGTCATTGGATATGGGATGTGGACAATAGATAAGGAGTTGGTGGGCTAGTTTTCCCTCCTAAAAATGCTGGTTGCATATCTTCATCTTACGTATGGCCCTTTAAACTGTTACAGGGAAAGGAAAGGAACATGGTTTAGAAATGAGAAATTGCATGCCCTAGTGAGCTTTGATTGTCAGCTTAAGAGAGCCCATTAGTTGGGGAAGCTTCAACTGAGGTATTCCTAGGTCGGATTGACCTCTGAGCATGTCCATGGGCCAGGGTCTGATGTAGAAGGGCCCAGCCTACTGTGGGTGGCACTAACCCTATGGTGGTAGCCATGGGTTGAATAAAAAAGCTAGCTAAGCATGAGCCAATGAGTGAGCCAGGGAGCAGCGAGGGTTCTGTCATAGTTTCTGCATTCGGGTTCCTGAATATAGTCACCATCTTGACTTCCTTCAGTGATAGATTGTGGACCTAGAAGTATAAGCTGAATAAGCCCTTTTCCTCCCTTAAAATTTTATCACAGCAGCCAAGAAGAAAATAGAACAAGCCTAGCTCAGGTTCCTATTCTGTATTAGTTACCATTCTTGATGCCGAGGCCAAATACTGCACAAGAGGAAGCTAAAGGAAGCAGAGGTTCTTTTGGAGACTCTAGAGTCCACCATGGCAGGAAGGCCATGGTGTCAGGGGCATGGAGTGGATGCTCACACTGCATCCATAGTCAGGAAGCAGAAGTGAATGCTGATGCTCAGTTCACATCCTCCTCTTTCATTCAGTCCAGGACCCAAGTCCATGGAGTGGTGTAGGTTTGTATTTGTTTGTCTATCTTATTGGGGTTCTGCTACCTCTACTTCTTTTCTCTCTAACCCCTTCCAACACCCCAACACAAGGTAGGAGGGAAAGAAGGTTAAAGGGAAAAGGGGGCAGTGTATGTCTCTTTAGACTTCTTCCTACTGGTTGGGGTCATTGGGGTCATTGGGTTCTTTGGGGCAAGTCCAATCTTCAGTCAGGATTTCTCCAACTATCTTCTATTAAACTACAACTACTGCAACCAGGAGCAGCAGGGGTGGGGGCAGGGAGCAGCAGCAGCCTTCTTCTTCCTTGGGGCACCCCCCATCCTCTCTGAGCTCTGGCATTTATTCCTTCTGTGAGACCCCAGAACTAAACTCTCTGCAGCTAGCAAAGATCACACCCCTCTCAGAGCCCACAGGAACCAAATATTCTGGCACTTTGGACAATCTGAAACAGCCCCATAATCCCATACCTGGGATTAAAACAAAAATATGTTTATATAGCAGAACTGAGCTTTTAAAGAAATTCAAATTCCCACTACAGGAGGGTGCCTCTTGTATTCAAAGGAGGTTTCTTCCTTTCCTCAGGCAATCCTCTCTGGAAACATCCTCACAGGTACACCCAGTGGTGTGTCTCCTAGGTGATTCCAAATCCAGTCACATTGAAAAGTAGACAATGTGGTCTCAGAACAAATGGCCATTCCACTGAAAATGAGAATTGTAAACAGGATGATGGTGTCTTCTGTCACTAAGATTTGAGAAAAATCTTCTGAGCCGGATAGTGTGCACAGTGCTTCGTAGCTACCACAACACCCAATTCTTATAATACCAGCATGAGGTGGCAACTTTTCTTATCCCCAAAATATCAATATAAAGACATGTGCTTTAAAACAGTTCAAAACTGACTTCCCAAACTAGGTCACATCCCCTCATTACGCTCCGTCCTTTTCTTTCATATCACTTATCAAAGCCAATTCTTAGCATTTGGCACATTGTCCAGTGCCTGCCTTCCTCTGGACTGTACACTGTGCAGACCTGGTAAGAGCCGTTGGTTTATGTAGGCTGGGCTGTGCAACAGCCACTGGAGGAGTACAGACTGGTGGCTGTTAGAAGAGGTGCCTCCCAAGGAACCCAAGGGCGTAGGGACAGGTACTAGCTCCCATACAAGCCCAGAGAAATCCCGGGACCTTATTTGCAGGGTCGGGGTTTTTATAGTAAAGATGACACACACACCATCCAGGAGATAGGTAAGCGACAGAATCCCATGCCCAAAACTTGAGCTGAGCAGGAGGTTTCCATTTCTGCAAGAGCGAATGGTACACATTCCTCCCCAGACCTGCAGGGCTTTGATTTTTGGTATTTCAGTTACACATGGTGGATTATGTTCTGGAAATATTAAATAAAGAAGAATACTAGACATAAGTCCCTAGGTTTAAAATTGCACATGTCTTGTGCATTTCACACTGTCATGATCCGTCTTTCTGGGGATAAGGAATGTCCTTTTGCCCCGTGTACCAATGCTGTATATATGACCCTCCTATCACTGTGCTTTTATCATTTTTCCATAGCAGTGGTGGGATGTGAGCAATTCAGCTCCAGTTGGAGAGAAGACCATTGACTGCTTCATGATGCAAAGTGAACATTTATTATAAATATTTGAAAGTGAAAGCATACATAGGGTTAGTGCTGCCCAAGGTTTCAATCAGTGTCTACTGGGGATATTGGGGTGTGTCCCCAGTGGTGAAGGGCCTGGGACTGCTGTAGTAGAAAAAAAAAATATCAGGAGACAAAGTGTGGCCTACCCAGGATGTGCAAATTACAGAATAAACCAAAGAAAAAACTATGCGCCTCAAGGGAAATATACAACTATGTACCAGGAGAGGTATGGTGGTGTCTGTGTGTGATCTCAGCACTGGAGAAGCTGAGGCAAGAAGAGTCATGAGTCAGGACCACCTGGAGCTACATAGAGAAAGAGAGACCGCCACTCAAAAATTCAGATGAAATGAAAGAATACATATATGTTTTAGAAAATGGTAGGGGTGTGGCAAAAATCTTTCCACTCCCCTACAATTTTGGTTGGCTTTGATTAGTGACTTGCCTGAGTTGGGCTGGAGGCTAGCCCTGTTTTGAAATACCTCAGGGCACAACCATGCTGGACCCTAGACATCTTGGCCACGGCCACTCCTTCCATGTTGTATAAATTCTTGCTCAGACTGCAACGGCAACAACGCAGTGTAGTAACTTCCTTTAGCCATTTGCACGAAAGGAGAGTGGCTTTTACACTGCAAGGTTTAGTATGTGGTAAAAGGTAAACTGAACTGAAAGGTGCCATCAAATAACTGCATTCTGTGTCATCTGTCCCGTTTTAACAGGGCTATTAGGGTCCTCACTGCTTGAGTGGCCCAGTGGCTTCTTGGCCTCTGGGTCTCAGTCTAGAGACTGAAGGACTTAGGGCTGGGTGGGAGCAGAGATTTTGAGAGCAGAAGGATATTTTGTCCCTGTCCAGTTTTTACCCTTTATAGGTTGAGAGATGTACGGCTTGGAGGCTCTTATCTCTAAGCTATTTCTGTTTGGCTAACCAGCACCCTGGTCTGTTTAAGGATGTGGGTGTGTGAGGGAGGGCAAAGGTGACGTCTAACTTGACTGACAACTGCCTTCTCTGGGCTTGGGAGCTGCATCTGCCCAAGAGTTTCCAGAAAGCTCTTATTAATGGGTTCTTGACATCTTCAGTTCCCTTGAGGCAGATCAATCCATTGCTGTTTATCCTCATTGCTTGCAAATCCTTAGAATGGACAACAGATACACGACTAGTGGATGAGAATTTTCCACTGTTTCAGAGATCTGGTCTTTGAAATGCTTGAGGTGACACAGCCTAGTCTTGACCATGCATAGTCCACATTTGGTCCACAGGAATGGCTCGCTCAGAGAACATTTGTGGGGTGTGTGTGTATGTGTGTGTGTGTGTATGTGTGTGTGTGTGTATGTGTGTGTTACATTTACATATGTGATGTGTGTATGTGCATGGGTTGTTGCCTACATATATACATTTGATGTGTCACGTGAGCATAATTGTGTGTGTACCTGTGAGTGTGTCTGTCTGTATGTATGTCTGTATCTATGTGTGTATGTGTGTATGTGTGTGTATGAGTTATCATTTCTCAGATTCTTGAACTTCATAGGCCAAAAAAGGCAAGCAAGGATCTAGGGGTGGTGAGCTGTGTATCTGCTACCATCTTTCAACAGACCTGATACAGCGCCTTTAAATTGAAATGTGGCTGCTAAGTCCTTTCTGCTTCAATTAACACTAAGATAAGAAGCCAAGCTGGCCCAATTAAACCTCCTCTCACCCTGGAATCATTACTCAAACATTTTCTTGGGTTAGGTTTGTGTTTGGAGTACACAGCTACACGTGCATTTGCAGATATTTGCTAATTTCTCGAAGCATTTTAACATTGGTGTTTCGTTTAATGTCTTCTCTGGTTTGACCTGCAGAGTTCTCTGCATTTCCTTCATTTGATTAGGGCTTTCATTCAGGAAGCAGTGGGGTCCCCGTTAGAATACAGGCCACACCCTCCCATATCCAGCTGTCTCCTGTTAGTTTTTATTTTAATAAAATGGTAGCAGAGCCATATATGGTGGCACACAGCTGTGTCACAGCTACTCAAGAGACTGAGGCAGGAGGATCAGAAGTTCAAGCACGCCCAGGAAAACTTAGTGAGACAATGTCTCAAAATAAAACACAAGTGGGTTGTGACCTGGGGATGCAGCTCAACTGTGGTACTTGTCTAGCATTTGGGGGGGTGGGGCCTGGGATAAGCATTTGTCCCACAAAACAACAATAGTAAATACTAATGAGGTGATATGTTTATTTCATATGGAGTGTAACAGCTTTGTCAACCTCACAGTTCGAGCATGGAGAACATCGTGGTGCTCTCTGTCTTACTAATGAGAAAAACCCCCACAGGGGAAAAAGGTTAAATAATTTCCACAAGGCCATGTAGTTGGTTAAGAGTCCACACCTCCTTAGCCCTCAGGAGACAGAGTGCCTCTCTACCATGCACTCACCCTGCAGAGAACTTGGTTAGCTGCTACCTAGTTTGGAATAAGAAGGGACAAAGATTGCTTTCTCCTCTGACAGGGATAGAGTAAGACATGCAAACTGAGTAGGAGACTGATGTGAGGTCACGCTTCTTATGGGCGCGGCCCCATAAATGTGAACGCAGAGCTCTTGAAGTTCTAGGCCGGATTCTCTCTAGCTGGCACTCCTGAAAGAATAAGAAAACATAGTAGGGACCTAACAGTCTAGCTGCTAGCAAACTTACTGAGGCTAAGAGAGGCATCTGGGGGAGTGCAGATGAAGGAGAGTAGAATTAGAGGGAAGGTCCTGTTCCTAACTTAACAACAGTCTCGAAGCCGGGCGTGGTGGTGCACACCTTTAATCCTAGCACTCGGGAGGCAGAGGCAGGTGGATCGATGTGAGTTGCAGGCCAACCCGGTCCACAAAGCAAGTCCAGGATGGCCAAGACTACACAAAGAAACCCTGTCTCAAAAAACAAACAAAAACCCAACAGTTTCTACCTTTAAAAACACTTGTGTGTACATATGCATGCACAAAGGTGTGCCTGTGTGTTCATGTGTGTGCATATGCCTATGCATGTGGGGGACAGAGGACAGCTTGGCTGCTTTTACACCTCCTTCGGGGCTATCTGCCTTTTCTTTTCTTTTTTTTCAGTTATAGAGGTATCTTCCTCATATGGGGTATATCTTACTGGAACTCAGTGCTCCCAGATTTATCTAGACTGATTGGCCAGCAAATTCCATGGGTCTCCTCTTTTCTGTATCACTAGTGCTGGGATTTTTAAGTGTGTGCCAGCTGCCCTGGCCTTTTAAACCTGTACTCTGAGGATCAAACTCTTGGCTTCATGCTTACATAACAAGTCCGTTACCCCCTGAAATACCTCCTCAGCTGGTCTTTCTAGCTGTAGGTCAGTTTTGTGGATATATTTTTATTTGAGATTTCTATTTGAATAAAGAGGTGTGCTACCATTCTTTATGTGTAGCAAAACTGTTGTTTCACCTTCAGATTTACAAGTAGGGAAACCGAGGCCCAGAGAAAGCAAAATCACAAAGCAAATTAACACAGAGCTCAGTCCAGACAGTTTCACAGTTCTCTAGTCCAGCACTTTTTCCTGGTCCCTGCTGGTCCCTCCCCTGTGATCACATACCCTGGGGTCAGGCTGGCAGCTGACACCCAGGCAGCATGATTTAAACTCATAACTTGGCTGTAAAACAAAGTGATTATGTTCCAATTAATGACATATGCATATGTATGCCAGAAAGAAATACCCTGCCATGCATATGCATACATTGTTAATTATGCAACATGCTTTCTTACATTTATATTTTCACCGCTTTTTATAGCATTAATTACTTCATTAAACTGAAGAAAAATGTAAGGGATGGCATAAACAGGCTTTCCTGCCAGGAGGTAATCAAGTGCTAAGTGGCATGGGCTGTCTAGGTGTCAGTGAACTCTTCACGCACCCCCAAGTATTTGACAGTTGAGGCATTTCCTCGTCTTGAGTTCTGTGGTGATGGCCACATCGTCTGCATGTTGGGTTCTTGAGATCCTAGAGAAGCCCTGCTCCATCACACTATCTGGGTGTACAAAGCACTAGACTTGGAGTTTGGCAAGACAGAGCTCTGGCAGGCTCTGTATGTTTTGGTATTTCCTGTTCTTTCTCCAGTGTTAAGGTTGACTCTCAAAAAATTAGAATGGGGGCACTGTCTTGGCAGGAAACGGGGGTAGGTAAGGAAACAGTGGGAAAGTTGGATGAGGCACAGGAGAGAGCCCTCACCCAGAGGGGAAGAGCCAAGACCACACAAGCCACAGAGACCACACAAGCCACAGAGACCACACAAGCCACAGACATCACACAAGCCACAGACACGATACAAGCCACAGACACAACACAAGCCACAAAGACAATACAAGCCACAGACACCACACAAGCCACAGACATCACACAAGCCACAGACACGATACAAGCCACAGACACAACACAAGCCACAAAGACAATACAAGCCACAGACACCACACAAGCCACAGACACCACACAAGCCACAGACACAACACAAGCCACTGAGACAGCATGCTTGCACTGCTCTCAGCCTGGTGGTCTCCAGCCACAGTGCTTTCCTCCTCTTCTCCAGTCAAGCCATGCTTTCTTTTCTGTCCTACATATTGTCCCCACAGGCTGGCTCCTGCTCATGCAGACTTTATTGCTCATTCTGCCATTAGATCTCCAGGTCCCTCCTAAGCGCTCCATCGGATGGCCCTGGTCCACACATCATCCATGCTTTGTCTCTCATCAACACACAACAGGACCGTCCTGCAATTACTTATTCAGCAGCTGCCTCTCTTGGTCGATGAATCCTCCCTAATGGCAGAAACGGTGTCTGTCCAGTCCTTGGCTCTGTCCCCAGAGCCGAAGTGCTCAAATATTTATTGGAGGACTGGTTCCTTAAAAGAACACATTCTATATAATTCTGTTTGTACAAAACCCTTAAAATGCAAAATATTCTCTTTCTAATGACATAGAGTGTAAGTCAATAATTACCTAGAGACCTGCAAGGATGGGAAAGAGAGAGAAGCGTTTTACCAGGGGCGGGATCTTAGAAAGATCTGGAGCAGTGGGACAAGGGAATGAGGAAGGATGGGTGTCATTATCAGCACAGCACACAGAAAAGAGCCCAAGAAACACAAGACCATTGGGACATCGCAGGCCGTTCATGGCTGAGGGTCTATTTCTCTCTCATGTCACCATCTAGAATGAGTTTTTCTTATCAGCCCTGAGACTGCCGTCAAGTCAGCTGTTTGAATAACTAGACTACCTCTGAATCTTCCCTTGTCATTACCCCCAGACCAACTGTAATCACGAATTAAATTAACTTTTGCTTTAAAAATAACTTTTGAAGCTCCCAGCATCTTGCACACCATCATTGCCAACCACTTTCTTCTCTTATGTGCTGATGACGGGGACCTCCAATCCACCCTTGGGCTCCCTGCCATCTGCTGCTAGAGTGATGCTGAAAAGGAAGACTTGTACATTTTACCTGCAAGGAATATGTCCCTTTGTCAGTGGGGTTTCTATCCACCCCCAGGCCTGTCTTGTAGAGCCATCCTTGGTCAGTTTCTACCTTCTTCACCTCCTGTCCCTTGGTCTATTCTCTCACCTCTCCTTGGCTGGCGTCAGACCCCAAAGAGATCACACTCTCTGTGTATGAGGGTGTTTGAACACACAGCACCTCAGGATGGAGTAATTAACTGCCTCTGCTGCTGCCAACTTCCTGGATGAATCCAGGTTCAGTTTCTTGTCGTCCATTGCTCATTCCTAACACTCGGTCCCACAGTGAATTAAATATTTAACACCCGTTCCAATAAACTGACCGCCCTGTGAGGGCAAGGGTCGTCTGCATCATTGACTGCGTGTTTACCTTTTGGCCCTAGACCTGTCACTCAACACACATTTATTGACGAACCAAGCAGCTAATATGGAGTCAGAGAAGTGACACTAAGACAGAATGCTGAAGGGCTCCAAATGCCAAAGTGAGGTGAGGAGACTGAAGAGCCATGGTGGCCTGACTCCCCAGGTCCCTCCTGCAGCTGCCCTCTTTGCCACTGCTCCCAACCTTATACCTCACTCTCTGATGCCTTGAGGGCACAGACGACTTTATTAATCTCTGCATCCTCAACTGCTGTCACGGGGCCAGCCATAAAATAGTGCAGAAAACGCACAAAGGCCACATTTCTGCTACACTGGGAAAAAGCACGGCCAAGGATCCACTTTGAGTTATGTCTTTCCTGATGTCCAACACAAGGGTGGCTGAGCTCTGGGATGGAAATCTCCATGTCACAATCAGCATATGTTTTGGAACACTTGATCCCCAGATGGTGGGGAACACTTGATCCCCAGATGGTGGCACTGCTTAGAGACGCTACAGAACCTTTAGGAAGCACAGCCTTGCTGGAGGAATTACATCCTCTGGGGGTGGGCCTTGAGATTTTATAGGCAAGCTTCACTTCCTGTTCACTCTCTGCTTCCGAAGTGTGAAGGAGAATATGATCAGCCAGCCTCCTTCCCCTACTGCCATGCCTGTCCCGTCATGACAGACTGTAAGTCAGAATTAATACTTTCTTCCCTAAATTGTTTTATTGTTGGGATATTCAGTCACAGCAACAGAAAAATGACATGGGCAAAAAACATAAATTTGTCAGCAATATGTTTAAATATGTCAACAATGTATTAAATACGTAAATAATATATTAAATATGTAAGTAACATATTTAATAAATGTGTATATAACATACATACACATTTTTCTAGCAGTATGTCATGTGTCTCTTTGAGGAAGGCATGTATTTATTCATTTTTATTAAAATAGGAAATGGCTACTAGTAAACAGAACCAGTGTCTGGCCCAGTTTTGATTACGTAATGATAATAATAAATGACACTGGTACAGGCTAGGAGTAAGAAGACATCCTGGCTCTGAGAAGAATTTGAGTTCATGGTGTCCCAGGTCCCTGGTTCCGAGTCGTGCTGCGCTCTGTACGAAACCACCACTGTACCGTTGTGGCTCTTCTTTCCCTGGGCTCCCTTCTTGTAATAAGTAATCTACTTACTTGTCCCAACTTAGACTTCAGTAGATGCCATCACTTTCTATTTTCCCAAGCATCCGTTTCAGGCTCCCAGGCCTGTGTCTCTCTACCCCGTTCTCTGCACTCCCTTTGACCTCACCCGGTTCTCTCAGGCACTGATCTTAAAACTTGTATATTCTCTCTCGTGGTCCCTTGCTGTGGCCTCACTCTCCTCTTTCCTCTGCTGGGCTCATGCTCAGCCAGCATGGTCATCCTCTTTGATACCCCTTAGTTCATTTCCCATGCCCTACTCCCCTAAATGAATCATATCTGTGCACCTAAACTACAGTGTCCCAGGTAACTTTAAATTTGAATTTAAATCCTCATTCAGATAGGGACAGAACTTGAGCAAGACCCTCCCCCCGCCCCCAGAAAAAATCCATTTCCACCAAATTCTTGATTTCTCTCCGGGCCTATGATTGGCAGGTTCCTAGGCTGCCTGGTCACAGGCTGCAGTTCCTTGGCCCAGTCCCCTCCCCCACTGCCGTATAATCAGCCCATGCTTTCTCATTCCTCCTCAAATCCTCAACACTTTCGCCTTCATCCTGACTCAGCTTCTAACTTTGCTCTGCACCTGACAAAAATGAAGAATTTGGAAAAGAACATCTCGACCCTTGCACCTACACAGGGCACTGTTCTGGAATCTCTTTCCATCAGTCCTTTCTGTTGGACCATGTGCCTCTGTATCCACACAGCTGTTCTACGCCTCTTCCTCTTCCTTAATGGCTTCCTTATTCTACTTCTTTCAGGAGCCGCGTCTAAATTTTGCTGCCTCTCATGCCTCTCCCTTCCGCACGCGTTTCCTAAATCAGTCAGCACATTTTTTTCCTCTCAACTCCTTTGCAAGAGCTGGCCTTGTGTGGCGACGAACCAGGCTGCACGGAGCCAAGTGGATAGATAATTCCATGACTCTGTTTCACGCTCGTCCTCCGGGCCTCGCTAGCCAGGGTCCTCCTGCTCTAGAAGCGTTTATGTCTTTTGTTTCCAGGTGGCGCACCCCTCTGGTTTTCTCGTACTCTGCCAGGTGCTTTCCCTGCCCTATGACTTGACTAGCCATCCACATGGCTAGGAACCTCCATGTTCAAGTGTCCGATGGCTCAGCTCCTCAGCTGTTTCCTTTCCCATCTATACTCAATCCCTGGCACTTCTCATGTAGTCTTCTCGCCTTAAAGGCCACCCATATGCAAACAAATGCACAGCCCCAGCCTGGAGTTCTTCCCCAATTCCACACTCCCATACTTAACTTCCTACTTGACATTTCCACCTGAATGTTTAATAGGCATTTTAAATTAAACATATGTCTAAAAATGAGCTCACAAAAGTCTCCCACCCAACAAATATGCTTTATTAATGACAACCCCATCCTCCCAGTTGCCTGGGTACAATTTAAGATCTTCTCTCATTTCCTATCTCTAGCCATTTTGCAAACCCTATTTTTTCTACCTTCAAAATAAATTAATACTTTTTAGTAAAGATTCATTTTTGTTACTTAAAAGGCTTTGCTAAGATTTATTTATGTATTTTTATGTGCATGAGTGTTTTGCCAACCTGTATGTATGTATATCATGTGTATGCCAATTTTTTGTTATTTTTATTTATGGTTATGTGTCCGTGTGAACATATACCATGGGAGTACAGTTCTCACAAACAAGAGGGTGTAAGGTGCTGTGGAACTGGAGATACAGGTGGTTTTGAGCCACTTGACATGGGTGCTAGGACCCAAATTCATGTCCTCTGGAAAAGCAGTAGGCGCACCTAACCACTGAGCTGTTGTGGGATGGTCTGATGTGTGTTGATGCTAATTACTGCTTGCTATCTGACCCACCTTTTGTTTAATAAAAATCCATCCCACCTGGGCAGGGCAGGAGATAGGTGGGGCTAGGAGAGAGAGGGACCCTGGGAAAAGGAAGAAGAAAGGACCCCCACGAGGAGAGAGGAGAGAGACCTGAAGTGAAGAGAGGCAGGTCATTATGGGTTAGATGGAGGGGAAACACATGGCCTCCGTGGATGGAGAATCCGGCCCAGATGAAGAACATTAGCAAGTATTTGGGATTATGGACGGGAGGTAGCTTGATAGAGGTTATTAGAAACAGATGGCATGGGATTGAGGCAGGGATCCCATGCCTGCCCCACTCACTACGGCAGGTAATTTAAAGGATTGATATCTGCCCTGCCCCAGGTTAACTAAGGCTATTTTAAAATATAATAAGTGTCTGTGTCTTGATTGATTGCTAGCTGGGCCTACAGGTAATACAGATAATTTTTTAAAAATAATAGCGAGCAGTCTCTTCATCTCTACCTCAGTTTCCTCTCACTAAACCCTCTATTCTGGTTCTGATCCAAGCCACCAGCAGCTCTTGCTTAGGTTGCTATCAACGATCCCAACTGATCTCTGAGTTTCTGCCCTTGGCCCTTTTAGCCTAGTTCTCACCTAGCCTGTCTTTTTTAATTATTATTATTATTATTATTATTATTATTATTATTATTATTATTATTATTTTATTCAGATTATAACTCAGTTGTTATCCCATCACTTGTATCCTCCTGTTCCTCCTTCCCTTCCACTTTCACCCTATTCCCCTCCCCTAGGTCTATGATGGAGGGGGACTTCCCCCCCCACACACTATATGGCCATAGGCTATCAAGTCTCATCTTGGTAGCCTGCTTATTCTTTCTCTGAGTGCCACCAGGCCTCCCCACCACGGGGAGGTGGTCAGATATGGGGCACCAGAGTTCTTGCCGGAGTCAGTCCCCGCTCTCCACACAACTGTGGAGAAGGTCCTGTCCATTGGCTCAGCTAGCCTGTTTTATTGAGTACCCCCTCTTCCACAGCACCCCTCAGCCATCAGAATCTTTGCTAACTCAACAGGCTTTCTGGGCTGAGTTCCATTCCCCCTGTGGTCTCCCCTCGGCCTCTCTCCCTCTCCCTGCTCTCCTGGCCCTTGTTTTATCCCCAGCCCTCCAAGTACCTTCTACGCATGGGACCCTTTGCTTCCTTCTGCCCCAGTACTCTTATCTTGCATAGGGAGGGCTCCAGCTATGACCCATAAGGCTGATTCACTGCAGTTATGTCTGATACCCAACAATCCATTTCCTCCAGCCAGAGGCTACCTTCAATGGCCTCACCCCCCTTAAACAACACCACCAGCTGGGGACAAAGTGTTTAAACATGTGAACCCACAGGAAACACTTCCTCCCGGAACCCCAACTCCTCCCCTGCTGGAATCTACACACAGCAAAGGCTAATTGCTGATTTTTTCCCCCAACCTGGTGATACACTGTCAGCAATTAAACACTCAAGTGGACTCACATGCAAAAGTTCTTTGCAGGAAAATTGCTTCGGGTGCAGTCCCAGGCCAACTGAAGAGAGAAAGGGTAAGCCGGCCCAAGAAAAGAGCAGTACCTTATCCCTGGGAGTTCTGCTTCTGACCTCTCACGTACCTGCATCCCAGAGGTCTGTGTCCTTGGCCAGAGGTGAGTCGATGGTTTCCTGTGCTTCCTGAGGGGACAGAATGCACAGGCTGATGCAACGGGAGGGATTTTCCCCACGGATTTAATGTGCTTTGAATTACTAGCATTTTTTCAGTCTGTGCCTTTCAAAAAGCACACGAGAAATCCACTTGCAAGTCAAACCCCAGCTTGTTGCTTCAATTGGCTGAATGCCCAGCCAACTTACAAACCCCAGGCCAGCCAAGCCTTTGGATTTGTTTAGCTTTGCCTCATGGCTATGCCTTCCGTTTCTCTTCAGATCTTGTGTACATTACATTAGTATACAAGTCGAATTGAAGTAAAAGCTCACACTCAGCCTCTTCAATTAGCTCTTCACACGGGAGGTGGTCATTTCTGACACGCACTATGAGTCACTTGCTGCAGCCTGTCTCGACAGAAAGGGAGTAGTCAGTGTGGCCCATTTACCTGGGTATGCGTCACTTGTCACTTATCTTTGTGTCACCAAAGAACCTCAGAAAATCTTGGCTGGCAATATTCCCTTGAAGGAAAAAAAAAAAGGCTTCATAAAAACACGATGCAATGTAACCATCATAGGCCTTTGTGAGTCCTTGACAGCCCATAAGGCTGAAGAGCCTGGGTTCCGATGTTTGCTCTCCCAGCAGCCAGCAGCCATGTACATGACCAGCACAGGGCTCAGCCACTGTGAGCTGGCATTCTCCATACCAGATTGGTGCTTATTCCATCCCCCAGACCTGTCAATCACAAAGTCCTGATGACTAAATTGGCATGCTGAAGTCTTTAGTCTGCACCCACTCTGTGGTCTCTCTCCTGCATAGCTGTCCACTGTGATCACGAAAATGTCATTTTTGTCCTCAGTTTCCCTCCTTCTCTCCTGCTGAAATACAGAGTGTGTCCGAGCCAACCTCACCCTGGCCCATCTTTACTCAGGGACTGAGAACCTCCTGGTGTTTGTTTGTTTGTTTGTTTTCTCTCTCTCTTCCACTTCACCAACTCACTGCTTTTCCTACCTCAGGTCTTGGCTCCACGTTCTTTTCTTGGAGAAACATTTGAGAGAGCTGTCTCTTTGTCATAAGCACTTTGTTAATTGTTTTGTTTCCTTTTTAATTATGCGTCTATGTCTACATCTGTGTATGGGTTTGTGCGTGTGTGTGTGTGTGTGTGTGTGTGTGTGCGTGCGTGCGTGTGTGTGTGTGTGTGTGAAGGATGCCAGGAGAGGATGCAGCGGTCCCCTGGAGCTGAAATCACAGGTGACTCTGAGCTGCCTGATGTAGGTGCTAGGAACAGAAACCAGTCCCTTAGAAGAGAAGTTTGTGCTCCTAACAACTAAGCCATCTCTCCACGCCCCCCCCCCCAATTATTTTTAGCGCAACTGCCACACACTAGTTCTTTACCTCACTGCTCATTAAATGGCAACCTCTAAGAAATCAAGAATCCTTTAAAATATCTTATTCGACAACGCATGTTCAGACCGTTCCATTCTGGACATTCAGCGTGAGCCTCTAACCCTGTCCGTGGCAAACTCATTTTTCTCACAGGGCTGTGAGGGTACTCACTGTGCTTGCTGGAGGCTGCCACAGACCGAACAACCAGGACATGTGGCTCCATCTTGCCTTGTGCTAGTTACACTTGTAAACTAAATGGCTCCGTCTAAAGGCTAGGGGTGTTGAAGAAATGAGGGACTGGCTTCATCTATGCCACTAGCACGCTTGAGGGCTTAGTCCTTGGGTACTTGGCTTCTTCTCTGTGGCCTCTGCAAAACTCCTAGTGCTGCCTCATCGTCCTCCAATCTCTTCCTTGAAGACAGCCTACCAAGACCCTCAGGGGACAGGACCCAGGTTCAGTTCCCAGCAACCGCATTGGGTGGCTCACAAGCACTTGTAACTCCAACATATTTTGGTCTTCACTAACATTGCACTCACAACCCTCTCAACACACAAAGAACATTAAAAAAATAATAATGAAATAAAAATAAATGTAAGAACAGTTTCATGATGTTCCAACCACCGTAGCACAACATACGCATCTTCATATTACAATTCTTTTTTTCTTGCTTCTTTCTTTCTTTCTTTCTTTCTTTCCTCTGGTCTTACCTACAGTCACTGCCAACAGGGGTTATTTTGAAGCAAATGTTAGACACTCTCCTCCTATTCATCCATATTTCAGTATCCCTGTGAAGGGCTCCTATTAAAAAAGGACCAAACCCTCATTATCACACATAAAAAGTTAACACATGCTTAAATATTAAATATCTTGCCAGGCTTAACATCCTACGTGTCCTAGTTGGCTTCAACTATCAACTTGACAAAATGCAGAGTCACCTGAGAAGGGAGCCTCAGTTATTGGACTGCACATGCTCAATTACTCTCTGGGCTTATATATGAGGCATTGTCTTGAGTGTTGTTTGATACAAGAGGGCCTAACCCATTGTAGGCAACACCATTGGCTGGTCAGGAGCTCCAAGGCTGTGTAAAGGAAGCTGGCTAAGCATGAGGCTGAGAGAAAGCCAGCAAACAGCATCCTCCATGCTTTCTGCCTCGTGTTCCTGTTTTGAGTCTGTGCCCTGACTCCCTTCAATGATGGGTAGGGACCTGGAAGTGTCATTCAAGCCAACCCTTACCTCTCCTAAGCTGATTTTGGTCAAAGAGTTTTTAATCATAGCATCTGAAATCAAACCAGAACACTGTGTCATTCTAAAATTCCCTTAAACCGTCTATTCAAATCCCTACCCTGTGAAGGTCAGAGCATGACATTGACTTTATATGTCTATTGAATCTTATGGGATCTGTGGGGTCTTATTTCTACTTGAGAGAAAATTTCCCTTGTGATACATTTGTTACAGATGCTATCAATTTATTCTGAGGAGATTTCCATATTCTGGATTTTCTCATAGTGTGTATCTCTGTGTCTGATCCCTGAAAGTTGTCATCTGTCTTCAGCTGTTTGGCTCATATTCCAGCAAACACTTACAGTAGATGTTTCTGAAGCAGGCCCTGGGCAACAGCAGCACAGTTGTATGTGTGGTAAAGTGTGTGAGGTGTGATCTCAGTCCACACCAGTGTAGATGGGGAGGACAAGTGGAGAGAGAGAAAGACAGTAGAGAGAGGGGGAGGAAAAAAGAGGAGGGTGGTGAAGAGCAAGGGGAGAAGGGCAGAAAATGGAGAGAGGAGAAAGAGAGGGGAAAAGAGAAGAAAATAGAAAGCAGACAAGGAGAGAAATTAAAAACAGGACTGGAAGAACAGAGAAAAGAAAGGAAAGAGAAAGGGAAAAAGTAGAGAAGGGGAGAGATTTGGGAGAAAAGGAGCACAAAGTGAAAGGAGACAGAAAGAGAAGAAAGAGAAAGAAAGGAGGAGAGGGAGAGAGAGAGAGAGAGAACAGCTGCTGTCTGGCTAGGGCAGTTTCTGACTAACTGGAACCTCAGCTTTTAAGAGCTGGCATGGCTAGGAATCTGTGACCTTAGAGATAGATCAATGTTTTAAACAAGGCAGCAGACGGAAGTCCTGCCCCTCCTGTCCCTGCCCCTGCTCTGCACCAGTATTTCATGTGTTCATGTCTTCAAGGAGTGAGACTTATTGATGTCACATCTTCTTATTCAACAAATAGTTTGAGCATTTGTGGAGTTTAAGATGTGAGCTGCCCATCAACTGCATCGCAGACTTGGCCTGAACTCGAAGCCTCATAGTTATGTAACCCCATAGCTCTGGACATTTCAGAATCTAGTTCAAACACTGCCTACAACACAGTGACCCCCCCCCCAACCCCACTCTAGCCCCTGCTCACTTCGGTGACGCCAACTTATTTTTTTTTCTCTCAGTATCAGTTCCTCTGACTTTTAAAGATTTATTCCTACCAATCCATCTGCCTGGAAATAATTTCCTTTTGTACCAATGGTTATCCTCTGGGGGTAAGAGAATGGTCCCTATAAGCTCATATGCTTAAATACTTGGTCCCCATTGGTGGAACTGCTTTGGAAGGACTGGGAGGTGTGGCCTTGTTGAAGGAGGTTGGGCTTTAAGGTCTCAAAAGACTTTCACCATTTCCAGCGTGTCTCTCTCTGCCTCCTGCCAGTGGACCAAGGTGGGAGCTCTTGGCTGCTGCTCCAGCCACCACATCTTCATTGTATTATCATAGACTCCACTGCTCTGAAACTATAAGGTCAATTAAGCTCTTTCTTCTATAACTTGTTCTGGTCATGGACTTTTATCATAGCAATAGAAACTAATGTACTCATCTCCCCATTCCTGACTCCTACCTATCCTTTATCGCCTCCTCCACGAAGCCTGTCCTAATGTAATTCCATCAATCAATGCAGGATTTTATCAAAGAAATGATGACGAGGCATACTGCATTGGATTTTTACAGCTAAGGGATGGACTGTGAGCTCCTGGAGCGCAAGGTGAAGCACAGGTCCTCAGATCCTCACGAGTGACAACTGATTGTGTAGGCATGGTCTGTATTCAGTGACTATGAATGGCTGAATGGAGGGGAAACTGCCCTCTCCCCTCCCTCACCCCCATCAAGGCTCTCCGCCACACTGCTCACTGTCTACCTCCATCACCCCCCATCAAGGCTCTCCGCCACACTGCTCACTGTCTACCTCCATCACCCCCATCAAGGCTCTCCGCCACACTGCTCACTGTCTACCTCCATCACCCCAATCAAGGCTCTCCGCCACACTGCTGTCTACCTCCCTTACCCCCATCAAGGCTCTCCGCCACACTGCTCACTGTCTACCTCCATCACCCCCCATCAAGGCTCTCCACCACACTGCTCACTGTCTGCCTCCATCACCCCCCATCAAGGCTCTCCGCCACACTGCTCACTGTCTACCTCCATCACCCCCCATCAAGGCTCTCCACCACACTGCTCACTGTCTGCCTCCATCACCCCCCATCAAGGCTCTCCGCCACACTGCTCACTGTCTACCTCCATCACCTCCATCAAGGCTCTCCGCCACACTGCCCACTGTCTACCTCCATCACCTCCATCAAGGCTCTCCGCCACACTGCCCACTGTCTACCTCCATCACCTCCATCAAGGCTCTCCGCCACACTGCCCACTGTCTACCTCCATCACCTCCATCAAGGCTCTCCGCCACACTGCCCACTGTCTACCTCCATCACCGCCCATCAAGGCTCTCCACCACACTGCCCACTGTCTACCTCCATCACCCCCCATCAAGGATCTCCGCCACACTGCTCACTGTCTAGTCCACTAGACTTCTCTCAACCCATTTTCACGCCTCTCTCTAACTCTCTAATGCCACTGGATGCCCTTTCCTTCTCAGAACCCCCTGTGTCCTTTGTTTCTATGACAACATGTGCTCTTTGTCCTCTTCTGGCTCCTGGAATCTCTTCTCGGCTTGTTTTATTTTGTCTTTTTCCTCCCTTGGCCCTAAAATGTGACGGCTTCCAAGGCTCACTCCCTATTCTCCCATAGAGACCCCATGACCCGTCTGCTTCAAGGACTCACCCTACCCTAGCTGGGTGCTTCCAAGTCAGTCTGAGGCTTGACCTAAGAGGTTTTTTTGTTTTTTGTTTTGTTTTGTTTTGTTTGCTTTGCTTTGTTTTTTGTTTTTGTTTTTAAATGAAAAGCTTCACCCTGCAGCCCAGACTGGCCTTAGAACCTGCTGTGTGGACTTGGCCAGTCTAAAACTCCTGAAAATCTTCAGTTCTCAGCATCACTGAGGACTGAGATTATACATGTGAGCCACTACACCTGACCTCTATTGATATTTATTCATTATTACACTAATATTGTATGTGCAGGAAATACATCTCTGAGTGTTCACTCAGCATGTGCCATGTGTATTTGTGGAAGTCAGAGGACAACTTTCATGAGTCAGTTCTCTCCTTCCACCATGGAGTAGGGGAATCAAATTGGGCTTGATCCATAAGAGTGGTTACCCTCAGAGCCATCGCATTGGCCCCAGCCTGGCTTTGGATTGCACATTTGCAAACTAGCTTGTGCATGGACAAGTAACCACAAAGATGCCCTGTAGGAACCTACCTTCAGCGTATATGACAGATACCTAATTTTCCTTAGCCATCCCTCTATGAACAGCATGTGTGCACAGGCTCACCTATGTACACATACCTGTACACACATACACAGTGTATACACAAACATACTTGTATATACAACTGTACATACATCTATACAGATACACAATATTCACTCACTTATACACACACACACACACAATGTGTACACACCTTTATATCCACCTACACATGCACCATAAATACACATACCTGCACACAAACATATGCACACCTATGCACACACCTGCACATAGGCACATAACTGTATACACACTCATAAATGCATGAACAATGTAACTAACATACCTGTATATACACATATATATGCACAATGTTTATACACCTGCACATACATATCCACACCAGTACACATACCTGCATACACGCATGTGCCCACACTTGTACATATACTTGTACACACATGTCTATGCACACAAACACACTTACACACATACCTGTACACATGTGTTCACACATATGCATATACCCACACACATGTGTCTATACCTGCCCACATACCTGGACACACATGTTCACATATGTGCACATATCCACATGCACATATCCATGCCTTTACACAAGCTCATGTACACATATACACTTGTACACACTCACAGTCTCTTTACGTTAGATGCCTCTCACATTGGCTATCACCTGTTCTCTCTCACAGTGTCTGGCTCAGAAAGCCAGCGTGTGTAGATTTTCCCTAACTCTCTGCATCCATTAAACTAGAAATGCTAACCCATATTACCACACTCAAGCCTAATCCCACAAACCCTTTCTTCACACTGAAAAAACATTAAGCAAGAGCTTCAAATGTTCAGGAAAGATCTGAAAATAGTCTCAAGCATGTCTGTCACATCAATTCACAGATCACCCTAGAAATAAAAACATTAGGATTTCTACCAGAGACACCATGGGCTCCCATTCCACCAGCCTTCCCTGAACTGACTGCAGGCCCAAAGAGGCTTTATGTTTCCAATGCAATGCTATTACGTTTCTGTGAAATAAGAAACTTATCAATGTTAAAAAAAAAAAAGCCTGTGCATAAAAGAATGGGTATTTGTAGAATCCTGCTCTCCTGGAAGTGACGGGCACTTCTGCAGTTGTAACACTACGGACTCTGGCGCTGGGGTGGAGGTGTCTGAAGTGAACTCTCTGCTGGGCCTCCATTCCCTCTCCCTCTTCCACTGCCCTAATTCAGGAATTCACCTACTTACTTCTGATTGCAATCGCTTACTGGCTTCAGCCAAGGTTTGGGAAGTTTCCTTCTGGAGCTCAGCATGGTACCTGTAGCTTCTCAAAAGCCTCTGAGGGCTCCTTGACCCCCACTCGCTCGCCCTTGATCCCCACTCTCTCGCCCTTGACCCCCACTCTCTCGCCCTTGACCCCCACTCCCTCGCCCTTGACCCCCACTCTCTCGCCCTTGATCCCCACTCTCTCACCCTTGACCCCCACTCTCTCGCCCTTGATCCCCACTCTCTCACCCTTGACCCCCACTCTCTCACCCTTGACCCCCACTCTCTCACCCTTGACCCCCACTCTCTCACCCTTGACCCCCACTCTCTCACCCTTGACCCCCACTCTCTCACCCTTGACCCCCACTCTCTCGCCCTTGACCCCCACTCTCTCACCCTTGACCCCCACTCTCTCACCCTTGACCCCCACTCTCTCGCCCTTGACCCCCACTCTCTCACCCTTGACCCCCACTCTCTCACCCTTGACCCCCACTCTCTCGCCCTTGACCCCCACTCTCTCACCCTTGACCCCCACTCTCTCACCCTTGACCCCCACTCTCTCACCCTTGACCCCCACTCTCTCGCCCTTGACCCCCACTCTCTCGCCCTTGACCCCCACTCTCTCACCCTTGACCCCCACTCTCTCACCCTTGACCCCCACTCTCTCGCCCTTGACCTCCACTCTCTCACCCTTGAGCCCCACTCTCTCGCCCTTGACCCCCACTCTCTCGCCCTTGACCCCCACTCTCTCGCCCTTGACCCCTACTCTCCCGCCCTTGACCCCCACTCTCTCGCCCTTGACCCCCACTCTCTCGCCCTTGACCCCCACTCTCTCGCCCTTGACCCCCACTCTCTCGCCCTTGACCCCCACTCTCTCGCCCTTGACCCCCACTCTCTCGCCCTTGACCCCTACTCTCCCGCCCTTGAGCCCCACCCTCTCTTATCTTGCCCTGCTTCACTAGAGATTCTCAGCCTTGGTCCTATTGACATTTTAGACCACAGAGGTTTTCGTTGCTGGGGTCCATCCTGTGCAGTACCTGTTAAACCTCCCTCTCTTTTTCCTTATACTCTTCCAGGCACTAGGAGCAAGTTTTCCTTCCCCAGTCCCAAAATTGTGACATTGAAAAGATTCCTAGGGGCTGGGGAGCTAGCTGGACTGGCAAAGTGCTTGCTTTGTATGCATGAGGATCAGAGTTTGATCCCCAAAACCCACCTAAAGGTATTCTGGTGTGATGGTCCATGTTTATACTCCCAGAGCTGAAAAGGAAACAGGGGGATCTCTGAGGCTTACAAGCCATCTGACCTAGCCTACTCAGTGAGTTCCAGGCCATTGAGAGACCCTGTCTCGAAAATATGTACATACATATACTTACATTACACACACATACATACATGTGTACATACATACACATGTACATAATACATATGTACACATGTTGGATCAATTTTCTTAACAAATATATTTTGTTACAAACTTATTAACCGAGAGTACCTCACTTATAACCCAACTAGCCTAAACAATAGGAAAAGAAAATTAAAGCCTACAATAACAAAACCATAAGGATATCAGTTCCAAGGAATGATTCTCCTGATGTAATCAGAAGGATTTCTTCTGCTGGAACCTGGAGTAACCAGAACCTGGGAACCTCAGCTGGAGCCTGGACCCCAAAGCCTTTCCTTGAGCGGTTCTCTCTAGGAGTGTCTTGAAGTGGAGGGATAAACTGCCAAAACTATCCCAAGTATCCATAAAGCCCCACCTCTTGGTTTTTGCTCACATTTATACTTCCTCTCAGTATTTGCTCAAGGAAGGTTTTCAGCTGCTTAATAACCAATCTCCTACCAGGCATGGTGGCACACACCTTTAATCTCAGCACTTGGGATCACTGTGAGTTCGAGGCCTGCCTGGTCTATAAAGCAAGTCTAGGACAGTGAAGGCCACACAGAGAAACCCTGTCTCGAAAAAAAACAAAAACAAACAAACAGACAAACAAAAACCAATCTCCCCCACATGGTGGTTCGACTTCTAAGGGGATAAACATCACCTGCTCTCTCACAAGTCTTTTATTCATCCTCCACTTGTGATCTAAACATAAAACATGTTTATTTCTCCTTAGTACACATACATAAAAGCAAAGAAAATATCACTGTGAAGTTGTCCTCTGCCCTTTTCGTCAATACACATATGTGCTCCTGCACATGAACCAATGCACTCATGTGTGCAAGCGCGTGCACACACACACACACACACACACACACACACACACACACACACGTACAAGATGAAAAATCAGAGGCACAGCCAGGAGGCTTACATTACTTCTGAAAGAGGTATGTACCCTGAGGCCCAATAGCAGCTTTGATGGGACAGACATCTTGAGAAGCAGACAGAGGTAAATCTATGGGTAAGGACATAAACACATCCAGGTGTCAGGCCCAAGGACACTGCCTTGATTGTGTCCATGATGTAGCCCTCAGACCGCTGTGTGCCTTCACTGCAGTTGCGTTATGTCTCCCACATACTCTGTAGTGTTGTGGCTCTCTTTGTGTGTCTGCAATAGTCAGGCTTAGCACAACAACCTTGGAGTTGTCAACTTGAAACAACCTAGAGTCACCTGGATAGAGGGAACCTTAACTAGAGAGCTGCTTAGATCAGACGGGCCTGTGAGCATGTTTAGAGGGCATTGTCTTGATTGTTAATTGATGTAGGAGGACCCTCACCACTGTGGGTGGTGGCCCTGGGTGACATAAGAAAGATAGCTGAGCCTAAGTCTGTGAGGGAGCTGGTTAGTGAGTCAGCAAGCAGTGTTCCTTCATGGGTTCTGCTTAGGTCCCACTCTGATTTGCCTCAGTGATAGACCTGGAAGTGTAAGCCCAAAATACCCTTCCTCCCCTAAGGTGTTTTCCGTCCTAGAGTCTACATAGCAACAGAAGCACCTGTGGGTCTACCTCTTGTACAGGCCCAGGAGAAATAACTTCCTTTAAGCCTAACTCGATCTTGGCCAGCCTTCCTGACTCCTCTCTGGCTTGCTTTCAGCCTCTTACAACCCAAAGGCCACTTCTGCCCAGAGAAGCGACATGGCAGCTGGCCCATTGCTAGAGGCTGTGATGTCACCAAAAGAAACAGGATGGTTTGGCCCAGGCCCAGAACGCTGGAAATGAGAGCCTCGAGGGGACTGACTGGCTGGGAAGTGAAGACCCTGCACTGAGCATCGTGAGCAAGAGGATGCGATGCGATGGGTCCTGGTTCCAGAAGGCAGTTATCAGAAAGACTGAGGCCAGGAGGCTGCCCAGGGGGAGGAGCTTTCCGTCTGCTCTGGCAGGAATAGAGCCAAGGTACCAGCGACTTGTACTACTGAAAAATGCCTCCAGTATTGCTCAGCCTTGGGCAGGAGGCCATTGCTGCCCCAGTTCCCGGGGATTGCCCTTGGACAGCTACCAAAAAGTGCTAGAGGAGGAAGTCAAGGGTAGCAGCCAAACTTAAGTAGGCTCATTGGCTCTGGAATAGAGGAGGTAAAGATGGTGGCTCAGGCTGCTGGTGCTTGCCTGGCCCATGGGGCAAGTGGGCTGAGGATGAGAGGTGCCCAACAGCTACTGGCTCACTGCGCATGTGCAGCACTAACATCTGCCGGTCTCTCTCATTGAGTCCAGCTTTCACATGCCCTCTACCCTAGCCTCTTGGCCCTTGTGGTTACAGGCTCTTGTTTATGAAACCTATGCTTTAACTCATAGAATTATAGACACGGGCGGCACAGAAAGAAGCGCGAATGCTCCATAGGATAGGGCCTTGGAAGGAGAAGCGGAAAGACGCTGGCTGTTGAGCGGTGAATGTTGTCACTTCACCTAGGGTATTGGGATTGAGGCATTTATTTCTCAACCACATTTTGAGCACTCTGGAAATGACGCAGAAGTTGGCCTGCTGACCAAGCAACATTCCCTCAGATGAAACCTCAGGATTGCCTGTATCTCCGGCAACTCATGTTTAGCGTTGGGTTCTAGAGTCTGAAAGCCTGGGTTTGCCGAGCTGAGTCCCAATGCTCTTTGAGCTGCGCGGCCTCCAGTGAGGAACACGGGCTCCCTGAGCCTCCCTTTCCAGCTCCGTAAAATGGGAATAAAAATGCCTCAGAGACCATAGTGAGCACTAAATGAAAAGTTGTGTGTGTAGTCCCTGGCACAATGTCTTGTAAACCGCTGACCTTCAATGTGTTCATTGGTTAACTACAGTTTATTGGCATTTTATCTGGAATAGAGCTAAGCTCACTACTCAGAACAAACAAAGCAGTTTCAGATCTAAGGCCGTCTTCTGGCCTCAGCAGTCGCCTGCGCTCCTTTGCGTATTACCCCTACACACACATACACACACACACACGCACGCACGCACGCACACGCACGCACGCACGCACGCACGCACACACACACACACATGCACGCACTCACTCACTCACTCACACTCTTGCATAATTAAAAATAAACAATCTTCAAAAGAGGCAGATTATAGACTGTTTACTGTAGAAAACAATAGAGCAAGGAGGGTGTAGAGTCTGGTCAGTGTCTGCCTCTAGGAGAGAGAGCGAGCTCAGTGAGGGGACAGCTAGCTGCTGGGTCAGCACAGGCAGGCAGCGTGAATGCTTGAAGAATGTTCAGGAATTCTTACTGCGGAAATCAGAACTGTCCCCGTGGGTGACAGTTTTACTTGGTCCCCAGTGTGGAGCTATTTTAAGAGACTGTGGCACCTTTAAGAGATAGGGCCTTGCAGGGAGGCTGGGGGTAGGGATGGGGTGGAGTGGCTTGGGGGGGGGAGGGGGGGGAGGGAGTAGGGGTTGGGAAGGTGGAGTAGGGAATTGGTAGGGGATGAGGAGGTGGGGGGATGGAGCTAAGGGGGTGGGGGGAGTAGGCCTCTAGGGCTTTGAAGGCTGCAGTCCAGCACTAAGGTCTTGCTTAGTGCTTCACCTCTGCTTCTTGGCCCCACGACCATGTGGTCAGATTCTTACTAGCCCTTCTTGTGTGTGTGTGTGTGTGTGTGTGTGTGTGTGTGTGTGTGTGTGTTTGCTTGCTTTTCGAGACACTCTCTTATGTATCTTGGTTGAGCCTTGAAAACTCTGTGTAGCCAAGGCTGGGCTTGAACTCCTGATCTTCCTGCTACCTTCCCAGTTGTAAAAACAGATAGATGCCCCACATTCACTGAAGTTCTTAGTTCTGTGCTTTGTTATTCACAAAACGAAGCTAATGGTATCTCAGACCTCGGAAATCCGTGTTGAGATTGAGGCACGTAGCGTTGTATCACACACAGTAAATGCTCGGGGGATGAGCAGTTACACCCACTGCTTCTGAACCAGCACAGCCTCGTCCTCTTCACCCCACCTTCACCAAGTCCTACTGCCTCCATTTCCACGGGTGTCTCTACACAGGAAATCCCATCATCACCCGGGCCATATCTGCAGCGGTGGTGTGTATGCCCTCTCTGCATGTAGCCAATGGTGCTGCCTTTCTGAACTTTAACTCAAAAATAACTTTCATCCAAAACGCAATCCCAGCCATGGTTCTCAGCACACAGTAGGGATTCAAGGTACAACAAGCAGTTTCTTGCCGCTGAAGTCTGAGATACTTTTGGGAGGGATGGGTAAATGATGCAGGTGAGGGCCATGGCTTACTAGGGTCTGTTCTGTGTGGCATTTTAGACCTGTGGCAACATTTTGACAATACCTAAGGATCTGTGTGTATATGCCCGCGTGCATGCCCATGCTGTGGCACCTAAGTGGAGATTCGAGAGCCACTTGGGAGAGTGGCTTCTCTCCTTCCACATGTTATCAAGCTTGGCAGTGGGTGCCCCACTTAGTCATCAACACCCCCCCCACTTCCCACCCCACCCCGATCCCCTATTCCCCACTCTCCACCTGGAGCACGAAACTCTCCCTGACCTTGAACTCACCAAGTAGGCCAATTTGGTTTCCTGGGCAAGGATGGCTTCTAGATCTCTGAGCTGAAGCAGACATGACAGGCAGCTTTTGCTGCCAATGAAAACTCACAGTGGAGCCTGGGAGACAGCTGTGTGGGCCCTTCCTGTTCTACTCAAGCACCGTCTCAGGAGTGTTTAGTGAAAATCTTACTGTAATAGCTTGAGCTAAGGAGCACAGAGATAGTCACCAGGATGCCACCTCCCTCTTCTCAAAGGTGGATCTACTTTAGTTCTCTTCTTCTATGTCTATGACGTAGCTTTAAATAAATGCATATATATGATTTTTTTATTTTAAATATATTTTAATTAGTTGATAAAGTAATTGGTTTTCGTGTGACTTCCCCCCCCCCCCCCACATATCCTTAGTATGGATTGACCCTCCTTCCTACCCTTTTTTTTTTCTTTTCTTTTTTCTTTTTTTTTTCCCCATCCTGTCTCATTTCCATCCCAGTTTAGGCCACACTAATTATCCCACTTGGACTGCCATCCTATGGCCTCCTTCTTGGCCTCTGCTGCCTCTCACTTCAACTTTAACACAGAAAGCCTCACTCTGAGGTGTGAATCCACATACAGTGCTTATCTTTCTGGGCCTGTGTTTCTTCTGTTGATGCCTATGTTTCCTAAAACTGCTACTTTATCCCTCCAAGAAGGGCTCCTGGTCTCTCACCAGGACAGGACAGAACAAAGATTGGCAGTAGACAGGGCTGTCAGTCCTGGTCTGATTCCCTCTGCAAGGTGCCTCAGGATGAGGGGCGTGGCCTTTCTGAGATCTGTTTGTTTTGTAAGTTGAGGTCCTGAGTTTTATGTTTTGTTTTGTTCTGTTTTTTGTTGTTGTTGTTGTTGTTGTTGTTGTTGTTGTTGTTGTTGTTTTAATTTCTTTTGGTTGCGCACTCTCACAAATTGTACCCACATCTCTTCCTTGGTAGCTAGCCCATTCTCCATACTTTCTCCCTTCTGTGTGATTTTGTCTCCTTTAGCATAATAAAGGAAAGGCCAGAGGTTAGGCAAGCAGCAAAATTGAATGCCAGAGGATGGCAGTCAATTATAATCACTTATGCTTCCAGTTTCCTGAAACCTGATTAAAATTTGCTTTTGGCCATGCAGTGGGTGGGGACTCCAATCAATGCCTTGATGCTGGTGCGGGCTCTGTCAGAGAAGGCCACCAACAAGCACCCACAGGTCTCCTCTTTCAAGACCGGCTTGTTTCTTAAAGAAGACATGCCTCGCTCTGTCTTTCAGAGTAACTTCTCAGAGTCCCTCCCAGAGAACCATGTGAGGAGTCAACAGTGAGGACAGGATGCTCAGTCATGTGTCCGTGAGGGAAAGCCTTCATCTCTCTAGATGCATCGTAGTTCTGACGAGGCTGCCTACCAACGTACATTGGTTAAATGGGGGGTGGAGGTGTAGCCCACAGATGCAACTGGAGAAAGGCAGAGAGTCAAATCACACACACTGCTGAGCCTCCTCCAAAGAACCTGGCTCCCTCGACTCATAACTCGGAGATAGCCCAGCTGCAAGGCCTGTGAGCAAAGCAACTAGAGCAGCTGGGCTAGGACACACACCCTAGTGAGTGTGCTGGGGCCTGTCAAGAGACAATACTAGTTATGAGAACTGGTCAGCAGCTCCAGATGCTCCCCAGTCACCATGACAATGTGGGGTAGGTACCTCCCTCTTCATCTTCATTTTTAGGCATTGATCCTGCCTGGAGGTGTTTTCTAGAACTTTCCCCGCTCCATAATTACCTAGTAACGCTGAGCACTTATAAAAAATACTGTCATTTGTGTGAGAAAGGGAGGGAAGACAGAAAGAAGAAGGGGGGGGGGGAGGAAAAAGATGGAAAACACTGTTCAGCCTGGCAGAGCTCCAGAGCAGGGAGTTACATTCTGCAGGGGATGTTCTCGACACACAGTCTGTGG
Organism: Acomys minous; assembly: GCF_964271855.1. NCBI lineage: Eukaryota > Metazoa > Chordata > Mammalia > Rodentia > Muridae > Acomys > Acomys minous. The sequence goes on along the minus strand of NC_140498.1, from coordinate 14,710,254 downwards.
AGTATTTTGGGATCTTTTGGTATGAAATGTGCTAGAAAACATGGAAAATATTATCACTATTATTTTTTTAACATCTATAAAAACAAGGCTTTCCTGAAGCCACAGGGGTACCCTCTCTCTGATTGCGTTCTTGACAATTTGTTAGCTGTCAGCACTTTGTTCTCAGATTACACATTTGATGGTGCCCCCCGCCCCTTGAATGGTTGCACACTGGAAACCCAAGATGTGGGAGCCAGAATAAACCGACCCCATGGTCTACAGAGAGAGAGGCTGAGCCCAAGGAGGGAGGGAGAGCCTTCATACCCTTCTTACAGGGAACAGGAAGTAGAAGAGAGACAGGTCCCCCAGATACCATCCAGGCCCACACTGGCTAGTGGGTCACAGTGGAGCAGGGCAGGGCCTCAGCTAACTGCTTCACAAATGAAAATACAAAAGCCCTGAAAACAAATGGAGCTGGTTCCCAAAATATTATAGAATGGTGGCTTAAAAATCTTTCTTATAGGTACTCTGTGGGGTGTGGACCAGAACAAGCTCAGAGATTCCTACTTAACATACATTGTACCTCATTTTTTCCCTGGCCCTTGCATAAAAAGAAATACCTAATATTTTTTAAAAACCACAAATTCCACATTTCTTTACGTATACATATTTATGAACATGTGTGTGGGATCCATATGTCTGTGCGTGTGCCTGTGGAGGCTAGAAGTCCACGGTGCCTTCCTCAAAGACTCTCTACCTTTTTTTTTTTTTTTTTTTTTTGAGGCACAGTCTCTCACTGAACCAGGAGCTCACTTATTATCTAGCCTGGCTGGCCAACAAGTCCCCAGGATCCTCCTGTCTCTCTGTACTCCAGTTCTGAGATTACAGGCACACAAGCTGCATGCCTGGCTTTTATGTGCATGCTGGAGATCTGAGTCAAGTCTACATGCTGGTGGGGCAAGCACTTTATCAATTGAATGGTATCCTCCCTCACCCATTTGTATTTCTACTGTCTCATTAAAAACAGTAATAACAACAGATAAGCCCTGCCACACTAGGCCTGCATTGCCTTGAGTCCCTGAAACCACTTTCAGCAGAGCTTGCTAGCTAGCCAGCCCCGCCCCACCCCGCCCCACCCCACCCCACCCATCTCCACTGGCCCATTTTCTTCCAGGCTTCTTTATTTTCGTATGTGGCCCAAGGAGGCAATTGGACTTGAGTTCTCTGCCCAGCACCATTTCTTTGTTTTGCAGTGAAAAGCCAAAGCCAAATAAAGGGATTCTAAAGCCATTTTGGCCACAGAGCAACGGAAGTTAAGACTTGCCAACGATGTCCCAGGCTAGGCTCTAATCCAGTTAAAGAGTAGGCGCCACGCTGCCCCTGGGACACACTGGGGCTGGTGTTTGGGCTGTTTTTATACTAGTTTATCAGCTACCTGGAGCCCTCCCCTCTGGCCTTCAAGAAACACCCATTCTCAGATGCTCTACTTAATAATGAGAAGACTCTTAAAAGGAGATATGCCTGATCTTCTTTCTAGGAATCTGGAACAGGGGCCCTGATAGCCAGAAGTCATGGCCCTTTAAAGAGGGTCTGTGGGCCCTTGAGTACTCTTACGTAGCCATTGCCAATTTTGATTGACAGTCTATCCCTCTATAATCTACACTAGCATTTTACACTGAATAAAGTTATCCTTCTTTGAAAAAAAAAAAAAGTCTTTAGAGTGTCTAAGATGACTCAACAGGTTAAGGTGTTTGTCATCAAGCTGGATGCCCAGGACCCACCTGGAGGAGAAAATGAACTCCCAGGTCTCCTCTGACCTCCACTTGCCTGCTGTGGTGCATGCATGCACATGTCTACATATGTGCACATACACAATGAATAAATAAATGTAGAAATCTAAAATTACTTAAAGAGCTGGAGAGATCACTCAGAGGCTTAGAGCACAAGCTGTTCTTTCAGACAGCCTGAGTTTAGTTCCCAGCACCCATATGGTGACCCACATCTCCCTATGACTCCAGTTCTGAGGGATCTGAAGCCCCCTTCTAGATTCCTTTGGCACAAGACAAACACACAGAGTTACATGCATACATATAGGTACTATAGACATTTACATGGCACCCACACAGATGCATAAAATTAAATATGTATATATATAATATATATGTATATATATAATATGTATATATAAAATATGTATATATAATATATATATTAATTTTTAAGACATAACTATGGCCTTAGTTCTGTGTATGCCATAAGCCAGGTCACATTGTTGTTGTTTCCGAAGCTGCCTTATGTATTACACAAAGTTTGGCAGCATCCCTGGCTTCTATCAACCCATGCCAAACAGCACTTCCCCAGTTGTGAGGACCAAAAATATTTCCAGACATTGCCAAATACCGGTTGGGGAGCGCACTGCTGCCAGGAGGGACCCACAGCTTCAAGCTGGCCATCTAACCTCTCTGATTCTTTGCACATAATGGATCTTGTTTCTGTAGGGCTTGGCCACAGTGAATCCCAGCTGTCTGTGAAGCCATTTTCAAGATTCATGCTGTTGTAAATAGGGGTAGGGGCTGGGACTGTGGACAGAGGGTGGCGCAGGGGAGGGTGTTGGGGAAATGAAGTCTGTAATGTAAGTTCTTATTTTGGAGGCTAAAGATACAAGGAAAAGATCTCCTGATGATGGTCAGTCTCTTCCTACACACACACACACACACACACACACACACACACCTGGTAGTATCATTATCATCCTGAAATATCCCCTGTAACTCTAATACAGGAATATTGGGGTGTTGCTGAGAATAATAAAGTTTTTCTCAGGGAGTCAGGGTCCTGGAAAGTTGGCAGTCACCAAAGTCAACTGATCCAGTGGGGATCATGAATTTGAAGCTTTAGACATTTGTCATAGACTCCTAGGTAGGAGCTAATTAGGGTAGGAGAGGGGAGAGAGGAAAAAAAGGGGGGAGCTCCTATATAGTATGAGGGGTTCCAGGAAATAGAGCACCACTGGCCTGCTAGTTTAGGGACTTTTTAAAAGACTTAAAGCAGAGAACTCGGGTGAAGGGTAGGGAGGGCAATGAATTGGCTCACACTGGTGCCAGGTGCCCCTTTCAGTTTCAGCCCAGCAGTCCCTCTCTGCAGAAGTGCTCCTTTGAGACATAAGAAAGACATGGGAACCAGGATGCTTTTCTGCTATTCCTGACCTCCAGCAAGGGCATTCTAAGAACCGCTGGTTTGAGGACCTTGCCCTAGCTGAGCAGTTTCTGCCTCCTGTACTCCTTACTTCTGGGCTATTCTGTAGGCTAGTGAGCAGGTCCCTGGCTTTGCTTGTTCTGGTTTCCTGTCCCTGTCCACTGCTGTTTCTTTTCAGGCTCACAGAGCACCTGCTGCCACCTCTGCTGCCTCTTCTCTTCCTTTGCATGCTTGGTCTCTGCCCACTGGTCTCCTTCCCTAAGTCTTTGGAGTCAGGCTAGGGCAGACACAATGGCTGCTTTCTCGTCCCCTCCCACACTGTGATATTTGCATCAGTGCCCTTGTCCTGGTCTGTGCTGGGTGACAGTTGGATGAGGACATCTGCTACCCACCACATTTCAGACTCTGCCTGGTGGTACCTTTCTGTGTTCCCCTGCACCAAGCCCTGTGCGGATGCAGAGAGGAAGCCCCTATCATTTAACTTGAAGAGAAATGTGATGATCAGTTGAGACTATATGTGATTTGGCCTCTATGTCCGAGCTTAAGATGTGCCAGCTCCATGTGTCATTGAACAGATGCCATTGAACAGCCATTGAACAGATATGTATTTAGCAAGCCATAGGTCACTCTTGACCATACCCATGGAAGACAGACCAGAGAACCTTGTCCTGGATGCTCTGTCTCATTACATGATTTATGAAGATCATAGTAAATGCATCTTTTGGACTCCTTTAATCACACCCCCAAGCCAAACAATTATTTCCAACTCCAAGCGGGTGATGTGATTTTACTAATTAATCCCTGTAAAGGCCTTTGAGATCTTCTGAAAGGTGACAATGTATGAAGCCTTTAGTGACAGCCTAATTATTATTATTACAAGGCACAAAGCTCAGCGAGCTTGAAAGATCCCCAGGTACCATTCAAAATAGTAAGAGACAAAAAAAAAAAAAAAAAAAAAATTAAAAAGCCCATGGAAGAATTTTAACATGGAATCATTCAATCACAGGCTCTCAATATTGGCCAAACTTTAGAAGAGATCTTTCTGGAGGCTGGCCACTCAGTTTCCCTGGCTGATGCTTACACCAGAATGCCCTTGACCACTGTTCCCTGCCCTGGAGCCAAAGGGATGATGGCCGTTAAGCCAGAGACCAGTTCCCTGTGTTTACATTTCCAATCTTTTCCATGAGAAAAGTGGAGTCTTGGACAAACCACTGGACTGTAGGTACTCTATGACTACATGGGAGTGAAATCCCTCTCCACGGGGCTTGTCACACAAACATGTCCCAAGTGATGCTTCATGAGATCTTTGCTGCAAGGTCAATGGTAGGTAGCCACTGGTGTTAGAAGCACGTGAACTACCCAGTGAGTCTTAAAAAAAAAAAAAAAAGACACAGGAGAGCACAGGGCACCGGCCACCATGTTACTCCTACTTTATGGTTTGTGTTAATCGTGTTTGCAAGTCCCGGCATGTGACGGCGGTGTAGGGCTGGTGAAGGAAGTGGGCAGTCTGTTGGTAAAATGCTCTATTCTAGTAACAAAGAAATATTCAGTCCAAAGATTTAAGTTCTTCCTACTGGGGGACAAGTGGAGCTTGCTTTTCCTGAAAGGCTCTGTGCTGGGTGGGCAGCTCAGCCAGGACAGGGGGTTTATTGCTAACAGCCAGAGCCTGTAAGTTCAAGGCCATGAGATGGCTTAGCTCAGTAAAGGGACCTGCTGCTAAGCCTGATGTCCCCGGTCAATCCTTACTTTTATAGGATAGAAGGGAACCAAATCCTATAAGTTGTCCTCTGACCTCCACTCACCTGTCATGGCAAGCATGTACACACACACACACACACACACACACACACAAAACTGTAGCAAAAAATTTTTTTTTAAAAATTCAAGGCCTCATTGGGTGTCTTGATGACTGAATTGCAGAACCTGTGGCCACTTCTGAGTGTGAGGACAAATGGGTGACTCTGGGAAGTAGCTTCACAGACTATAAGCAGCCTCGGGTGTTATTGACGGCTGCCCCACAGCTCACAGTACCATCCCGTGCACACTATTCCCTCTGGGGTATCTCAGAGCCAGCTGCAGTCCAGCAGGCTCTATGGAGGCCCAGCTTCGACTGGACACAAACACTGTGCAGATATAAGTGAAAGCAGCCTGCGTCCTCCAACTGGAATCAGCGCAAAATGACTCATGTAATTGCCCTGTGTGCGTACCCTGAATCCTCCTTGTTCACCCACCCACACAACTCTGCTGTTATAGATTCCTGTGCCCTGCAAGGAAAAAAAAAATGGGGGCGGAGGGGAGCAAGTTCAAACACCTATGGTTTCAAAGCCACCACCCATGCCACTCCTAAAGGTGGAAGGGTCTGCTGACATCCAGGGCCAGGCACTGGCCACTCACGCTGAAGCCAGTGTTGTTTGTCTTTCTTTCAGTCTTTCCTTTAAATTTCTGGAGAGGGTTTTCTAGGGTCTCCCCCTTGGGAATTAGTTGTAGGAATAATTGGGCCAGTGGAGTGTAGAAGCTACACCGAGCGCAGCCGTGCACTACTAGAAAAAGTGACCTAGATCAAGCGGCTGGTGAATCCAGGGCTATTGCGGGGACCCCCTGCCACCTACTGACTTGCAACTGAACCCGCATTCCCAGTAGCATCTTATCCCCTAGCTGGGGGAAGGGCTGAAGGAGCAGAGGAAGGTGGAGGAGGTGAAGGGGACAGTGGGTTGCCCCCTTTTTTGGGGGGGGGGAGGAAGTACCCTCCACCCTCCATCCCCCCATCCTCTGCACTCACAGAAAGGAAAGTGAGATGAGGGTGGGGAGGCAGGGGTGATGGTTGGGGAGGCCAATGCAGGAACTCTGAGCTAGGAGCTAGCTCCTCTCTCAGCACAGAGAGCTGGCAGCCTGTGAGAGTGTGAGGGAGAGGGAGGAGAGAGAGAGAGAGAGAGAGAGAGAGAGAGAGAGAGAGAGAGAGAGAGAGAGAGAGAGAGAGAGAGAGAACGCGAGGGTGAGAGGCTGCCTGTAGAGAAGAGGAGGAGAGCAGAGGGAGAGGGGGAGCGAGCTAGCGCTCCAAGCATGAGGACCGGCTGCTCCCGGCTCAGTTAATCTGGCTGTCAGTCGGTGTTAACGCTGCAGTTTAACTGCTTGGCTCCCCTTCCAAGAGAAACAAGAGGAACCTCACGCAAGGAAGGGAGGAAGGAAAGAAGCAAGCAAGGAACTGCAGGAAGAAAAGAGCCGGCAGAGCATCGAGAAGAATCAAAGGAAGGGGAGGGAAGACCAAATCTATGGTTGGACCAGGGCTTCTTTTTCGCCAATGTAAAAAGGAATATGCCGTACATCTTTGCCTTTTTCTGCACCGGGTTTCTAGGTGCGGTTGTGGGTGCCAATTTCCCCAACAATATCCAGATAGGTGAGTGAGAGGGGCAGCTGGGGAGGGACTTTTGGGGATCTGGCCAGGAATTTTTTTTGTTTTGTTTTGTTTTTTGAAGGGAGATTTCTCAGCCCATTCTCAGTCGGAGCTGTAGTGTTTGGCAATCGAAAAACCAGGCTGGGAGGAAGACTTGCGTTGACAGTGCGGGGAAAGGGGTCTCATCCACACCGGATACCGCGAGGGGCACAGGGGAAGTGTTTTCTCTCTTTCTCTCTCTTCTCTCTCTTGTGCGCGCACACACACACACACACACACACACACACACACACACACACACACACACAGGTGCACATACACCGCGCACTCCAAGCACCAAGCATGAGCGCCTGAAATGGAGGAGCCTCCGTTCCAGAGGGAAAAATATAATCAGACTGCGCTTGAAACAGGCTTCAGAGTATTTAAGGAGTTAACTCTTGCTAGGTGGCTGGTGCCTGCTCTGGTTGATTTATATAAATATGTATGGTGGGCGTATGTGTGTTGTGATTGTATATGAAATGTACACATATAGCCTGAGTGATGGGGGTGGCTGGGGGAGGGGCAAGAGACCCCCCCCCTCTTAGAGAAGGTGGGTACTAGGTTGATTGCCTTTGCTGAGAAGATTGTCCCAGGCTTCACTCTAACCAGAGCTCTATGGACTCTTCCTCCTAGCTGTCTTTCTCCCCCATCTGCCATGCTGGGCTGTGCCCCCCATTTCCTCATCCTGGAACTTCCTAGCCTGCCTTTTCTTTCATCCTTGCCCCTTGTGTAGTGCTCTGTCCACAGACAGCGACAACAGTGTTCCTGCAAGCGCACACTCATGCGTGGACCCCTTCCTCACCTCTGCCTCCACCGCCCCCAGCATCCCCACCCCCCCATTCCTGAGCTCCATCCTCTCAACCTGCAGGTGGGTTTCAACATGCTGCCTGCCTTTCTGTCCCCACTTCCCTTCCTCTGGTGGCCGCACGCACTTGCATTTATGAAGGAGCTGACAGGTATCGTTGTTCCTGTAACCATGGGGAAAAGCCAGACAATTGAAGCAACATCACCAGGACACAGGGCTTGGGGTTAGGGTGACCAAAAGCTCAGCACTGTTTGTACCCCAGCACCAAACAGGCTGTTGTGCTTTGAGACATTTTGGCAGGCTGGCTTTCTGTGTTCTCCCACACCAAGGGCTGGTCTACTACGGAGAGTTCCATCGCTGCTACTGTGTGTGTGTGTGTGTGTGTGTGTGTGTGTGTGTGTGTGTGTGTGTGAGAGAGAGAGAGAGAGAGAGAGAGAGAGAGAGAGAGAGAGAGAGAGAGAGAGAGAATGTTTGTGTTTGCTGGGGGGGGGGGAGAGGGTGCGGTTCAGTGGGAATCTTGTGGGCACACATGTGTTGCTAATAGCTTCTTGTGGGCCTTCTCCAGCTTCCTAGCCCCTGGTACTATTGGCATGGCTGTGGACTAACTTGCTTTGTTTCCTGACACCTGTTAAGCTGTATTCTGAAGTGTGTACATGTGCGGGAGCTCCTGCCTCACAGGCAAACTTCCTGTCTCCCGGAGACACTTCCCTTGTGGCCCAGCCTGTAGCTGCTCCCTCCCACCTCCCACCTGCTCACTTCCATTCACCATAGGGAGTGGAGAACCAAGACCAGAGGACCATGGGGCGTGGTCACCTGGGAGGACAGAGTGGAGCGTCCCAAGCAATAGTAATTTTTTTTTTTTAGCTTTTTGTTTGTTTGCTTTTGCTTTTTAAAATGGGCGTGTTAGCCTGTGTGGAAGTCACCTGTGCTGGCCTATGACACTGTTTGCTCTTACCTACTGTCTGTACATTGCCACTTGTAATCTTTCATCCGGGAGACTGTGGCCTGGCTTCCACAGGTGTGTATGTACCTCATCATTGCGCTGTAAGGGTTTAGGGTGTTTATGCAGGCACACCCACATCTGCCCACTCAGCTCTGCAGATATTTCATGCTCAGTCTCAGTCACTGTTGCTCTTTTTAAACACAAGGGAAACACATCAGAACGAATGCTGAGATTATCACCTCCACGAGGTTGTCCTCAGCTCTGCTTCCATGGTCTCTAACACAAGCCTCGAGGTCCATAGTGTATTCTTAAAACTAAACATGCATCCATTGCACAGGAAGTTATCAGGATATTCCTGGAACGGTGGTTTCCTGGCCAATCAGAGATGAACTTCTGTGCACACATTTGTTGTAGTTCGGCCCCTAGAAACAGCTGATTTTAATGCACAGGAATGAATTTCAACTCATTCATACATGTACACTATTATACATGAAAGTACCGTGTCTTGCGTCTTGGAACAAAAAACCCCTGGCAGGTCCCTTCCCTGTGCTGTTCTCCAGAAGATGGTGGCTCGCCTTGGCACTCTTAAGACCCTCACATCTGCAAAGCACCATGACAACCCCTTATATAACCAGAACATTCTCAGGTATCTGGGAACATAAGCAGCAAAAGACAAAAAAACAGAGTCGTCAGAGAAAATAAATAGCAAGCCTTGAAGGCAATGGGCAAGTCACATTGCATGCAAATCTGGCCAAGTTTCAAACAGTTGCAGTGCTAGAAAAGCCCGAAGGGTCCCAGGCCTCAATTTCTGTTACTTTGTAACGTTCTTGTAACTGAAGGCTCTGTGAGTGAGAAATGGGGAAGATCCGTGTGTGTGTGTGTGTGTGTGTGTGTGTGTGTGTGTGTGTGTGTGTGTGTGTGTAAACAGAGGCTCATGAACACCTTGTAGAAATAAGAAAGAAGTAAAACTGTATAGGTCTCCTGTGTTCTCTGCCCTTTGCTGAGCCAAGAGGCACACAGTCAGGTGATGGGGAAATGTTATGGAGTTTAAGACTTGGCGTCCAGTTGAGGCTCTTTGGATTCCTTACCAGTGAGAGCTATGGCCATAGCTCTGGGTTTGCATGGGAGAGGACTGGACTCTCTGGGATGCACTGCTGAGCAATTGAGACCCGTCTCGACCCCAGACATACTACATTGCCTTTTCTTGTCTCACAGGGGGATTATTTCCAAACCAACAATCGCAGGAACATGCGGCTTTTAGGTTCGCTTTGTCGCAACTCACGGAGCCCCCCAAGCTGCTTCCCCAGATCGATATTGTGAACATCAGCGACAGCTTTGAGATGACTTACCGATGTAAGTAACGGCTGCTATTTTCTGCCATGTCTTTCTGAGCTAGGCCCGTGATGGGAGGGCCCGTGGGTAGGTGGTGGTGTTGTTGCCAAAATGACTCCAGCCGTCATTTGTCTGCGTGAGAGAAGGCCCTTCAAGGGAAATTTCCAGAGCCTTTTTAAGTGATTCCCACAGTCTGTATTTTAGAACCTGCTGTGCTTCGTGGAATGGGTGTGCTTTTTCACCATTAGTGAGTTTTAACTGCCAAACTGCTGGGGCCTCGGGTTGACTGCATCCTCTCAATGGAGAAGTTTCACAAATAGGCAACTGCTGAGATGGGGAGGGAATGGGTCTGACTTGAGGACAATGTCCTTAAAATGCCTCAGCCATTTCCTGCCTACCAGTTAGGAGAACAAAGGTGTGCCTGGGCCATGATAAGCACAGGCAGATGTGACGTGTGTCCTGATTTGGCGAGGTGGATAATAATTATTGACACGTTGTGGCTAGGTGGTTTCCAAAGAGGTGTGAGGTGACTTCCTGCTTAAGACAGGTTGTAGGTTAAAAAGAGACGGATCTGAGATGTCTACACCGTTTTAGTGATGACCTTGCAGCATAGAACAGAACACGGGTCACCTGCACAATGACAAGGGGGAGCTACCGTGGGGACATCTGGAGCGGCAGCATGGTGAGCAAATGCCGCTAACATCAGATACGTACCAAGTAGATCTGGGTGGCAGGGGGGTTGTATAGCAATCACTGTGTGTCAGAGGAAAGCCTAAAAAACTAATCAGTAGATTAATTGTCCCTCTGGGGATTCAGCCATGGTGGGAATGCGCGGCAAAAAAGTGTAACATCTAGAGTGAGAGAGAACAGTTCCAGCCTGAGCTGAGTTGGCACTGGAGGTTTTGTGAGGCCCCATTGGCTTCATGACCTCTTCTGAGATACGGATGGTTGAAGGCATGGCTGTGTCTTTCATCTCTCTCTCTCCCACATCCCCTTATGGGGGCCTCTCAGTGATTGCTGCTGGTGAGACTTTGAAACGTCCAAATAGGAATCCAGAATTTCCTCTGCATCCAAGATCACACACAGGATAATGCTGATAGAAAAATCCAGGAATTGCAATTTGGGTGTTGCGGAATATGTCATGGACATGAAGGGTGGCATTCATTGTCATTCATTAATCATTGGCTATAGATCATGTGGAAGTAGCTGCTTTGGGGGACTGGTTATTTTGTTTGTTTGTTTTTATTTATTTTTTACTCCTTGAAGGAGCTTTGCAGAGAACTGTTGTCATCCTCTTTGAGAGGGGAGCCTGAGGTGGGGCAGCTATGTAGCTTTCGCAAGGTCAGTGGAGAAGTCAACAGTGGTCTTGTGACCACCTTCTATGCTCAAGTCCATATTTCTGCTGACTAGAATAAACAGATAGAGCCTCTGGTCCTTAGGATACCATAACCACAATTCCTGAAGTAATAGAGGGTGTCCTGAGGAGGCAGTGGCCTGATACAGCACCGAAGGTGATAAACTCCAATTTCAAGCTGCAGCTGTGACCTTGCACAGGAGTGGCCCAATGAATAATAAAACAGTAACTACTCTGCATTCTGTGGTAAAGCCAGGGTTGAAGATCTCATGTGGTGTGTTGCTTGCAATATGAGTTGATTGACCAAATACCTGACAAGAAGCAGCTCGATGCGGGAAGGGTTCATGTTGGCTCAGAGTTTGAGGACACAGTCCATCGTGATGGGGGAAGCCTGAGTGGCAGGAGCCTAAGGCTGTTTGCTCACATCTGAGCAGGTCTGAAAGCAGAGAAAAGGGGACAGTAGGGTTCTGCTGATTTTCTCTTTTTCCCTTTTCATTCAGCTTCCTACCCCAGGTCATGGATAGTGAGCGCTTCTTGCATTCAGGGCCCACCCTACACAGTTATCCTGAATGTTATGTCTGAGTTACTCCTCACTCAGACATCCCCGGAAGTGTGCCTCATGAATGCCCTCAGTAGTCTTTAAGCCAGTCAGCTTGTTGTCAAACTCAACAATCACACTCACCCCATGGAGGGAAAAAAAAAAAAAAAAAAAAAAAAAAGAGCTAACGCTGCATCTTTAGGTTGTAGGTTGTGAAAACATCCAAGCAAGAAACTGAGAACAACGCAGAACAGGTGTTTGGCAGCTGGATAACCTCTTGCTCCTTTTCCTGTGGCCTAGAGTAGATCTATTCAGGGAGGATTTTAGTGGGACACCAGGGTGTCTATACCACCTAAACCTATTATGTGTACAAGCAACTGTGAGGATGTTTTTTGGGTGTGGAGAGATGGCTCAGCAGATCAGAGAGCAAACAGCTCTAGCAGAGGCCCCAAATTCAGTTCCCGACAACTACATCTACTGGCTCACAACCACCTGTGATGAAAACTGTAGAGGATCTGACACCTTTATTCAGCCTCCATTGGTGCTAGAACACACACACACACACACACACACACACACACACACACACACACACACACAGCCCAAATTTTACTGCTCTGGTCAAAATCTCAGTGGGGCTTACCGCCCAACAAGGATAAGAGAATTTATAGGAATAAATAGCTGTCACATGTACCCTCAACTTACAGGGCTGAGAACTGTCTGTATCAGAACTTGTTGGAAAGATATGCTAACTGCCTCCCCACTGTCAAGATGCTGAGCACCAAGACAAGATAATAAGGACACAATGAGGAAGAAGTATTCAAAGGCAAGAGGTGGTGTTTCTGGTCTGTTATCTTCACAACCAAAGACCTGATCTTGCAGAGAGCTAATGGCTGTTTATCAGGGAAGCAGAAACAGACCACAGGCACTATTGCCCATTATGGGCAGTAGATCTGAGCCTTTGAACTTGATGCCTGTTGTATACTAGCACATGCACAGGTTGTTACTCATTTCTGTTATTGTGTGAGTCAGGTAGTTCTGCCACTGTTTCTTCAAGCTATGAACCAAGCTGGACATTGGAAACAGAGAAGACAAAACATTGGCTCTCAGGTCACACCCACCCCAAAGGGGACACAAGTGGCTTTCCAAGGAGCAATAAAGTCATTTCATGCTTTAACCTTCGGTTTGTGCTTTTTAGTCCTAAGATCAGAGGGAATGGGGAGAGATGTGGGGGAGCGGTGGCAATGTAGGTCCCGCTTGCTACTTTCACAGGAGGCTGTGGAACGCTTTGTGACTGTGTGTGACCCTTAAGTATGGCAATCTGCACATCTCTCTCAGACTGGACTGAGTGAAACCATCAAAGGAAGACAGTTGTTCTGGGAAGAATGGGTTAACTCATCAGATATGAACAATTAAGTAAACTGTGCCATTCATGTTCCACTTTTATGTGTGGTTTTTTTTTCTGCAATATGAAATAGCAGTTACCTCACATTAATGCCCCATTCAGTTTTGACTTCAGAATATGAGCGAGTGTTTATATGATCATGTTTCAATATGATCATTTGATTTTGTTTTTGATGTATTTTGCTATTCATTATCCCTCCAGCAGAGGGTGGAGGAAGGAAGGGAGAGGACACGTATTAACTGTTCCTGCTAGAAGTTTCAGCAACAGGCAATCTAAGGGGAAAGCGGTGGATACAGGCAGGAAATGCAGGGGAGACTGACAGGCAGGACAGAAACATCCTGCCTACTGCTGGCCAGAGTGAGTCTGCCCTCTTTGGGTGGACATTCCTCACCTGCCGTTATTTAGGGTATGGCAGCTAGATCACCAATCCAGACGTCTTGGAGTTCCCTTCCAAAGCTACAGAGACAGAGTGGGCATGGCTACCTATGAAGCAGGTGTTTACTGGCTGCCTTTCCACCTGTCTTCATGCCTTTATATGGTAAGAGATGCTAAGTGACAAGTGACATGCTAAGTGGGGCTCCGAGTAGTTAGCAATCTGAAGAGCAGTGCTACAAGCTCATCTTACCTCTCCATTCCTCTCTTCCTTCATTATTCCATTCATTCTTTTGCACACGCACGCACGCGCACGCACACACGCACACACACACACACACACACACACACACACACACACACACACACACAATTCCTATTTCACGCCAAGCCCTGAGACAGATGTTGGGACTTTAAGGGGGTTGGGGGGAAGCAAAAGCAAAGACCCAGCCTTGTGCATCATATGGTTTAGCCAAGAGGTTCGTGGACTTCAGTGCACACAGCATTCACCTGGAGGGCTGGTTTAAAGCAAAGCTCAGCAGTGACTTCTCTTCTTCCGGAATCAGAATATTCAAGAGGAGACCTAGAAGACTCTGTGCTGCTTAGTATGGGCACCACAGCTTAAGCAAGTCTTTTATCTCAAAAGACTTCCATTTCTTCAGTAAGCATTTCTGAGCCCTTAACCAAACCCAGGCATAGCGTTAAGTACCAGAAATGCAGACAAAGCTAAGACACGTTCTCTGCCCTGGAGGACTTTATCCCCAGCGAGGCACGCTGTCCTGTAAGAGAAAATTAAAATGTAATGTTGTATGTGCCTTTGCAGAGATTTCTAAGGAGTGTTAGAGGCACAGGGAGGCCTGGGATTGGCCTCTCAGAGAGTGTGGTAGAGAAGGAGGGAACACAGGAAGAGAAGAGGGTGGCACTTCCTGGGCAGAGAAAATAGCAGGTGTGGAAGTGGCACGTTACTGAACTTCCCCTCTTGGACCTCTAATAACTCTCCAGGTGAGCTTCTCGACTGGGCCTGTGTCACATGCTGTGAAACGGGTCGCCAAACAACCACCCATGGGCCATCAGAACAGAACAGTCTGGCTTGCAAAAGGATGAAATTGCATATTAATATTTGGATGCCTCATCTTTTTAAAAATGTAAAAAGACAGAGCAAGATCTGCAACAGGCTGGATCCATCAACATCCTGCCATGGAGGAGGGACCCTGCCCCTCCCTGAAGATTTATGTGCAGCTGATGACTGGTAGGGGTTCTAACAAGGCCTTGGGTGCTGGCGAGACACTTCCTTCAGTGGCATAGCCACTGGCAAGGTGCCAAGGATCCTGTAAACGGCTCCCTACCCCATGATCCTGTAAGCAGCCCCTATAAAACTCTTTGGGGCATCAAAACACACACACACACACACACACACACACACACACACACACACACAAAGCAGAAAGTAGAAAGGGAGCCTCGTTGGGAAGTGGAAAGTAATTAGTGTGAGTAGAGACGACATGACAGAGGATAAAGGGGGGACTATGGTCAACATACACTACATACATGTGTGAAAATGCCGTGGTGAGAATATTGTTATATATAATTAATGTATCTAGTAAATGACTAAAAATTTTACTGAATGATAGAGCTACATTAAACCCCAAGTCTACATAGCCTTGATTAGTAGAAAAAGAATGGGTAGTGACCATCTGGATGGTCCCTTCCCAGACAGTCCATCCAACTCTCTCTTTTTCCACTGGCTCCAGGAAGACTTTGCAAACCGCATGGACTCCACAAGCAGCACTGTCCATGCGGAGCCTCTATCCACTGCTAGCATATAAATTGCTCTCCAGAGAGTGCGTGTGTCCACGCAGAGCGGTACCAAGTTCACACAAAAACATCCCTAACACGAATAAGCATAGTCCCCAATAGGCAGGGCTCGCTCACACCGCTTAAAGATGACAACAGCCTGTTATAGCCAGGTGGAAGGTAGCATCTCTGCAGAGGTAGGATTCCTATTGTAGGCCCACCCAAGGGTGTTCTAACAAGGTTGTGGATGCTGGCCACAGGCAAAGGCCTTGTAGCTGCTGTGTAAGTGTGACACATCACTTCAAAGTTTCAAATCCACAACCCACAGATTTTATGTTGTTCACTCTTCAGAATGCATTTCAGAAGGTAGACAAAAATCTTACATCTCTATCTTCCTTGGGAAAAAAAATTAAGGTACTAAGCAATGCTGGGCACACATTCCTACCCACCATCTATTGTCTATCTACTTTTGTTGTTGTTGTTTTAATATAAAGCATAAGCTTCCAGGTTTAGCCAAGCTCTCTCTACACCCTGGCGTTCCTGTGGCTGCTGTAATCAGATGACCTTGCGTGACCGGGTCTGTGCACAGGCCAGTGCTCACGTTGATTCGCCCCCTTCAGTGTCCAGGATGGTGTTATTTTATTCTAATGTCTATCACTCATCCTGTGATAAATAATAAAGGACACAAAAGATGTATAACGTCTGCTCATTGCAGGCACACACACACACACACACACCAAAAAAAGTAATCAATCTTAACACAGAAATGAAGAGAATGGAACTAGTGACGGGGTGAGCAAAGGCTACTCCGAAGCTTTTCCGTCCCATCACTGATAATGTCCTAGATGCTGTCTTAGGCATAGCAATCCCACTTTACAGATGCTGCTACTGGAAGTCATAGTCACGGAGATTTGTTTGCAAATTATACAAAAAGAGCCTAAATTAGTCTCTGAAGGCAGTTGGTGGGGACTCCACGTGCTGCCGTAGAACCTGATTCGGGATGAAATAAGGCAGACGCTGTGGCTGTAGACAGGGAGACTTTGGGAGAGGGAGGACGCAAGTGGGCACTGGAATGTGGGGAAGATGTTAGTGGTGAAGAGATGGGGGGAGGATGTTCGGAGAGGAGAGCCACAGTGGTACTATTCTACCCTCCACCCTAACCACACCACATGTGCCCATTTTCTGAGGTGGAGAGCGGACCCTTTGTATTCCGCATTCTGTGGTGTGACTTCTCGAGCGGCCTGACGGAACATAGGTGATAGATAGGAGCCCAGATAGGGCCCCACAGGCAGACCAGTGCAACGATCCTACCCCAGTCGAGCTCAGTGAACCAGAGTGCAATGCTGTTACGTACAGGAGCGTGAGTGGGCTATGGGTGACTTAAAGGAGCCCCGGGTGACTGGAAGGCAGCTACATCACCCAAAGGCTCATCCCAGCAAGAAAGCCTCCTCCCTGGAGCTCCAGCTAGACTGGGCAAGCAGCTCACCTGGCAGTAGAGTCTCCTTCCCTAGCAACTGCTTGCTGCTGTGATAGCCTTGAGAAGTGGCCTGTGGACTTAGTACCAGGAGTTTCCTGGACCTTTGACGCCCCTTCTATTTCCTGACTCTTGAGCATCTCCATCTCCTCTCCATCCAGAAGGGATTGTCTCAGTTCAGAGGAAACAGCTACACTGCTGGCCCAGCACCCCCACATTACGCCCCTGGCTGATGGCAGCTATAGGCGGTTCTCTGGTTGATAATGACAGCATGCCTGCATCTTCATCCATGTTCTCACCATAAGAAGCACAGATGTTGACAGTGATGTGTGGCTGACCCTCAGTTCCCTTTCTGAACAGAGGCTTATTGATAAACGCCTCTCGCTCTGGGTAAAGACCTCTATTGGGATGAGGGAGATGGCTGCTGCCTTCTTGGAGCCTTAGGGCCGAGTAGTTACATGAGCTGTTTGGGAAACTGGTAGCATTCACAGATGCATTCAGACCCACTCAAAGCATCCGTCACGGCCTGCCCTGCACTGGATGTCCCATCGTGCCCCTTCCACACCACACAGGCAGCTGCTGCTGTTCACACTCCTTCCAACATGACCTCACACTCCCTCTCACTTCAGCATTCTAAGCAGCTACTGCAAATTGGTCAGAGTTGACTCAAGAGATGAAATCCATTTGCCATTACAGGGCATTGCAATAGGAACCGAGGGCTAGGAAACCTAGCAATCATTGATTCTCCCCTTAAGGGGCTCAGGGGCTTAAATAAATAGGCTTGAACAAAGAGATGATAGAAAGTTAGACTCTCTCCCCCCTCTCTTTTCCTCCCCTGCCTTCCCTCATTCCTCTCTCTTCCTCCCTTCCCTTGCTCCCCTGTGCTCTTCTCATCCCCCCCCCCTCCTTTTCTCTTTCTTATGCATGTTCAGAAGAGGGAACTTCTGCACTTCCCTCTTATTGTAAGTAAAGTTCCAGCGGGGGCCATCCAGGTCTCATCCAACAAGACGATTTAAGTAGAAGCCAGAAAGGTGGGTCAGCTGATGACATGCTGTGGATGCATCATGTGTGCTGCAATGACAGGGGATTGGATTCTCCTTGGGTTCAGACGTGAAGACCTGGACCCAAACAACAGATGCTCTTCTTATTCAGATAATAGTCTTAGAGGTGTTTAAATATCCTCCCAGCATCCTTATGCCTTTCATTGTGTGCCTTTATGCCTTCTTGTGTGCATGCAAGTGTGTATTTCTGTGCGGTGAGCCATACACACACACACACACACACACACACACACACACACACACACACGTTGTGCATGCAATGGAGGTCAAAGGCCAACCTCCTGTGTTGTTCCCTAAGGAGCCATCCACCTTGGGTTTTTGGTTTGTTTGTTTGCTTGTTTTTGTTTTATTTTGTTTTGGGGCAGGGTTTCTCTTATAGTCCTGTCTGTTCTGGGCTTGCTTTGTAGACCAGGCTGACCTCAACCTCACAAAGATCCTGCCTCTGCCTCCCCGAGTGCTGGGATTAAAAGCATGCGCCACCGCTCCTGGCTCTCACCTTGGTTTTTTGTTTGTTTGGTTTCTGAGATAAGTTTCTTGGCTCATGGATTTTGCTAGGCTAAGCTGGCTGATTGGAGAGCCTGTCTCTGTCTCTCTAGTTATGGATTTGAAAATGTGCACCATCATTCACGGCTGTACATGGAAGCTGGGGGCTCAGCCCAGGTCTTCATGCTTGTAAGGCAAGCACCTAATCATCTGAGCACCTTGGATTTTTATGCTGAGTGCCAGTGGAATAGAAGCACCCCTCTGGCCTTCTGGTCAGGGAGGGTCTTTAAAACCAACCAAGACTAGGAAGGAAATGTTACCCAGTCCCCTTGTGGAAGTAACCACACGCTGTATGCAAATGCAGACCTGTTCATTCAGGAGTCTAGAGGAATTACAGGAGGGCTTGCTGTTAAGATAACCAGAAACTAGCCATACCTCATGGTGTGTCCCAGCTAAGAACAACTGCGGATGAGTCAAATAAAGTAATTGCCCTAGAGAATGTGTTAAAGGCCCAGGTCTCTGGGAAAGCATGTTATGTAGGAGCCAGCTCTAAGCAGGGCCACAGCCAGGGATCTGAGCTGAGGACAGGTCCTTGGAATGGAGGACTGGCACAAAATGAGTGGAAGACTCTAGTTGTGGGCTAGGCAAGCACCTGCTGGGAGATACATGTGGCTGGAGCCAGACTGTTATACATTCTAAGCCACAGAAAGGCACCTGCTTTTCTGTGCTTGTTCAGACTTTGGCTTCCTTAAAGGGAGTCAGACATTGGTCCTGGTCTCCCCTTCCCGATAGTGAAGAACAATGAGGAGCTGGGAGATGATGGGTTTTTTGTTTGTTTGTTTGTTTGTTTGTTTGTTTGTTTGTTTTGCCACTCAGCAGCCTGCAGACTTTGGGCTGGAGTGCAATGGCCTGTGTTTCCCTTCCTCCTATATCTGAGCTGGGGTGAAGGCAGGCAAGAAACAGGGCAAGAGACACGAGGAGGAAGGAGAGGCTGATGGTATATGCATGAGTCGCTGTCACATGTGGCTCTGTGAGACCATGGATGAGCATCTGAGAAAGCTTCTGACTGATCCAAGAAGAGCATGGAGTTCTGGAGACCCCGTACACAGCAGGGAATCATGCAGGGCTCCTAGTCTGGAGGCCAGACAGTACACTGAGTTGGTCTGTTCATATGATGTGATGGTGGTCCTCCAATCTCCAATCCTTCCCTTGTTCCCACACACTCCCCTTCCTATACTGCCCACTCAATGGTTTGTCCTTCTTTCAGGTATGGTGGCCTATGTCCATTATCACAGCAGTTGGTAGACTAAGACGGGGGAATATCCTTGGTTTTGACGCTGTATCTGCCACATAGTGTGTTAGAAGCCAATATGGGATATATAGAAAACTCCTATGGAAGAAGGAAGGGAGGGAGGGAGGGAGGGAGGGAGGGAAAGAGAGACAGAGACAGAGACAGAGACAGACAGAGAGAGAGACAGACAGAGGGACAGACAGACAGAGACAGAGACAGACAGAGAGACAGAGAGAGGGAGGAAGAAAGAAGTTATTCTGTCCTAGTCAGCGCCGGCTCTGTCTTCTCCCATGAGCCTTCTTTACTTTGTTGAACCACTGTCTCCTCTGCATCTCAGTCCCAAGTACTTTCCACTCAATGCCCAAATCATCCCATGCCCCTTAGCCACCCAGTCTTTGCCTTCTCTGCACACTGGGGAGAACAGCTAGAGGTCCATGCCCTTGGTTCCCTCAATTTCTCTTTATCATCATCACAGAGTAGTGTGTGGTGGTGCCAACCGGATAAATGAATGAATGATGCACCCACAATGGCAGTGAGGAGAGCAAGGCTGCCTGCGCGCGCGCGTGTGTGTGTGTGTGTGTGTGTGTGTGTGTGTGTGTGTGTGTGTGTTGAGGGGTGGGGAGTGCACCTTGATTCTTTTGAGTTTTGAGAACTTCAGGAGGCTGTATTTTAAACCCCAATGTGGTTTTGATGTGTGGCTGAAAAGTGAGGGGATGGAAGCCAGGTGTGAGTCATTCCTGCCACTCTCCATGATTAGGAGGCCTCTGGATCAGGTGTCAGGCTCTTCTGTCTTGTCTTGCATGTGTGTATGTACATGTGGTGCAGGCATATATACTTATGTGCATATGTGTGAGTGTGGTATGAGTGTGTGTGTGTGGGTGTGTGTGTGTGCAAGAGCACATAAGCACACATGTGCTCAGGTACACACACACACGTGTATGCCCATCAGCAGAGAAGAAAGAAGGACACTGGAAATCCTTCTTTATCATTCTCCATCTTACTCCTTTGACACTGGGTCTTTCACTGAATCTTAAACGAGGCTCGTGGTCCAGAGCATCCCCTGTGTCTTTCTCCTCCAGCCCTGGAGTTATGGCCTCACGCATGGCCATGCCCAATGGATACTAGGTTCTGTACTCTGGTCATCATCGTGCAGCACTCTTACCCACTGCTGATGCTCCCTTTTGGAACCTCGACTTCATTCAAAAGATTGTGAAGGCAACATCCACCACACACAGTTATCATGGGGAGGATTACGTTTCAGAGGGATTCACATCTCCTTTCCACTCCACGGCCATGAGGCAGATTCCCTTTCTTCCGAGATAAGGAAGTGGCTCTCGGTTGGGGTACAGAGGTCTAAGCATTTCCAGTTTGGTTTCTAGACACCTGGGTGGGCTCTCCTCATCCTGCACTCTGCCTGTAGCTACCTTCCAAGGCATGGTGGCAGCCCTCCTCACCTGCATCAGTGTGCGCTGTCTGGTCATGGGGCCCCGTGCACTTAAGTAGCTTGTTGCACTTTCTGCTGGCCTGGCTAAGGGATAACAGGTACTCAGCTTACTGGACATTTCTTTCCAACATCCATAGCCATCTCGGTGCTCTTTGGTATGTCCTAGTCAGTCAAACCACAGGAAAGACCAAAAACCATTAGATGTCCAAGATTTGGAGGATGCAGGCAAAACCAATATGAATGAGGCAGGTTGAGGTGAATGAAATTGTCACCCATGTCTGGGCATGTTTTAGGGTTCTCATTAAGTAGGGTTTTTAGAATGAAAGTGATTTTCTAATATTGTATTTTAGATTCTTCAAGTACTGCCTTTTACAGAAAACCATAGAAACAGGGATACTAAGCAAAATTAAATGTTGTGTAATTATAATACAAAAAATATTTTTTCTATCTTTTTGTGAACATATCAGCTGAGCCTTTGTAAGTGGGTTTGCTGCTCTATAATCTGTACTTTGTATTTCCTGTAGCGGTCTGTGTGCTTCTGACTTACACACATTCTTACAGCTTCCTAAAGGATCCTATACATTTGTAACATGCCTTAGGTATTCTGCTTCCTTCTATTGGGTGTCAAATTTACAGCTTTTTTGTCTTCTTAAGATCAGCAAGTCATGATTAGCTTAAAAGCTTTTTTTAAAAAAAAATAAATCCTTCTTAAATGAAAGGGGTTTTGCGACTGCTGTAAAATTAAGTTTATTTACTATCCCTATGTATGTGTGCATGCACATGCATGTTGAGGTCAGAGAACAGCTTGCAGGAGTTGGCTCTCTCCTTCCACTTTGTGGGTTCCAGGGATCAAACTCAGGCAGCTAGACTTGGAAGCAAACACCTTTAACTTCTGAGCCATCTCACCAGCCTTATTTTTAAAACTTTTTAATCTGATTTATGAGCAAGAAGATCAATAGAACTATTTGCAATGAGCCTAAATGCAATAATTAGTATATTCTGGTTCTGGTGGGTTGTTGGATGCTGATGCTGACAAGTACTTGCAGAATGAATCTCTGTGTCTAGTTTCTTTCCGGATGTACAGTATGGAATGCTAAAAGCAGAGTCTTGGGGTCATTAGAGCAAGCCAGTGCCATTACTCATCTGAGAGGGCTGTGAGAAATCAAAAGTGCTGGAGAAAGGCAGGGTGATATAATTACCCAGGCTTCTTATCCATTAACATAAACATACCGTGAATACAATGTGACTAATTAATCTTTAATGTCTTCCTATGAGGGTGGTCATTATCTATGAATGGATCTCTTTTCAGGATAGGAAAAAAAATTGAAATCACGAGGCTAAGTTTATCTCAAGCCCCAGTATGTTAGCACTGCTAACTTAGAACTCATCTCATGTGGTTCAGTCAGTAAGAGTGGACTTAAGAAAATCCTTGTTTGTAGGGACACAGGCCAACTCTGTGCAGGGGACAGTCAAAGCTCCATGGTGACAGGTGGTTAGAAAAAAAAAACAGTATCTGAATAGGTTTTGTTTCAGTTTGTCTCTGGATTCAAGGACTTGAATTGGCATAAAGACAGAAACATGGCCTCGGGAAATTTAGGTGTAGCTTTGTAGTCAGACATGGGTTGACACATGTCAGCCCAGCAACACTACCACCCGTCACTGGCCCTCAGTGTCCAGTGGAGGAGGACTTGGCCTTTCCCATCAGCAACACAAAATCCTGGCCCAGGTGTCTTTGAACGGAAATCTGGACACATGCCCATTTCTGAATGTGTGAAGTAGCCAGGATGTTAAGGTCTTGCGATTGCCCCAGTTGTAGTCAAATGCTCATTCTTAGAGCTTGGAGAGTAAGAGACCCAACAAATGGTCACTGACCTGAGGCAGCCTTGTCCACAGCCACACTACCTGGAACACACCTGCTCTTATCTAATCTTCCTGCCAAACGTTCATGAAGGTGAGGGAAGCATCCAGTAGGTTACCGCCGACAGACTGGAGGTCAGGTGCTCAAGAGGAAAAGGAGACAAATATCCTCATACCTCACATCTCTTTAGAGGGGAAAATTCAGACCAGAGGGGGCCCAACCATTGTATACCATGGTTCATATGCTGGACTGGAAGAGTCTCAAAAAAAAAAAAAAAAGACAGACAAGGTCAGAGGTCAGGGTGGGAAGAAAGTTTGAAATTGAGGTTGATGCCCCCTACCTAGAACTATGCGAGCTTTTTGATAAATTGGGAGCAAACCAGCCAGAAGCAAACCTGTGCCCGTGGAACAGTTGGAACAGTGCTATCCACTTGTGTGGGTATCCCTTTGAGGCTATTCTCTGAAGTGCGTTACGTGTAAGGAATCTGTCACCTGACCACTTTCCCGGTTACAGGACAGTCCGTTCTCTGCTCACTCAGTCTACTGTGCACAGACGCTTTCACAGTCCTGGTGGGAATCTTGGCTGGTAGATCTGCGAAGCCCACACCACCAGATGGTCCCGTCTTCTAATTGGTTCCATCTCCTTTAGTTTTTTGGCAGGAATGAGACCTTCCCTGGGCCTAAGAGGGAGGGCAGGGAGAGCCAGGATCACAGGAAGGGGACTAAATAGACTGTCCTAAGCTGGTATTTATCCAAGGGAGGGTGGGGGGCAAGGTTCTCTTTCACAGGATGTCATGAATCAACACTGTGCTGTCACTCGCAAGCGTGGGATTCTCATGGCTGGAAAGAGATGCAGCTACAAAGGCCAGCTGATGAGGTGCCGGACGTTCATGAAGTCATTAGGTTTTATGAGCTTAGTAGTAGATGACATTATTATTGCTAGGCAATTCTTTATCTCTCTCTTCCAACTCCCTAATCCATTCATGGTGTGCCTGCTCATGTGACTCTAGAAAGTTGGCTAATTCATAGACCTGTTTCAAGCAAGGTCCATAGAGGCACATGCCTAGGGAGCCTGCTGGTGACAGTGGTGGCTAGAAAAACTCATGCGCTCAAGTCACACGGAGACGGCTCATATCTCAGCTACCTGTGGACCTGCCAATGCTGTGGGTATTACATGTTGTTTCAAATCAGGTAATAGAGGCTGCCTTGCTTTGCAATAACCCATTGATAGAAGCAACCACCATGTATTCAAGACTTGACTAGTCTCAGAGAAACACTGAAGATGATAGTCTGGCCCTGGTCTCTATAGACCAGGTAGTCTCCGAAGGGAGATGGAAAATAAACATACTTAAATTAATATGTATATTAATTTTATTTATATGTACCTGTGTGCACATGTATGCCGCATGCGTGCAGATACTCTTGAGGTCAGAAGAGGGCATCAGATCCCCTGGAGCTGGAGTTATAGGCCATGCTGAGAAGCCCAGTGTGGGGGCTCTAGGAACCTAACTCTGGGTCCTGAAACAGGACAGCCAAAGGATGCAGAAGCTCCGAGCATGCAAGCAGAGGATACATCCTAAGCGCTCCTCATGGAGAGGGGTGCAGCTGTCTTGCCTCCAGAAGATTCTAGAGTTGCTTGTCGGAATGCATTCTTTCCAAGCACGTGATTGCAAAACGGATCCTGGGGTTTGAGTTTTGTGTGAAGGAGATGCCAGGTCGAGGAACGTCACCTTCTCTTCACACCAGATTCCACTTGTTCACTGATGTGCTTAACTGCAACAGAGTCTGAGCAAACAGGAAACAGTCCAGCATCCCTCACTCCTCCCATGTTGCAGCCTCCTAGAGGGCAAAAAAAAAAAAAAAAAAAAATAGGGCCTCCCAGCTCTCTTCTTGAATTATGATGAAAATCACCCCTGCATCCAAGCCTCTCTCCAGTACAATGTCTTTCTGCGTACTTGAGACTTACAGCTCTTCTCACTTCCTGCTCCTGACAAGGGCGCTGCCAGTATTGTCACAGCCTATCTCTGAACCTCTGCCCATTGAATTACTTCTCCTCCCAGGACAGCCTTGCCAGATTAGAGTCCTTTTTCTCACTTGATAATACTCCACCCACTTATTCAGGCCACTAGTGTTTGCTGAGCATCCGCTCTGTATTAGCCGTAAGAATGCAGCAGAAAACCCACCGAAGCCCCAAATGCTCTTAGGGTGGACATTGCAGAACAAATAGGAATGACAAATTGAAGTATATCTTAAATGCTGCAGACTCAGCCAATGGAGACTCAGCCGGAGCAGGAGGCTGCAGGCGCTTGTTTCTTGTATTGGCCTCCATCTCCTGTGGCCTGGGGGGCAGAAATGATAGCATCTCTCTGTCCAATAAGGGAGAGTCGGCTAAAACAGGAACAAATGAAGGGAGTTGGTAAACTCCATAAAAGACAGGTGGATATGTTCAAAGAGAGATTTTGGAAGGATGCTCAGTGTACGGCTTCTGGGAGGAGGGGATATTTCAACTGAGTCTTCATATTTGTTTCTCTCTTGGCTGTTGTGACAAAATATCTGACAAGGAATAGCTTAGCTCACTGTTTGAGGGTCCAGTTCATCATGGAGGAAGGCGGAGCAGCAGGAATGTGATGCTGCTGGTCACATTGCATCCATAGTCAGTCAGTAAGCGAAAGAGAGAGAGAGAGAGAGAGACAGAGAGAGAGAGAGAGAGAGAGACAGAGAGAGACAGAGACAGAGACAGAGAGAGACAGAGACAGAGACAGAGACAGAGACAGAGACAGAGACAGAGACAGAGAGAGACAGAGAGATCAGCGTGCTTTCTCCTCTTTAGTCTCATAAAGCTTATAGTTAGGATGAGTCTTCCCGCCTCAGTTAGCATACCTCCAGCAATCCATCACTAATACACCCAGAGGCTTGTCTCCTAAGTGATTCTAGGATCACTTGACAGTCAGATTAACCATCTCAGAGCTGTGATGGATGAAACCTTCTGTAAGGCTGGGTGGTTATGATTTAGCATCATGCTGTCTGTTACAGGAGCCACTAAACATTTGAAATCTGACTACTACAACTAAATCTTTAATATTATTCGATCTTATTAATTTTAAGTAGCCACATATGAATGGTGGTTACTACCACAGACAATATAGACCTAATGCCCAGAATACTCCATAAAGGAAAGAGCAGCAAGTATGCAGGCTTTAAAATGAGAGCAAGCTTGCATTATTTGAAGAACAGAAAACCAAATAAGGCCATTGTAGCTAAAGCATGCTGAGCAAAAAGGCAAACAGAGTTTTGTAATTAAGATAAGAATTTTCAGAAGGATTTTAAATGCAATACAGTGATTAATGGTAGTATAAATACATGATTTCACTTTTTTTTTTAAAGTCACCAGGATTTCCCATAGTAAACTGATACTGTGACAGGTAGTGTTTACTGCATCTCTCAGCTACTTGTAGCAAAAAGTTAAATTCTTTTACTATCTTCCGATTGGCTGTGGTTGCCCCTGTCCTCAGTCGGATGATCTGGACTCCCAGAAATATAAGTGTACCCTGTGTATCTCTCTCAGGAGTAAGGAAGGGTCCAGGAAGCCAGGACCTCTGCTAAGGAACCGCAGGGGTTGGGTCTAAGCCTTATCATGCATGAATAGACGTTTTTCTATTCTGTATCATGACCTGAAATATTGCACTGGTTCAAGCAACGTCACATGCTTGAACATATGTGGAGAATGGACAAAATCACGTGACAGCGAGAATGGGTGCATAATTCTCTAATAATGACTCAGAATGCCACAGAGCGGGCAGGGACTGGGAGACCAGTCAGACGCTCCAGGAATACTGGGTAGGAAGAGTGATGGTGGCGTTGTGCTGCAGAGAGCATCTGTCATCCTCTCAGGTCCCACTGTTCTCCCGTGAGGCCATTTTTCATTTCTTCAGTAACACATTATTTGTTTTCCCTTTAATTTGCCAGCCTCCCCTTTATGGGCTTGTATTGTCCACTTCGAATTCCTACCTTATGTACCCCCCAAAAAGTCAAGAACCGGCTGTGGAGACCCTCAGCCCTTAGAAAACAGACAACAGCAATAGGACTGTGCTGCCCAACTGCCCATGACAATAAGCAACAGATAGCCCCAGGGTAGGATAGTGTTCAGGAGGACGGGAGGATTTTGGCTTTCCTAATTTTGGATCCCAGGTGATTTTTATAAGCAACTTAACCTCTCAAAGTCCTCTTTTCTCATTTTGTAAAGCAACAGTAATGACACATTCCTCTTTGAGCTGTGTGGACCAAAGGAGATAAACTTAGTGCCGAGTGTAAGACTTGGAGCAGAGTAAGTACCCAGTAAATGCAGCTATTAGTGTTTGCTCAATTTAATTGTTTGTGAGGACAAGCTCCTTTGGAGATGCCCTCCAGAGTCCTCACCAGAAGAATCCAATGTTCTTATCGAAATGAAGGACATGGAAAGTAAAAAGGCCCTGGATGGGATTCTGTAATTTAGTTAGGAAACATCTAGCCCCAAAGCCTCTTTGATGCGAAAATGACAGAACAACACAACCCCAAAATAGAGCCACCCCACTCCTGGATTCTTTTTACCATCTGTCAGGGTGATGCTCTGTGGTTCTCTGGGTCTTGCTTGGAGTCTGCTGCCTTAAAATAATAAAGTAGAATTTAAATTTGGCCCTGCATTTACCGAGGCACAACAAGGCGGCATACATCAGCATGGCTCATGTCACCCGGAGTGAAGTACAGGGTAACTAGTTCCTTAGGAGGAAGGAGCTGGTCCAAAAAACTGGATTTTAGTATAAAGATTGATCTGAATCTTATTTTTTAAAATGTACGTGGTTGAGATTGTTTCTGAACTTCTTTTTGGTCATTTTTACCTTAGTGAGCCAATATTGTGTTTCTAGTTTAATGGCATCTTGATCATCAGGGTTCCCTGAGTCCAGGGGTGCTGTTATTTAAAAAAAAAAAAGGACTATCTGAAAGTATAGATGGGGATTGGGATGTGGGGGGTAGATGATTTCTTAGTTATGAAAGTGATGGAAGGGCTGGAGAGATGGCTCAGGAGCTCAGAATGCTGTTGCTAATCAGGGGACCTGAGTTCGGTCCCCTGCATCCATTTGGGGAGCCCCAGCTCCAGAAGATCTGGTGGCCTCTTCTGACCTCTGGGGGCATCTACCTGCACACGTGTGGAATACGCAAATACCACACATCAGATAAACATAAAGAAAAAATGAAATAATTCTTTTTGTTTTACGTGATGGAGAGGGAGTTTGGTAGATTTGAAGATCTGTGTGAGTCTTCATACAAATCAAACCTTCCAGAAGATGGATTTGGGGAAGAAGTAGCTTGGCTTTGAGCTACAAAACGTCAGGAGATCGTATTTAAGAGACAGAACCATCCAGTTCTCTCAGGCCATAGGCAAGTCCTCTTCATCAAACAAGACTGACTAATATCATCTTTAAAATGTGTAAAGTCACTGCTGTCCAATGGTACCACCACATCCTCATATCTACACCCCAGAGTCCCTATAATCATAGCAGTGAGGACACTGGGAACTCTCTGGTTGGTGAGTGGGTTCCATCAGAGGTCTAGAGGTCTGAGAGTGAAGCCAGGTTTCTTGGGAATGTGGGTGATGAGGGTTGGTGGTCTGGATGGATGGGTTATGATGAGTTAAATAAAGAGGGATACTGCTTCTCAGGTGGTTTGGGGCCAATCTGATCGTTTCTGAAAGAGAGAGTTGATGGACGGGTGTGAGTGGCCCTGAAAGAAGCTGGGAAGGGGAGTAGAGGGTAGATATTATCAAAGTACACTATATGCACGTATGAACTTCTCAAATAATTAATAAAAATAATATAAAGATAGAGCAGAACACAGAATTTCCAAACTCGGTAGAGTCCTTGTTTTTACTGATGTCTCTGTAAACATCTCTAGGGACTCAAGACCTGACTCAGCCCCATCTCACCCATGGTCAAGAGCATCATCATTAAGAGTGCAGAGCAGTTTGTCTGCAGCCGCTTGGGAGCCATGACTCCCAGCAAGGTTATCTGATTCTCTCCATGTTCTTCACCAACATTTGAAACTCATTGTCCAAATGGTGCCAAGCAGAACAGAGACCCTCCAGACTCCAGTGCTTTCCCAGTCAGCTCAGCCTAGGCCAGCTGCCATGTTTCTCTATTCTATCTCTACAAAGCTAGTCCTGGGTAACCTGCCTTCTGAATATCCACCCAGGGAACCCCCAACTCTGCCCTCTAGGTTTAAAAAAGTAAAGAGCAAAGAAACTCCGACATTGAGATCTAGTGGGAAGGTGACAAGCCTGCTTCCAGAGCTTCACCCCTTTGGCCCTGGAGACTCAAAGTTCACCCTGTGCTAGGTTTTTATCTGAAGGAACTAAGTCAGCTCTATCATTATGTGACAATGACCTTCGGGTAGCCAAGGACATAGCAAGCTCTTCTAATGGGGAATTGATGGAGGTAGCCATGACTGAGGGTTGGTCTTCATCTCCAAATCCACCTTATCAAAGGATCTCATAGCTGATCTATGGTTCAAGAGCGCTAAACGAGCAGCAGTGAGTGGTGAGGGCACTGTTTTCCTGGCTCTGGGCATCTCTCTCTCTCTCTCTCTCTCTCTCTCTCTCTCTCTCTCTCTCTCTCTCTGTGCTGTTGCTCCTGTGGATCAGAGTCTGACTGGCATTCACAAAGATTTCTGTGTTTTTACATCCTAGAGCAAAGACTTGGGCTAGGAACACAAAGATCACAGGAGAAATGGAGACTCTTGACTAGGATAACACTTCAGAGAGGTAAAAGAGCTGGCGAAGGTTAGAGGCCAAGACACTGTGATCATTCGAGGTCACTTACACAGTAACCACTGGCTGCCTGCATTTGTCCACTGCAAGGTTTCATTGAACATGCTTTGTCCTTGCATGTATCTCTTGGTCAGCGACTGGAGGAGTTCTCATCCTTCTGATCTGGCTGGCTTCTTGTATATTGTCAATCTTGATACCTGCCATAGTGTGGCTCCTAGAATCCTGGCCTTCTTCCCAGCTGCCTTCTGCTTGATAATGCAACACCCTTGGCACAGCTCTTTAAAATAATCAACCATTGGGTCTAAGCCTCTTGGCCAACTTCTGTCTCTGCAGAAGCCCCAACTCCTTGTGCTATGGATCACACTTGGTTTGCATTCCCTACCCCAGAGCTCATATGCTGAAGTTTACCCTCAACATGATGATGGTATTTAGAGATTGGGCTTTAGGGGATACTTTGGTTTAGTAGAGATTCTGGGGGGGTGGTTTCCTATGATGGAATCGGTGCCATTATTATAGACACTGGAGAGTTTGCTCAGACTCTTTCCCTAGGCACATTCTCCAAGGAAAGACTATATGCAGGGCCTCGGGAGAAGGCTCAGCCTATCAAGTGCTTTCAATGCAAGTAGGAGGACCTGAATCTTGATTAGGGAGCTCTCCCCCCACAAAAGCCAGGTTCAGCAGCTGGCATCTGTAACCCAAGCACTGGAGGCGGAGACAGGTGGATCCCTAAAACTTGTTGGCCGTTAAATCTAGGCAGCCTGTGAGCTCCAGGTTCAGTGACAGACTCGAATTTTTTTTTCCTATTGCTTAACTGGCCTGTTCAAAAGAACCTTGTTATGGCTTAAACTAACTAGACTAACTAGCTGCCACTCAGGCATAGATGTGGACAGCAAGCAGAAGCTGCCATCAGTTAGTAAAGGGCTTCACTGGGCAAACTGGGGAGGCCTGCATACTAGACCTAGGACTCTGACAGTTCTACAGAGGCCTGGCCCAGTGCCGAGGCTTCTCCTGCCTCTCTTTATCTCACTAAACCAAGAAAATATGCACATCTGTTATCCACAAATACTCTGAATTCCCCCGCCAACGCAGATCCCCGGGAAAACCTAAGGGAGGCAGAAAGGAGGAGGAGGTGCGCCAGGGACTGGCTGCTTCGAGGATGAGAACTGGTTTTTCTAACATGCTCCATCTCGGTGCTCTTCGCTTGTCCTGAGTCACTGAGCCACGGTGTAGCCCAGAGACACACACAGAGGTGGAACAGCAAGCCTCAAGCCTCTCTCTGTCTGTCCCCAGTTAGGCCGCAATCCCCGTGCCTTGCTGATCTGGTCTCTGTTTCCATACGCCTCCATGACCCCAGCTACTTTCACAGCCTGTTATCTGTGTGTCGTCCCGCCCTCCCCCCCCCCGCCCCCCCCCCGCCCCCCGCCCGCCCCTGCCCCTGCTTCCTCCGCCGCACTGATCAAGGACCTTACAGAGTAGTGATTATCAACCTGGGCAAATTCTACCTCCACCAGCATGGGATGGTGAAGAGTGGCTTGTAAGACACTGAGCAAGAAGGTCACTCGTGCCATAAATGCTGGCTGGGCTTTGCTTCAGCTCTGGATCCATTTCCCCCAGAGCAGCCCTGTTGGAGCTCACCTCCAGGCCGGAAAATTCCTAGTCAAGCCATATGACGCAAATGAAAATCCAGTGAACTTGGAAGGCCTTCCCGCTGAGCACATGGCCAGTCCCACGCCCACTCTGGGCTGGGCTGTGACTCTCCTTGGTGACTGCTCATCACATATCACACTGCAGTGCTTGGCTTTTGGTTTTGGGTTTTATAAGTGTATAAGTGTAGATGAATGCCTGAATCTTCGTCTGTGCACCATGTTTGTGCGAGGCGCTTGATCCCCTGGAACTAGAGTAATCACAATTTGTTGTAAGCCACTACAGAGGTTCTGGTACCCAAACCCAGGTCCTCTGCACACCAGTCACTTCTCTTAGCTGCTGAGCCATCTCTCCAGGCTCCCATTCCTGTGTCACACACTATGTTTTTGAGCCCTTTGTGGAAAATCAGTGAGCCACACTTATGCCTAGGCTTATTTCTGGATTCTCATACATAGCACGTTCCTTGGTCACCAAAGCTGTTTTTAGGCCAGTGTGTCCATGCTTACTGTGGTTTTAGAATATTTTAAAACCAAAGAGAAACATTATTCCAGTATTCCCGTGTGTTTGGAAAGAGAGGTGGAGGTGTACACATTTGTGTGTTTGTTTACATGTGCATTCAGGTGTGTGTGTGTGTGTGTGTGTGTGTGTGTGTGTGTGTGTGTGTGTGTGTGTGTGTTGGCCATGTGTTAATGTTGGGTGTCTTCCTCTATCACTCTTCACCTTGTTTTTGAGACAGGATCTCTTATTGAACCTGGAACTCCTCGGTTGGCTGGCTGGTGAGCTCCAAGGGTCCTCTTCTGCCTCCCGGGGCCAGGGTTACAGTCACACATCACCATGCCCTGGTTCGTACTTGTCTGGGTATTGAACTCAGGTCCTTATGCTTGCATAGAAAGCACTTTACTAAGTGAGCCATCTCCCTTTTAATCTCTCAAAATTGTTTGCCTATTTGAGGTCTCTTATGTTCCCATACAAATTAGAGGATTGTTTTTTTGTTTTGTCTTGTTTTCTATTTCTGTAAAGGATGACATTTGAATTCTTATACGTGTTGCATTTAAGTGGAAAGCAAACAGCCCTATTAAAAATGGGCAAAGGACCTGAATAGATATTTTTCAAAAAAAAAAAAAAAAGATGTGGGGCTAGCCAACAGACATATGAGAAAAATGTTTCACGTAATTCCTTACCAGCGACTGCCAATTAGACCTCCTGGGAGACATCCCTTCACATCTGTTAGAATGGCGAAAGGGGAGAAGGACCATTATTAACCAGCTAAACGGTGATGAGTGTTGATAAGGCTGTGGGGAGGAGAGCAGGGGCCTTTCTTGATGATTTTAGTGTAGTTGTTTTGGAAACCAGTATAGCAATTCTTCAGACTGAAAATTAAACCCCGATTTGTTCCAGCAGCAGCAACCTGACTCTACCCACTCTGGGTGTGTGCATAGCAGGTCTCTGCACCCCCATATCCATTATTAACATAAGCATTATTGACGATTGTTCACAATACAGAAAATAAAAACTAAGCTCCCACCAGCAGATGATTTGATTTTTTACGTGATATGCATACTAATGAAATACCATTTAGCCTTTTAAAAAAGATAGAAACAAACGTGGAAGGTTTGTGAGAATGCTGTGCTAAGTGTAATAAGCTGACCGGCGCAGACTAGTAAAGATCTCCTGACAGATACAGGATGTTGACATGATAGCTGACTACTGTAGCATTGGTCAGAGGGCACAAAGTTTAGTGAAACAGAAGGAACAAGCTGGGCTGGGGCCACAGCTCAGCTGGTAGAGTGTTTGCCTACTGACTGTAAGGCCCTGCTCTAGCCTCAGCACTGTGTAAAACTCCACACCTATAACCCTGGCACTCCGAAGGTGGAGGCAGGCAGATCTGAAGCTCAAGGTCATGCACAGCTACATAGTGAGCTTGAAGCCAGACTGGGTTACATGAGACCCTGTTTAAAAAATAAATAAACAAACAAATCACGGGTGAGATACACAGAAAAGGGTGCTTGCTGCTGAGCCTGATTATCTGAGTTCCATCTCCAAAGCCCACCAGGTAGAGGGAGAAAACTGATTCACAGAAGGTGCACTCTGGCCTCTACACATGCACCATGGTCCATGTAGGTTCCTTCCACAGTAAGGAAAGAGCTGTAATAAAGGGCTTTAGAGGGAAACACAGTCTGGTGATGCACTGTGACCTGCTGCGTAGTAAAGGCATACATCTTAAAATGAGCAGATCTTAAACGTTCTCACCACACAGCAATGATATATGTGTGAAATAGTGAGAGAATGTTAACTGGGATGATTTGTGCCCTCCACAACATATCCATATATGCAATTACCATACTCTGCATGATAATTATGATCATTATCACCCCTAGCATGCACAGAAAACCCAAGTTCTATCCCCAGTACTGCCGAAACCCACTGTGAGGGCAAGAGCCTGCGACCTTAGAACTTTGGAGGTAGAAGTTTGATGAGGAGTAGTTCACAACCCTCATCTACGACACAAGACCCTGTCTCAAAAACAAACAGGAGCCAAATAGATGGCTCAGCAGTTAAGAATACTGACTGTTCTTCCAGGGGATGTGGGTTCAGCTCCCAGCACCCACTTCAAGTACACAACCATCTATAACTCCAGTTCTAGGGGATTTAATGTCCTCCTCTGGTCTCCAAGTGCACCAAACATGTGGTGCAGAGATGTGCATATTGGGAAAAAAAACTCTACCCATACACATAAACTGAAAATAAAAAACAAGCTAATAATAAATATTTACAAAAGAATAAAAATGAAAACAATGATAGTCTTCCTCACTGCACTGTGCCTGTCTTTGTGGCTGGGGTAGAAGATGTCTTTCTCTCTAAGCTAGTTTTAACCTAATCAGCCAGATCTTCCGAGGTCATTAAGGGTTTGGGGGATGGTTGGTTTGCAGGCGGAGATCAGTCCACATCTACCTGTGAGCCACTCTCTTTCTTCTTAGGTTTCCATTAGTTTAAAGGATGTTTATGAACATCCACATGCCAGACCACTTTTGACATCTTAATTAAAAGAAGCGTTCACCATTTATTTACTCATGCATGGGTCGCATTTGCTCCTAACAGCTCTTCTCAGAGTGAAGAGGGAAGGTGATGTTCTGATATTTTTGTTTCCATTGAGTAAAGGTCTAGATAATCCAGCAAGGTCACAGAACATCACATACACCACTTAAAGAGAGCATTGTGAGCTGCTGGCTCAAGTGATCTCTGCCCAGAGTCCCCTTCTCCAAGAGGGGGTCTGGTCTGTAAGGTCCCCCTGACCTCTACGACCTCACAAATGAGAGCTCTAATTACCAGAGAGCCAGCCATGTCAGCTGTTCTCAGACTTCCCTCCAGGAAGGAGAAGGTTTACGCTCTTTGAGCACGTCGAAGCACTGAGTGGCACAGGGGAGTGTGATGATGCTGTGCCATGGATGGGAGCTCTCTGAAGTGGTGCTGCTTCAGCGTTCCCATGCCAACGGAGGGAAAGCAGAGCAAAAGAACGGAAAACAAAAATCAAACACAAAACCCCAGCTTGGCCAGTGTCTAGGGGGAAAAAAATCAGGAAGAAAAGCCAGTGTGCCATTGGAAACATCACAATAGAGACAAGAAACCTCAAGGCGGCCTGAACCAGAGGGGCTAGGATTAACAATCTATGGAGATGTTGGGTAACAGAGAGCTGCTTGGAGCTAGAAGGAAACAGGTCCAGGGTCAGGTCCTCTTACTCAAATGCATCTGTCCTGATGGATACATTGTCCTGGATACTCAGGAAACCATGCTGGCCTGCAAGTAAACTCTTCTCTCCTTCATTATTCTGCCATACCAAGGCTGGGCAGCCCAGCAGGACTTTCTCTTTCACAGACATGCTTAATATTGAAATGAATCTGTTGTCAGTTTCTTTTCAGGTCCCCATAGTATCTACTTGGCTTTGTTTTTCATCCGCTGCCTGCTGGCTCATTGTTCTGCCGAGGACACTCAGCAGCCTGGCTTGCCCTCCTATCTGGGGAAACAGGATATGCTAGCTTCTGGGGCACTCACTGCCAGTGCAGGACAGCAGAGCATTGCGAGTTAAAGCAAGGATCTTCCGTGGACCTTGGGAGATAACCTGAACCCTAAGGATGGGGGAATGGTGGAGTTGGGAGAGGGATGGGATGGACCAGGGCCATGTGGGAAGCTCCAAATCCCTGGAAGCTCCTTATACATAGACCACAGCTAGAGAGTCGGTCACTGACTACAACATGCTTCCAGTGTTCTTTCCCAAGCCCTGCCCATGCCTGGTTGGCTCATCAGCGATCTCACTACGCCAAGTTCAAAATACATCTGGAATCCAAACACTACTTTATTATCTTTGTTATTTTTTGCATCTGCTGCTACTTGCAGCCCCTGTCACTGTTTCTCTTACTTCTGCATTAACCTCCCAACTTGTCTTTTAACTTCCGGTCTGGCCATGTACCCCATAAAGGCTCCTGTGACTTTTGAAATAAATGAAGATGAATGTCCTCCCTGTCCTTAACTCTCCAGGCTGGGGATGTAGCTTAGTTGGGGAGTGCCTGGTCTACGTTGCATGAAGCCCTGAGCTCCTCCCCAAAACCACATAGACTAAGCATAATGGGGTACACCTGTAGATCCAGCACTCAGGAGGTGGAGGCAGGAGGATCAGGGGTTCAAGATCATCTTGTGCTACTTAGCTAGTTTGAGGCCAGCCTGGGACACCTGAGACGCTGTTTCAATCTATCCATCCATCAATCAGTGCAAACTTCCTCCCTTAGTCTGGAAGGCTCTTCAGGAACCTGACTCATCTTTCCTCTTGCCTCACTCTTGCGGGCTATATTCCAGCCTTCGGAAATCCCCTTAGTCCCGTGAAGATGACAAAGTGCTTTGTGCCTCAGGACTGTTGTGCTGTCGGTGCCCTCTGCGGGGGATGCTCTCAGATCTCCCCCTAGAGTCATCACTCTGGTCACATGCAGCTAACAGGGGCTTCCTCACAGAGATGTCCCCAGCACCTTTCACTTAGCCAGCCCCTAACTGCTCTACCTTCCCTCCTAATTTCTATATAAGGGCTTTTCACAGTCCCTACTTTACCTGCTTATTTACCATAGACTCTTATCTCCAGTCTGACCTCTCCATGGAAAGTCCAGGAAAACAGCCTTTGCTTCTTGTCCATCCTTTCCTCAGGGGTACATCGAGACCTAGCACAAACTCAGAAAGACTTACCAGTTGGAACACTAAATAACTGAGTGAACAAATAAGTGTTCGTTCTCTCCCCCCCTCTTTCTCTCTCTCTCTCTCTCTCTCTCTCTCTCTCTCTCTCTCTCTCTCTCTGTGCATATGTATGTATGTGCAGGTGCATATGTGTACTCACACTTATAAAAGCCAGAGGTCAACATTGGGTGCCCAACTTTACCTTTTCTTTGAGACGTGGCCTCTCACTAGCCTAGGGCATATCAAGTAAGCATATCAAGTAAGATAGGCTGGCTGACCAATCAGCCAAGGGGTTCAGCACGTATGACCACACAAGGCTAGACTTTATCTTTGTGCATTCTGGGAACAAGTCTCAGGTCTTTGCGCTTGCATTATAGGCACTATACAAACTGAACTGTCTTCAGTGTGAATGAATGAATTACTACCACTGCTGTGGACTCTGTTTGTGTTTGGCATTGAGTTCAAAACCCTGGATTCAGAAATGAACCAGGTGAGGCTATTTGCAGTCCAATGATAGAAATCAGCCTCTCAGAGGAGAGCATCTCAGAGGAGATGCCTACAAAACTGGAATAGTGGCCATCTTTGAGGACGCA
Organism: Acomys minous; assembly: GCF_964271855.1. Taxonomy (NCBI): domain Eukaryota; kingdom Metazoa; phylum Chordata; class Mammalia; order Rodentia; family Muridae; genus Acomys; species Acomys minous. Next base: position 14,673,247 of record NC_140498.1, on the reverse strand, counting down.
CCATGTGCCCAGCACTATGTAACCCTGAGAGCTCACTGTTAACTCACTGCGGGGCCACACTGAGAATTCACTGTGTGCTCAGCACTGCTCAACCTCAAGAGCTCCCTGTGTGTTCCATACTGCGCAACCTTGAGGGTTCATTGTGAACTTGGCCCTGTGCAAAACATTTTTCACACTATGTTTGTATGAAACACTTTTTGTGCAATGTTTATAGTTTTTGTGCTTTTGCATAAACTGGCCACAGTGACTCTAATAGTTGTAATACCACATTTAAATGTCATAACAAGTTGGTGGCTTGAGAGCTTAAGTTGCTTAAGGCCCTGAGCTCAGTTCCCAGTGCCTGAATGAGGCAGCTCACATCTGCCTATAACTCCATCTCTACTGGTCTCTGTGGGCAATGCACTCACACATGCAGGTCTGCACACAAAGACATTCTTTTTGAAAGATACAATAAATGGAAAGGAGACTCTTTGCAATAGCTACTGAGTGTCTAGGTAAGGTTTCCATTGTAGATCCTGGGCCCTTCCAGTCTGGAACGACCTTCTAGATGAATCTGAGAGTACTTGCCTATGCTGTAAGCCAAGGCCTGCCCTGCAGCTTGTATTGGAAACTAAGAATTCAAGACTGGACTCTGTGCCTCTAGCTCAGGTCTTAGCTGGAGCTGGAATGTGGATTTCCTTCAGCTCTAGTGGCAAAGAAGCCTCTTTGAACTGAGCGAGTGATCCTGCCTGGCCCTGACCCTGGGACCCACAGCAGCATTGGAAAATGCACCCAGTGGTGCAGAGCCTAGCAGGGAAGCAGATGAGGCTTGGGTGAAGTCTGTGACCCCATTAACCTTGAGATATAGGCTTCCCCAGGCCCTGGACGAGGAGCACCATTCATCTGCTCCTTTCCAGCAAAAGACACTTTGTCTAGTCAAATCCAGGGACGCTCTACCACTGAGGTGAAAGATCATTATAGAGCAATTAGTAGTATGGTGGTGTTGATACTTGGGGACATTTCTGTGTGTGTGTGTGTGTGTGTGTGTGTGTGTGTGTGTGTGTGTGTGAGAGAGAGAGAGAGAGAGAGAGAGAGAGAGAGAGAGAGAGAGAGAGAGAGAGCGCACATTTGCCCATCTGTATATATGTACACATGAAGGTTAGAGGTCAAAAGCATGTTTTGTTTCTCAAGTGCTATCCTCCTTGTTGGTTTTTGTCTTATGTTTTTCACTTGTATTAGTCCTTTGATGATTGTATACAATGTATTTTGATCATATTCACTCTCTCCCCCAGTTCCTTACAGATTCGCTTCCCTACCAACCCAAATTCATGTTCCTTTCTAAACCCATCAAGTCAATTTGTGCTGCCAATATACTCTTAGGTACATGGACATCCACTGAATGTTTTGACCTACCATGTATCACTGACTTACAGATAACTGGTTCCCCCTCCTAGTAGCTACCTCAGTTAGAGAAGCCAATGGCTCCTCAGTTAGACATGACTAGGAAGGTCATGGGTCCTACAAGAGAACTTATGACTATTGCTCTGCTAAATGGACGCAGCATTGAACTCCCAAGGATTTATCATCATACCTATGTCCTAGTGACTCTCTCAACCCTCAACAAAGAGGCTCCCTTTGCAGTAAATAGTAACACGGAGACCCACAACCAGTCAAATTGCAGAAAAAAAGAGGCCATTGAATCCTAGGCCTAAGAGGGCCATTATATCCCATGCCTCCTCCCAATGCTCACAGACCATAGGAGAAGATGGGTGGAGAGCATCTAAGAGACAGGAGTGGTTGTGTGACTGCAAGGAAATGCTTTCTCAACACAGCAGGCCAGTTGCACATAGGAGCTCACAGTCGTTGTGACAACATGTGCAAGACCTGTGTGACCCCAAGCCAGGCCAGATCTCAGCAAGTCACTGTTCACTAATCCACATTCTGGATGGGGGGCCATGAAACCAAATGTGAGAGTTAGGAATAGTGCTAATGATAAGAAGAACAAGCACCCACCCTGAGGCAGCCTTCGCCTCACTCTACATAGTGAAAATACAAGTAGAAGTTCAGTAATGTCTAACATCCCCTCTCAAGAAGGGGGAGAGACCTGGGGCTAGAGTTCAGATCATAGAGACCTTGCCTGGCATGCCTTAGGCATTGGGCACCACACACACATATTTTAAAATATATTTTATTAATATATTCATATTACATCTCAATTGTTATCCCATCCCTTGTATCCTCCCATTCCTCCCTCCCTCCCATTTTCCCCTTATTCCCCTCCCCTATGACTGTGACTGAAGGGGACCTCCTCCCCCTGTATATGCTCATAGGGTATCAAGTCTCTTCTTGGTAGCCTACTATCCTTCCTCTGAGTGCCACTAGGCCTCCCCATCCAGGGGATATGGTCAAATATGGGGCACTAGAGTTAGTGTGAAAGTCAGACCCCATTCTCCACTCAACTGTAGAGAATGTCCTGCCCATTGGCTAGATCTGAGTAGGGGTTCGAAGTTTACTGCATGTATTGTCCTTGGTTGGTGCCATAGTTTGAGCAGGACCCCTGGGCCCAGATCCACCCATCGTAATGTTCTTCTTGTAGGTTTCTAGGATCCTTCTATTTCCCCATTCTCCCATGCTTCTCTAACCTAGAGTCCAAATAGGATATCATCCCCTCTATCCCACTTTCCTGGTAAGTGAAGACTTTCATGGGACATGCCCCTTGGGCTAGTGTCCAGATATAAATAAGTATATACCATTTGATTCTTTCTGCTTCTGGGTTAACTCACTCATTACGATCATTTCTAGTTCAATCCATTTGTCCACAAATTTTGGGAATTCCTTGTTTTTTATAGCTGAGTAGTATTCCATAGTATAAATGTACCACAGTTTCTTTATCCATTCTTCTACTGAGGGACACTTAGGCTGTTTCCATGTTCTGGCTATTATGAATAAGGCTGCTGTGAACATGGTTGAGCAAATGTTCTTGTTGTGTGCTGGAGCATCTTCTGGGTTTATTCCAAGGAGTGGAATAGCTGGGTTTTGAGGAAGCCTTATTCTCAGTTTTCTGATATAGCACCAGTTAGATTTCCAAAGTGGCTGTACTAGTTTGCATTCCCACAAGCAATGAAGCAGTGTTCCTCTCTCTCCACATCCTCGCCAGCATGTGGTGCCGCTTGAATTTTTGATCTTAGCCATTCTGATGGGTATAAGATGGAATCTCAGCGTTATTTTGATTTGCATTTCCCTGATGACTAAGGAGGTTGAGCATTTCTTTAAGTATTTCTCAGCCATTTGATATTTCCTCTGTTGAGAATTCTCTGTTTCTGAGCCCTATTTCTCAATCGGGTTATTTGGTTTGGTGGTGTTTAATTTCTTGAGTTCTTTATATATTTTGGATAGTAGATCTTTGTCAGATGTAGGGTTGGTGAAGATCTTTTCCCAGTCTGTAGGCTGTCACTTTGCTCTGTTGACAGTGTCTCCTGCCTTACAGAAGCTTCTCGGCCTCATGAGGTCCCATTTATTAATTGTTGACCTTAAGGCCTGGGCTATTGGTGTTCTGTTCAGGAAGTTGTCTCCTGACCCCACACACATATAATCCCAACACTGGCTACAGGGTGAGTTTGAGGATAGCTGGGCTATCTTTTCCTATAAAAAATGGCAAAGCAAGAATTTGAATTCAGGTTTGCCAGACACCACTATTTTAAGTCTTTGCACCAGAATTCAAAATCAGCAGAAAGAACTCTGGAAGTCACAATGAAGTGATGGGTGACTTCAAAGAAGAAGCCTCACTTAGTGTCCAGGAAGCTACGGTTGCTCATGGGACCCCACTTTCTGAGTTGGAACAACACTCCAGGCTAACCAGAAGAATCTAGCACTGACCAAAGAGTCAAAAGCCAGAGGGACTCTTCCAGTGGAAGAGAAACTGTAGGGTGACATCCCACACTCCATACAGCCATCAGAAACCAGAGACACAGACTGGAAAAGTATTGAGGTCACACTGCTGCAGACTGTAGAGGCTTCTGCCTGCTTCTGTGGTTCCTTCCCAGCCTCCTGATGGGCTGAGGCCTTGCCACAGAGATATGCCCTGACCCTGAGCTCAATGCCAATGGGGGCTTCACTTTCCCGAGCTTTGTGCAGCGGTCCAGTTTTCTTGGGATCCTCTGAACGTGGACAGCACTGAGCTGGCCACAGCCTTAGGGGATGACTCAGGGGAACAATTCTACTTTGTGGAGGAAATTGGAACACCTCCAAATGTGTCTCTGCTGATCAAAGCTCAGGGAAACCGTGAAAAATAACAGAGTAGCTAATATTTATTGAACTCTGCGCAAGAAATCATTTGACCACGCTTGGATCCACTGTCACCTTCCTCTAAACCACCTTGTGGATGAGGCGACAGGTGCTATGGACTACCTGAAACCTGACATGTTTCACAAATACATAAATACTGACTTGAGTTTGGGCTTCTCTTGTCACACTTTACATACAATATGTTTATGTTTGTGGTCAAAACACTTCTTACAGACATCCTTTGTCTGGGTTAGGGTTTCTGCTGTTGTGATAAATCACCATAACCAACAACAACTTGGGGAAGAAAGGGTTTATTTCATCTTGCCCTCTCACGTAACAGTTCATCACTGAGGCAAAGCAGGACAGGAACCTGGAGGCCGAAACTTAAGCAGAAGCCACAGATAATGCTGCTTGCCAGCGCTTGCTGCTCCTGGCTTGCTCAGATGCTGTGCCACCCACAATGGGCTGGGAACTTCCACACCAATTTCAATCAAGAAAATGCCATGTGCTGCGCATGGTGATGCATGTCCTTAACCTCAGCACTCAAGAGGCAGAGGTAGACACATCTCTGTGATTTTGAGGCCAGCCTGATCTACAAGTAAGTCTAGGACAGCCAGGGCTCTGTTACACAGAGAGAGCCTTTCTTAAAACAAAACAAAACAAAGCAAACAAACAACCCCCTCCAGAGATAGATAGAGGTCAGAGACAGAGAAAGTGCCCTACAGACTTGCCCTAGGCCAATCCCGTGAAGATACTGTCTCAATTAAGACTCCTTCTTCCTAGATGAACCCACCCATGTCAAGTTGACCTAAAAAACTAGCTAGTACAGCCTTGAAAAGGTTGCATGGGGCTGATGAAATAGTCCGGTCTTGGCTGGTTGAATGCTTGTTTTGCAAGTGTGGGGACCTGAGTTCAATCCTAGCACCTATGTAAAAAAAAAAAAAACCTGGGCACAGTAGCTTGCATTTGTACTTCCAGCTTGAGAGAAATGGAGACAGGGGTTCCCTGGGCCTCACTGGCCAGCTGATGAAACTGAATCAGCAAGCTCCAGACCAAGGAGAGATCCAGTCCCTAAAGTCAAGGAGTCAGTCAGAACCTAAGGTTGTCTTCTGGCTTAAACACACACACACACTCACACATATATGGAAAACACACTTGCACACATATGTACATGCACATTCATATGCAGATACACACACATACATATACACATATACATACAAATATACAATATGTGTATACACATACATACATACACACATATGCAAAATATTCATATACATAAATGCATGCATGCATACAGACACATGAAGACTGCAGGACCCCACACACTGTCCTCAGCATCCCTAATGGGCAGCACTAACCTGCTTCTATCCTGGAGGCGCGTAGAAGTGTGAAAACTCTGGCATCCAACTGCACTGAGTTCAAATGCTTTCTCTAAACTTATTTGCTGTACGTCTTTGGTGAGTTCCAGCACTGTGCACATGCCTCAGCTTCTTCATTTGCAGCCTATGGTCATCCATCATGACGTCTCCATTGGACAACCTGTAATGAGTTCAGAACACTGCGTATTACACTGCATGCAAATTTGTTGTCTTTGCTATTTTAAAAGGACGTTTAAAGGAGCCACTGTGGTTTTATTCCCATCATAAAAAGCCTGAAGTAAGTAAGGCAGAGAGGCATTGTGACTTATCACATTTGGTAAACGGTAGACGGAAGCTATTAAATTAGATCTCCCTGCAGATGAGATATTCCCAATGAAAATGTGTATCAGTCAGAATAGGTCAGCTTACTTAGACTACAGCTTTGGTTTTTATTTCTGTTGCTGTGATAAAGTGCCCTGACCAAAAAAACCCAACCTCTGAGAGAAAGGGTTGATTTCAGCTCACAATTCCAGGTCACAGTCCATCACTGTGGGGACAGTCAAGGCAGGGATTTAAGACAACCGGTCACATCACACCCATTGTCAAGCACAGAGAGAAATGAATGTGCGTATACTTATTACTCAGTTTACTTTTTCCATCAATATGGTCCAGGACCCAGAGCCAGAGAACAGTGCTGCCCACAGTGAGATGAGTTTAACAGAATTAAGTTGACCCCATACAGACACAGACGTGCCACAGGCCAACCTGATGAAGAGGATCCCTCAGTGAGCTGCTCATCCAAGGTGATTCTAGACTGTGTCAAGTTGACATTAAAACTAACTGCCACAGCCACAGCACAAACAGCTCTGAGGCTGTGAGCTAACACAGCTAGAGCCCAGCACACAGTAGGCACTTCATTGACTCTATGTTGAGTGAACAGTTGGCAATGACCAGAAACACTTGCTGTATTTCAGTTCTCTCTGTAAACGTCGGCCCCTGGAAGACAGTCATCTTCGAAGTCAGCATTTCTCAGAGTCTCTGGCTGTAGCTCACAAACTTCTATGTAGAAGAAGCAAAGAGAGAACCGGAAACGGTACTGGTTGGAACCTGTGCTTACTGAGTCAGGATTTCTGACCTAGGATCTAGAGCCGAGCGTTATAACAAGCTTCCTAGATGACAAAGACACTCCAGTCTGCAAGTGAGGCTCTGAGAGTCCGTTTATGGTTCTCAACCTTCCAGATGCTGCAACCCTTTAGCACGGTTCCTCAGGTTGTGGTGACCCCAACCATAAAATTACGTTCATTGCTACCTCATAACTGTAAATTTTGTTACTGTTATGAATCGTAATGTTATCTCTTTTTTTTTCTTTTTTTTTTTTTTGAGAAAGAGGATTGCCCCACAGGTTGAGAACCACTGGTCTAGAAAGATCCCCTCTGGACTCTGTACAAATCCCTTCCAGGTGGGTCCCGGCAAGAACAGCCCCTTTGCACGGTGGGAAGCAGTGTTCTGTCACCTGGACCAGTCCTCAAACCGGTGACCCATTTAACCATACAACACTGACAAAAATGGACTCATTAGCACTGGACTAGTCCATGATGGCTTACTTGGTGCTGCATGTGTCTTCTAAGTGGCTAGCTTTGGAGGCACAGCTGGTGCCACAGCTGAGGGACCACCTCAGTTCCATCTCTGGTGCTTCCTTCTGGCATGGAAGACTTTACATCAGGTAGTCAACAACCTTTGTGGTAGCCTAGAAAAAGTCCAGTTTCTCTTGTGTTTCTACAGAGGGAACAGCTCCCTCAAAGGCAAAGATACCCCAGCAAGCCCATCCAATAGTTGGTAGAAATCCCGGGGAATAGTTGCTGCCCCTGAGCAGAGCTGCCCTTGGATAAACAGTGAGCAGACACATTCAGTCTTAGCAATGTCTACTTAGGATCTCTCAGGGACTCAACTATTTACTGAGCCAAGGCGCAGCCTCTGGAACGTGTATCACCCACTGAACTCTGGAGCTTAGCAGGGTATTAAACGTGTGCACAGTGCCTCCAAACAAGAGAGTCAACTCACCCACTGCCCACACTATTTACCTTTCCTTCCCTGATTTTCATCTAGTGAAAGGGTTCTCAACTGGGCAGTGATATTACTACCCAGTCCCTGTTGGCTCTGTTTATTAACAATTAAACTTTATTATACAACCCAACTAGCATATACAAGAAAGAAAAAAAGGTTAAAGGGACAGAAGATTAAAACCTCCTGGAATCCGTTCCGCAGGACGGGTCCTTAGGTGTCTCAGTCCCACGAGCTGGTCCGGTCCCTTCCTCTCTCACCGCGCCTTCTCCTTCCTCCTCTCTACCTCTTCTTTTTTTCCTCACCACCTTCCCAGTCACATGCAAAGGGCGGTCTCCTCCTCCCTTCGAGGGTCAATTAGGAAAACAATAGCCACGGTGGGGTTCCCAGGTAGGCTTCCTGAATTCCAAGCCCAGGAAGGCTCCAAACAGTCTCTCACAAGGTATTCATGGGGTGCCCCAAGGGTAAAGCCCGCCAAGACTGCTTCCACCTGTGACAAAGCTTAATCTTTCCCACAAGTCCCTGCCCAGCATTTATAGGTCAGTGCCCAGACACAGTCAAGATTGTCGTAATTTAGGGTCAGGAAATACTGCTGGCATTTAAGTAGAAGAAACAGATTCTGCTGGCCCAGCTGTAAGACACAGGATAACACTTATAATACATGGGACTGTGCTTTAAAATGTCGGCTAGGCCAACCAAAAGAAACCACTGCCTAGTTGGTTTTGCAGGCCATGAGCTGGGCACTGGGAAGGGCCGTTCAGAGCAGCTCTTATTTCCAATCAATTTCAGCTGGCTTGCCCTCAGTAGAAAGCTATGCTGGGGTGATTTGTTTTCCCAGCCTCCTCTTTCCCGGAGGCCCAAATACACTTTATAAGGAGGAAAGGGAAAAGTTTGGAAGCTGTCAGAAATGCCTATAAAGCACGGGTGGGGTGGAATCCACACCACAGCCACCCTTTCTGGCTAACTGTAGAGTTGGGGCTTCTCCAAACACCATTTCCTCCTTCTCTTCCCTGGTCTTGGTGAAAAAAAAAAAAACCCTCAGCTCAGTCCATTGAAGAGTCTCTTTTGGTTCAAAACTGGCATTCTGATTGATGGCACCCTGTGCGCTGTGGTCGTGGTAGGAAACGGTCCACATGGAGGCCAACTTCCTTATTAGCTACCTAGCAACAGTCACTCGGCATCACGAGTTGAGACAGCTTTGTGGGAACAAAGGAGTGGTGCTCCAATGAGCTGCAGAGCCACGGGCGTTGCTAAAATGCCTTCCTTGGGGAAGATGCGAACAGCAACCACCACCCCTCTGCCTAAGGTCCCATGACAAACTAAGTGCCATTCTACCAATGTTCACCCAGGGAAGCCAGTGATTCAATGGGATTACTTAGAGTATGGATGAGGGGTTAGTGATCAGAGCACAAGGGACACCATAGCATCTGCACCCAGTAGCTGATGGGTGCTGGCTTCCCTGTAACTACATAGGCGGAGCCCTCTTCCTGCAGTTTTCCCCAGCTATAGTCTCTAGCCACTTCAGCCACTTGCAATTAGGATAGGATTGCATGCAGATGGCTGTAGGGATCTGCCAGATCTTCAGGTGAAGAAGGTCCAATGACTCACCCTACCCCTTCTTTCTAGAATAAGGATTTCAACCCTCTACAGGCCACATCCTGATGGACTCTCTCAATTGGTCATAGCTGATCTCATGGAGATGGTGGCAACCTGACAGGGAGTGTAGTACCTTACAACGCTGGGAATGACCTAAAACCTTAGGCTTGGCCGCTAAGCTTCCCAGTGGGCCTCTGTCTCTTTACTGTATGACAGAGGTAATTACATTATAACAATAAGCCAGGTGACCTCAGCCATGGAGAGTTAAGAGGGATGCTAAGGTCTCCCCAGAGGTGAAATTTAAGACTTAGAAAGTATCCATAGTCTCAGCCTGTGGAGCCACACATGCTTATTTTGAAAATATTGTAGCCACATTAAATCAAGAGAGTGAGGTGGACATGGTGAATATAGTATTTACTATACGGGCTTATGCCATTTTTTTGTTTGTTTTCAAGTATGAAAATGGTGATAGTTATTGTAGGGCTCAGGGTAAAAAATTCAAATTAAACCCTCTAAGTAAGTCCCTGAGATGTCTCTGGATATTTTTCTTGCCCTTGGTCCCCAGTGGAAATGAATTCTGGAACATTATACAGAAAGAATGTTACTGTAGAAAATATACTGCGCATACACCTGTGTGTATGCTGTCTGGGTGTTTTAGACACAGTGAAAGAAATTTTCTCATAATGTATCAATACATACATGAACCAGAACACAGATATTATGAATTTATTATATCTTTTATTAATTTTGTGAACATGGCTTTTATGTGGAGGTCAGGGGACAACTTCTACTTGAGTCTGGTCTCTCCTTCCACCATGTTGATCCTGGTAATGAAATTTGTGGTCATAAGACTAGGCAAAACATACCTTTACCCATTGGGTGATCTTGCCAGTCTAGGACAAGCAGATCTTAATTCTCTTCACTGTACGAGGGAAGAAGAAAGACAAGCTATTTGAGACTCAGGGTTGACATGTCCTCTGGGCCTCAATCACTTACCAGCCTCTTGACTTGATGCTCAACTTGGTGGCCTCGCTTTCCTCACTTGCAGAGAGGGAAGATGGTGGTACTGCGTGGTGGAGCAGCTGGAGCAACTAGATAAGGAGTTTGTCTAGGGAAGGGGCTGAGGATGCTGGGAGTGGAGGAGGGGCCTGGTCACTGGGCTTCAATCTTCTCTACTCCTTCATGTGTTGGTTGGCAGTAAATTTGTGACATTAGGACTCTTCCAATCAACCAAAGTATGCGCCATTCTCCTTGGCTGTCTCTTATTATCTTAACCCCCACAACCAGGGACTCAGAGACCTCACCAATGACCCTCAAACCTTCAAGGCATTAGATCACTTGAAGGACTTATTAAAACAAGGTTTGCTAGGGGAACCCCATTCCAGATTTCGGAGTTAGTCAGGCTGACGAAAGAACAATAATTGGTATTCATAACAAGTGCTAGTACTGATGCACCAGGAGACACCATCTGAAACCTATTGAGACTTTTTATTTTTTCATTTTCAGCTGTAGTTTATGGTTGGGCGTCAACTGTTTACTATGATTCTTCAGGCACTTTCTGTCACCTACCCTCCACACAATATCTCCCATCACAGGAAACACAGCATCTATATAGAAAATGGGACAGTCTGTAGGCATGGAATTCTGGCCAAGGCCACCTTGAGGCCCTTCCAACTCCAAGCATTGCTGCTCTTGTCCCTGGTCAGCTGCCATTCTTTCCTCTGTCCCTGCTGGCTGCAATGCTACTTCCTCTGTTTAAGGTGTCTGTGCTCTTAGGTAGGACATTCCCTAGGGTGTCTCTTCTTCTCAACAAGATGCTCTTAGGTAGGATAGTCCAGATGGTAGATGTACAAAGAGCAAGGGTGTCCCTCTGTCTGAACAACTAAATGTCTGCAACCTGGACTGGCACTACGGGGTGTACAGGATTGTCTGCAAACAGAAACAATGGCAGCAGATTTCCCGTTATGATTATGTTTGCCTACTTCATGTTAACAAGAACCACTGTTTGTTCTTTATTCTTGTCACTTCTCTTTCACAAAGAAGCATCTGTGCTCAAGTCCATGGGACAAATTACTGTCTTGTATTGTCTAATGGGACTGTCCTTTGGGGACATCTTCCTAGAAAGCTGGTTCTCACAGGGGTCCGGGACAGCAGCGCATATTCTGAGAAGTCCCTAGTTTTCATAGTGAGTCTCTGTGTGGATCCCTCCTGAGAGACTCAGATTCAGGTATTTCGTGACTCCCAGTGATCTCTGAGGTCAGGATCTAGGAGGGACACCTGTGGGGTTATCGGGAGCTCACAGGTCACACACATTCTCAGAAGGAGGGAATGGGGGAGGTGGAAATGGAAGTCAGTTGATAGTGTTAGAGATAAGAAAACAACATCAAAAGACTAGAGAAAACCAAGCAATTCTCAACACACCTTTCTGCAGGAAGGGATGCCAGCAAAGAGAAAAGATAGGACGGTGTGATGGTTTGGTGCTAAAGAGTTTTTAACATTTCTAATCTCAAGAAATGCCTGCCTTCTTCTCCCAGAGGCTGTGGGGGCTTCCTCCCTTCCCAAATTACCCACCACACTGGCTAAGGACACAAAGTCTCATCTAATGAGGCTTCAAGTTGCCCCCTCTTCTATTCACTATGGACTCAGTCATGTAGCGGACGCCTGTAAATGTCCAACTCTCAGAACTTTGAGACAAGCAGGCATCAGATGACAGTTAGGGGAGAAAGGGGCTTAGGGTATGGGACTGTGTGTGAGTCCAATAAACTCCAAGCACACCTCATAATGAAAATGGGCCATAACAATCCAATTCTTATGGTAGAATGCTTGCTTAGCATGTGTAACGCCCTGGGTTCTGTTCCACGCCCTTCATAAACCAGGTGTGGTGGTGCACCCCTGCAACCTCAGTATTTGGGAGATGGAAGCGGGAGATCAGGAGTTCAAGGTTATTTTTGGCTATAGTGAATTTGAGGCCAGCCTAGGCTGCATGTATTTTGCTGCCTTTTTTTTGAAAGGAAGGGTAGGGCTTAGTAACAGGAAAGACTGAGTTGGCCTGGTTACTCAAAGCATTCATCATAAGGAACATCGAGTTCTTGCAATATGTGAGCAAAAACACACAAGAATATAAGACCCTGAAAGGTCCCAGTCTCAAGTGAAGAGACCCGTGCAGGAGGACATTGCATCAAAGTCTCAGCGAGGCTCTCAGTAAATGCTCACAAACTCTGATAGGGCTTGGGGTGAGTGAGCATCCCCCTGGGTGGGACATCGCCAAACTTCTGATTTGAGATGTACAGTCTATGTAACATGAAGAGTATTATTCTATGTACAAAATGAATTGAATGTGGTGGGTCCTCTCCTAGGTCCCATTGGGTGGCATCTGTCCAGTCCATGAACCTCACTGTCCTGATCCCTCCTTTGAGGTGCCGTAGTAAGCTTTAGCCTGCCTCCTTAACTGCATGGAATGAAAACCAAACACTTGCTGACAGCAGTATCACCCATGGCTATCCTAACACTACAGCTCTAGTCATGTGAACATCTGTAGATTTCTGGATTCTGAGTGTCTCACACACTCATCGAATCTGCTCATCACAGCAGCCCTGGGAGTAGATATACCCACTGCAGGTAGACATCCATCTGGACATGGAGAGGTCACATGGCCCCTCAAGGTCACACCACAGATCTAAACGCCTTGTCTGAAATAGCTGGGAGCTTCTTGATGAACATTCAGTGCCGCTGTGGATGTAGGATGGTCCCATCATGGCTCCAGCCTGATCTTAGCGCTTCTCAAGGATGCCCAACATTTTCCACTCTTCCGCCTTAGTTTCTTGCCCAGCTTGGGTTGCTTCTTTGCTTCCTTACCCCTCCCGTGTTATGAAAATGAGAAGCAGCTGTGAACCTGCAGCTCACAAACAAGGCTTGGATTGTTGATACCTCTGCTAACATCTAATTCATTCCCGGGCAGCAGATGGCTTCCCCTGCGCTGTTGCAATCTATCTGCTTCCAGGTGCCACATGGAAGCCAAAGCCATTTGTTCTGCCTCAAGACCTAGGTATTTGCATCCAGATAGCCATGGCCCTATACTCTCAGGTCCATGGTCTCCTGTACCCCCAGGTCCATGCCTCCCCGTGCCCCCAGGAGTACCCCTCTCGTTCAAGGAGCCATCTTCTTGGGCAGGAAAATCTGTACCTGTGTGACATGAACGGGAGAGTGTTATACAGGCTGAGGGGACCCAAGATTTAACTTCTTCTGCTCTTTAAGAAACATTCTATACATAGTGCCAAGATGCCAGAGCAGGAGCTGGGGGATGGCATCAAGGGGAGACCAACATGAGTGCTGCTCTTATTAGGGATTGTGACAGGAACACAAGGAGCATATGAGATGAAGATTGATGATGGTGATGATGATGACCTTGGATGACAACCAGGATAGAGGGGATGATAGGACTGAGCCAGTCACAGCAAGATGCTGGTCTGAGTAGGGATGGATCGTGAGGTTGGGATGCCCAGAGAGAGACCGGGTAAAGACGGGATGCCTAAACTTGTATGGAAATGTCAAGTGAGACAGTTCTGAATAAAATCCAGGAGCAACTTTCCAGGCAGGGAGAAATTCAGGTACAGTAGTTCTTAAGTGGGCCCAAGCTATGATGTTCCAACAAACAGAAGAGTTAAGTAGCTGAAGGCATGATGAGCCCCCGTGCCAGAAGAGATGTCTGAGTGACAGCAAGGGACAGCCCAGGCTACAGGCTTCACAGACCTAGGGGCTCCCAAGAGACCCCCTCCTTGCCAAGTCCTCAGAGCTCTAGCCAAGCATCACAGAGACTGTGCTTTATGCACTTATCATCACTTTACAGTCCAGCTCAGACCTGAGCTCGGCCCACGTCTTTCGGCAACTCTCTCTATAACCTCGTTACAGCTATGACACATGACAGATTCTCAGGATGGTTCAATGACTTAAGGAAGGCCACAGGCCAGTGCCAACTTCCGTTTACAGCCAAAGAAGTACTTAGGTTCAGCCCAAGGGAAGGCTGCCTTGGCTCTACTTCCTAGAGGTACATGAGCAGAAGATGGGAGGTCAGGCAGAAGGAATATTCTAGAAGTCTGAGGACATGATTCACTGTATAATGCTCTTGCCTACCATGCTTAAGAATGAGAGTTCGGATACCCAGACCTCACATAAAGCTGGGTGAGTGTGGCAGTCCACTTTATCCTAGTGTACAGGCAAAGGTGCCTTAAAGCAACCTTCTTAGACAGACTAAGCAAAGGGGTGAGCTTAAGACTCAACAAGTAGCCCTGGATTAACATACAAGGTAGAGAGCAATTGAGAGAGGCACTTAACATTAATTTAATGCTTCATTATGCATGTGCATACATGTGCATGTACACCTATGCACACATGTGCACACATCTGCATGTACACCTATACAAACATGTACCCAACCCCCCCCACACACACACACTATATATGCACTTGCAGAAAAGAGAATGTTCTAAATAGTTGTAGGAGGTACCATTTTCTGTGACAAGGATAGCAATGATCACCATGGCAACATATCAAGCAGTCAGGGAATGCCAAACACTTGGGGTATGTCATCTTATTCCATCCTCCTAGAAACCTTATCACCATCCCCACCCCCAGCCATGAAACTCTGTTATTCTAAGGACTGCAGTCCTAGAGTACCTAACAGTGCTGTAGTCTAGAATAGACGCCCACACTTTAAAGCCCTGTAGAACAACCTTTGGCTAGAGTCTGTATTATGATACTGTGCATCTTGACTTCTGACTTCTGCCACAAGGATGGTTGTGGGATGTGCATGGGTGTGTCATTCCTTCACAACCTTCATAAACCCCCTACATGAGCTGGGTAATGATATATAATTGATTGATCTGATTGTGTGGTGGGAGAGAGCAGCTAAGGCAGAGATGTTTTTTTCCCACAGCAAAATCATCCCCCAAAGATCATGTTGTGGTTCCACCCCTCCCCTTCTCTTCACTTTATTTGAGCAATATGTTAGCTGCCAAAAACAAAGGTTAAACTATGTCAGTGGAGAAATAAAAATAAAAATTTGCCAGCCTAAGTACTTGATGTTTCCATCACCTTCTTTCACATTTAAATTGAGGCTGTGGCTCTCTGGAAGCTGAGGCAGAACATGCTTTTTGTTTCTTTATATATAACACATGTATGCACACACATAAGTTTGTGTGTGTGTGTGTGTGTGTGTGTGTGTGTGTGTGTGTGTGTGTATGATTTGTTTGAAGGGATTGGTTCACAAGATTATGGGGCCTGACAAGTCTCAATATTTTCAAGTTAGTTAGGAAGAAATGAAAATACTGATTGATTCATTTTCCATCCGTGTGTGTCCGTGTATGTGTGTGTGTGTGTGTGTGTGTGTGTGTGTGTGTGTGTGTGTGTGTTTATGTTTGGTGTGGGATGGCACACATGTAGAGGTCAGAGGATCACGTCCAGGAGTGGGTTCTTCCCTTCCACCGTATGGATCCCATGCTAGCACTGAACCGACTTGCCAGTCAGAGATGAAGTTGTTTTAAGAGTAGAAAGTGAACTTTTGACACAGAAATTAATGTGCCAAGAGTTTCATTTGTCCAAAATTTCTCTGGCTTTCTCCAAGTCTCACCTCTTCTTCTAGAAAACGCCTTTCTTCCTTTCTGTTTTGGCTCTGCTGTGCCCTAACTGTAGTTTGTAGAGGCCTTAGAGGACCCTGACAACATGGACCTGCCAGGGAGTGACTGACTGCTCTGGAGATCACAAGCCTAGGTGCTGGCCTGCTCCCAGGCTCCCTACAGCTCTCACCTCACCCCATGTCTCCCTATACAGCTTACCTCACCTCAGTTGCCTATGACGTTGGGGTGGCATTTCTTTGCAGATGAGGGCCTAAGATCCAAGAGGTGTGGTAATATGTCCAGAAAAATAGCACTGGGGTGAAAAGAAATACATTTTTTCAGAAATAAGAATTTCAAGGAAGCCTTCCAGAGGAGTTGAGAGAGCCCAGGAGTGCAAGGGGCTTCTCTGGGTGAGGAAGAACAAAGGCCTGGGTAGAAGAAGCAATATCTCTCTTTCCCTCTTCCTCTCCTTCCTCTTCCTTGCCCCCTTCTCTTCTCTCTCTCTCTCTCTCTCTCTCTCTCTCTCTCTCTCTCTCTCTCCCTCTCTATCTCTCTCTGTCTCTCTCTGTCTCTGTGTATCTGTGTCTGTCTGTCTGTCTGTCTGTCTGTCTGTCTGTCTGTCTCTCTCTCTCTCTCTCTCTCTCTCTCTCTCTCTCTCTCTCTCAGTGTTCTCTAGTTTGCCTGAGAAAAGTCAGAACCTGTGGGGCTGTGAGGGCAGAGCCCACTCCCACAGTGCCTCAGGGACAATGGGCCTGAAGAGCCCTTACTGAGGTACATGATGGAGGGCAGGACCAGGGACAAAGGGAACAGAATCTCCTCAGGAGGACCTTGTGGCACTAGAGAGCAGCCTAGCAGTGCGCCCAGAGATGGTAAGATGTGCCAGACAGAAAGCCAGGGGAACACTGGCTCTGGAAGAGAAGGAGTTGGCGGATGGCAGCTGCCTTCCTCTGTTCTCTGCTTATAAGGAGCGACTTTGGGCAGAAGCCATCAGATGCCCCCTTGAAGAGGCCTTTTGCAGGGAACTGGAGATCTGCTGCTCTGTCTGACAGAAAGAGAAACTCTCGCTGCCTTCCCTTTTACTCCTGTGACCCTGCTTGGGTCCTTCTGGCTGGAACCTTATTTAGCAGGGCTTCTGGAAGTTTTCAGTCTCCTGTTTCTCTTCCCAGAATCAGGAGAATTCTCTCTCCCCTGGCAACTATGAGATCCGGAGTTTGCAACAGTGCTAGAGACTCACCCTCTGCCGCACCACAAGCTGGGCTTGGGGGATGAATATCTATTTACTCTCTGAGGCCACACAGCCCAGCTAGGCAGGTAGTCGCCCACACACTGGTTCATAAAACCCCTGTTTCCTGCCAGATCAAAGCCTTGGCTCACCCCATCAGTAAACCCTCGGAGCAGAGGGTGGGCCGGTGGTTTACAAGTGGTTTGCATCTGCTGCTGTTCCTCTGACCTCTGGAGCCGTTAACCATGTCACTTTTTCTCCCCAGGACCTTGCCCACACAACTGTTGCAATTATCCAGCCTTTGCACACATCCAACATGCCACTGTGGTCACCTTCACAGCAGCGTCCTCTCTGCCTTGGCTCTGCCAAGCTGCTTGTGCCTCAGAGCTTCATACAACTGGGCATCTGCTCTAGAGCATTCTTCCCCAGCCGTTTCCTCTCTGATCCCACCAACTCCTTGTCCCTCTTTCGATATTCGACCTCAGTTTCCCTTTCCTGCTCATCTTGGGCTTTTGTTTATATCCATTAATGAGCAGCCTGGGGCTATAAACACGGCTCACTTGGCAAAGTGCTTGCCACACAGGCTTAAGGACCTCTTTCAGTAGCCAGGCTTATTTATCTTAAAAGCCAGCCTTGTGGTCTCTGTGCTAGGAAGGCAGAGACAGGGGGAGTCTCTGGGGCTGCCAGTCAGTCTAGCAGAACTGACCAGCTCCAGGCCAGGAAGGGACCGTGTCTGGAAAAACGAGGAGGACAGCACCTGAAAATGATACTTGAAGTTTTCCTTTAGATTCCATATTCATGCCCATATATGTGTACATGCAAACACAGACACACACACACACCACACAGCACACACAGCACACACACAGCACAGCCTATACACTGTCTCTTCAGATCACCAATGATGATGGAATGTAGAGACACAGACCTTGGTTATTCAGCCATCGTTTTTCTGTACCAGAAAGCATCCTCGGTTGAGGTCTGAACCTTTCCTGCCTCTTCCACAACTTTACTGCCAGTGCGAGAACCTGGAACTCTAGAACCAGGCTACTCACTGGCTGTTTGCAAAAATAAGTAGGATATGCGCCAGGCTCTCTCCTCTGCTGTCAGAGTGCATGAACAGGGGTAGAGTTTCATCACTTCCTATCCCCCACTTTCACAGCCCAAAAGGAAGATGGAATGACCTGTGTGCATCTGCACCTTAGATTGGACAGGGAGCCTGGCACATTGGCACAGGATGAACTGGCTTGTCCATGTGCACAATAAGATACTGACAGGGGAAGTAACTTCCTTATGCCCCAAGAAAGACTGACCCCTCCCCCCCCCTCAGAGTCATGCACAACCAACCAGACCCACCAAAGCAGGGATGAGAGAGACAGGAGAGTGAGAACCATAATCCTGGCCAGGAGGGACTGCAGAGGACGACTCATTTGCTGAACGCCTACTGTTTGTTGTAATGGGTGCTTCATTCACTTGACAGAAGAGTGACAATAACTGACATTCAGCAGTCAATTACTACCCCTTCCCCCTCCACACACACACACACACACACAAAGGTCAATGTTCAGAAACCAATGAGCCCCTCCCCTGGCAAAGGTCAAGCCTCAAGGTGTAAACATGAGGTTTCAATGGAGGCGGGTCTGCATTGACACTTTGCTCTTAACCTTGAGATTAATGGTCTCACATTACCAGAGAAATAGTCCTCTGAACCTTTGGGGAATCAGTATCTACTTGGCCCATTATTAATCCCGAGGTGTCTGGGTTCTCCCTTGGCCTTACTTGTTCCAGGAAAACTCTAGTTAGGTAACTGGTTGGAAGAGCACACATATGAAGTTGATGGAGTCAAGAGAGGATATGATAGCAGAGGTTGTGTTTGTGTCTGTGTGTGTATGTGCCTGTGTGTATTTGCATTTGCATGTATATTTATGTGTATGTATATATGTGTGTATTTATGTGCTTGTGTGTATTTTTGTGTGTATATGTGTGTATGTATGTGAATGTGTGTGTATGTTTATATGTATGCATGTGTGTGTATGTGTGTGCGGGGGCTCATGCTAACGCCAGAGGACAACCTCCCCTGTCAGCCCTCATGTGCTGTCCACCTTGTTTTCTACGACAGTGTTTATCATCAGCCTGGAGCTCTTTGACTCAGCTGAGTGGCTGGCCAGCAAGCTCCAGGAATCTGCCTGTCTCCCTCTACGCCTAAGTTTTGTTTTTTTTTTTTAACATGAGTTCTGGAGATTGAAATTGTGCTGCATGACAGGTGCCTCATTACTCCATCCCCAATAGAAGCAACTTTTCAAATCAGCTCAGGAATTGGTTTACCAACTCTATTCACAACCACATGAGTTTGCCTGTTCCCTTGCCACAGTGCCTCATGTTCCTTAGAATGGTGCGCCTCAGGCTCTCTTGACATCTCTGCGATATGCTGGGCTTGTCTAGTTATCTCTGACCTACATGGGTGATGTCTAAGGTTCCTCACAGCCATCCTGGAGCAGAGAAGGTCCAGGGGTTTTTCTCCAAATGCAACTACCAAAGCTGTTTGGCTAACCTTTGGAGTCATGTTTAAGGTGAAGGAGAAGAATGCTTTGCATACCTTCCTTTGGAGTTCCTGTTCAGTGGCCACAGCTGAGTTCCCTTTGAAGGAAAAAGCCACCACTCTTTGGGCTCCCAGAATCTATGGCCACATTCAATTCTGATGTCAGGTCTCATAGACAGGCCAGTATCTTTCTCTTTGGCCTTCTAACAGCCAGCACATCAAACCCCCAGCCTAGCCAGCCTCCGTCTATCTGCCCACGTGCAGATGGTGGCTGGTCTAGCAACTGCTCACTCCATCCTATGTTTGGGCAAGATCCCTATTCTCCACCATGCTGCCACTCACTCAGTTTGCTGTTGCTGTTCTGTTGCTGTTGCTGTTGTTACTGTGCTGGGGCTCCAACCTGGGACTGCACATGCAAGGCAGGAGCTCTGGCACTAAGCTCCGGCACCTTAGTGTGGCTCCGAATGTGTCCATTCTACAAGATGAGGCACTGAAGCTTGCAAGACTAAGTGGCATTCTCATGCCAGCCTTAGATGTTGTGCCTAGTGTCCTTCCTGCTAAAGTTACCACCGTGCTAGCTCAGATTTTCTCATCTTTGGCCCATCTGTTGGTTCTAGAACCAGTAAGCCTTGGGACAGTCCTAAACTAACTGCTGACAATTTTCTTCCTTGTTGTGAGTCATTTTTATTCACTTTCTCCTATTTCAATGAAGATAGCTCTCTGCTCTTGGCAAAGCAACAAGTAGCCAGGGGTATAACTCATAAACACAGGAGTGATTTGGGGGGAATTTATTAAAACATTTTGCTCGTCAACAGAACAATTCTGGCAACTCTATTAGGAAGGAAGAGTGTGGGGCAATGGATCTGTACTTATGGCCTGTTGGGGGTGAATGAGGAAAAAGATGAATTGTGGGTAAGCTCATCAACAAGGAGACTCAGATAGCAATGGAGTGCCAACAGGAAAATGTTAAAAAAGCAGGAAAAGGGGGAGGAAGAAGAGGAAGGGGAAGAGGAACGAGAGGTAGAGGAGATGAAATACGAGGAAAAGGATGCAGAGTAATGGGGAGGGTTTGTGAGAGTACAATCAGCCATTTAGGAAGAGAGGTCAGGAGGTGAGGCAGAAACATTTGAGCTGAAGGCTCCCTGAAGAGAATCTGTCAATCATACCTACCATTTAGGGTCAGAGAATAACAAATGCATGGTCCCAGGGCAGGAACAGGACTTGTGTTTGGAGAGTGAAAGGAGACCTATGTAGCTGAAACTGCCTGAACAAAATATAGAGTAGGGCGTGCATCAGTCTCAAGGCACCAGGGCCGAGACCTAGAGGGTCAGTAGGTACTTACGTGCTGTACTGGGGTGAGACAGAGGATGGTTAGAGCTTGGAACTGTATCCTGAGCGTGAGAGCTCCTGACTGCCGATCTAGTAAGAATTTAGAGATGGAGACTGTGGAAGACTTGACCAGACAAGAACAGAGATGGGCTTGAAGACAGTGTGTGTGTGTGTGTGTGTGTGTGTGTGTGTGTGTGTGTGTTAGGGCTTGTTGGCTAGTGTGATGGAGAGAAGACTGTGGAAGATCATCATTCTGCTGTAATTACATTTTAAGAATCAAGATATTCAAGATAACATCTTGCCCAAAGTCAAGGACAGGTCCTTGGTGTCCTCTAAGGTCTTATACAGTTAGGAAAACCATCTCTTCCTCCTCCTCTTCTTTCTCTTCCTCCTCCTCCTCTTCCTCCTCTTCCCCTCCCCTCTCCTCTCCTCTCCCTCCTCTCCCCTCCTCTCCCCTCCTCTGAGGATAGAACCCAGAGACATGTGCATGCTAAGCAGGCACTCTCCCCCTGTTGAGCTACACCCCCAATCCTACACCTGCATATTCCTTATCTGATGTTTCTCAGGCCCTGGGAGACGCAGGCCAGCTAAAGAACTTTTTCATTGTGCAGAGTGAGAGCTGAAAAAGCCCTTAGAGCTGATCCTGCCCTGGCATGTGTGCAGTGCAGACAGCCACCATGAAGATTCTGTTGAGCTCCATCACCTTGATGCTTCTCCCACGTTCTTTAGCAGGAATCCATAGATTATCCATCTTCCGTGTGCATCCTGGTGTGGGGACATCAGAAGGGCCTGCCCAGTCTCTTCCCGGCATATTTATTCCGACTAGCCTGGCCCTGCTACACCAGGTGGTGCTGGGGGAAAAGGGGACCAGCACCACTGCTTTGGACACTGAGTGCCCTATCACATGTATGGAGCCCACACGTGAGCACAGATCAGATTTGTGGGGACCGAAGCATCAGAATAGATGCAGTCTCCAAACAGAAACCCAGAAAACATACCCCCATCTAATGTCCTTACCCAACCCCACCTTCAATACCCTCTTCTGCAGAGCCAGCTGCCAACACACTGGCCTTAAGTGATTCCCACAGAAGCGTGGAGGCTATTTGGGCCTGATCTATTCTCATCATGGGAAACAAACCTCATTTAGTGGAGAGCAGAGGCTGGCAGAGAAGTGGATGAGAGAGACACAAACCACAAAGACTTCCTTACCTCTAAGGATCCCTTACTTCCACTACCCTCCTGGCTACAGTCTTCCCTTTTACTACCTTCTATTGTGTCTAAAGGACTGGAACTTTCCATGGCAAACTACCTACCAGGGATAATATGAGAAGTATCCACCATGTCTATGTGGGCCTGAAGAAGTTAAGCCACTGCTCATCTGAGAATTTACACACAAGTTCTGAGCAGGGCTATAGTTGTGGATTTTCCTGGATGCCAAGAGATGAATTTGACAAACTGAGACACATCCCCCAAAGGACAGAAGAAATGGTACACATAGGTATCATAACCTGTCTCACCGAAAGTGACTGTCTTCTGTTTGACATGAATTTCTAAGTATTATGGGTCAGCAGCTCTACTCACTTCATAATGTAAGGGTCATAGGAAAATGAAGGAGCTTCAATAAAATTAGAATGATATTAAAAATAAATAGTAGTTCAGCATCATATTCCCAAGATAGGAGGCTTCATCAGTAGGCATTCAGAGTGCCACCTGCAGAAGACAAGGAAGGGCACCAAATCTGAGCCAGTGGTGAATTTCCTTGTGACACAAACACCAAAACTTAGGCTAACAGCTGGTCCATAGTACATGTTCAATAAATGCTGGCTCTTTCTTTCATTGTTATCTCATTGTTGATAGAGATCAAATATATTCTACTGTATAGGGAGCAAATGCTGTCTCATTGCCGTTATGTGTCTGGTTAATAAACACTTTGTTTTCTTTAATAAAAAAAAGAATGGTAGGCACAAATTGGCCCATAGGTAGCCTTCTTTCCCCTGCCAGGCAAGCAAGGTCTAAATAACATGGAATGAGACAGTTTTAAAAATTAAGACATCTTCTATTCATATATTTATTGTACATATATGCATGCACATGACACAGCACACTTGTGGAAGTCAGAAAACAATTTTCAGGGACCAATTCTTTTCTTCCTTAGGTCATCAGCCTTGGCAGCAAACTGCTTTACTCACTCAGCCATCTCACTGGCCAGATGTGAGACTTTTAGAAAACTAATGGAGTCCTCCACTGTCCCTGGTCTTGATTTTTGAGGGTACTGTAGCCAAGCAGTTGTCCATGTGGTCTCTAGAGGTATCTGGTTTTACAAACCTACTGTTGTAAATATTGAATTTGTCTTGAGACAAATACTGAGGGCACACTCTGTGTTTGGCACTGTGGGATATGTAAAGATAACTGACAAGACCTTTTATTCATTTATTGATTCAACCAGTGTCCTTTGGGCATCTGCCATTTGCAAAATACTAAGGATACAACTGAAGTCCCTGTTGGAAAGACAGATAGTCAGCCACAGCAAGGAGTAATGGGTGTGACACTTGGAGATATACAAAGGTCTGCAGGAATGCATCAGTAGCATAGGCAGCAGCACCCCCAACTTCAGCAAGTCCCTTAAGGCATCAGAACAGTGATCCAAATATTTAAATACTACATGACACAAGAAAGTCACTGTGCCTGCCATTAATACTTACCAGAGGCTGGTGCTCATCAGACCAAGAGGTGTCAAAGATGACTGGGAAGGAGGAAACATGTGAGCTTGTCCTTGAAGACTTTGTTCTTGGAGTCTGCATTTGGTAACAGAGATGGGGAAGCCTAATTCTAAGAAGAGCAACTTCAAGCACAAACAGGGAGCAAAAGCTGCTTTCCTAGGAGCTGGTGGCAGCCACAATGGCTGCCATTGCCTGTTCTTCCTCAGCCCATATATGAACTCTTGAATGCTTAGAAACATTACTTCATGATTTGATTATTTTGCTGTTATTTTAAGATGAAGACTTACTTTATTGCCTAAGCTGGTCTTGAACTCTCCAGGGGCAAACAATCCTCCTGCCTCAGCCTCTCAAGTTGCTGGGACTACAGAATAGTGCTGCCATAGCTGGCTTATGCTATTATCTGAAGTGTGCTGATTACTTTGCCCAATGCTGTGATAAAAATACCTCATTAAACAACTTCAAGAAAGTAGAATTTACTTTGTCTTGGAGTTTGAGACACGGTGTGGCTGAAGACATGATGGTAAGTGTGTGCAATAGTCACTTGTAAGCACAGTCGGGATGCAGAAAGAGGTTGATTCTGCTGCTCAGCAATTTTTCTCCTTTTCGCTCAGTCCAGGATCCCCAGACCATGGAATGGTACTTCCCACATTTAGGCTAGGTCTTCCCACCTCAATTAACTAAGAAAAATCTCTCACTGAAATCACCAGAGGATGGTATCTGATGATACTAGAGCTTGTCAAATTCTCAATCAATACTAGTTGTCACGGGGAGCTAATACAATGCTTAGAGCCCATAATTTATCCAAAACAAATTATGGCAATTTGAATGAGAATGACCCTGTAGGCTCATTTGTTTGAATGTTCAGTCCTTAATTGGTGGACTATCTAGGAAGGATTAGGAGGTGTGGTCTTGTTGGAAGAGGTGTGTCTTAGGGTTGCTTGGGCTCTGAGGTTTCAAAAGCCCAGACCAGGTCCAGGCTCTTTTTCTTTCTCTGCCTAGTATTTGTAGATCAAGATGTAAATTCTCAGCTACTCCTCCAGGTCCATGCCTTCCTGCCATCATGCTCCCCACCACAATGACATTGGACCAACCCTATGAAACTATAAGCAAGCCCCCAATTAAGTGCTTGCCTTCCAAAGAGTTGTTTTGTTCAGGGTGTTTCTTCACAGCGTTAGAACAGTAACTAAGACATCAGCCATCTGAAAAATTGCATAGCTAGGAATGTAAGTGCATCTGCAAACTCCAGAACACCAGTATTGGCAATGGTGACACCCATGTAGCCTCCCAGAGCAGGAGTCCCCTGGTGGTTTCATGGCTTTCCCCGTGCTTGATCCTGTTGCCTTGGAAAAGTCACCTGACCTGAAAACATCACATATGCTGCAGCAGCACAGAGCAATTGAAGAGCAGCCTTCCTCCACCCCTTCTTCAAGCCCCTGCTCCTAACCTCCAGAGCTCTAAGTTCCAGGCAGATAATTAGCAGCCATCCCTGCCTGTCTTGGTGAGCAGTGAAGTTACTTTTTTCAGTATTTGATGCCAGTGAAAGCTTGGCTGAAAGGCTGACTGGTAAATGCTTCTCTGGGGAGAAAGAACAGGTAAGATGGCCCAGATCTATTGGAAGGTACTACCGCAAGAGAAAAAAAAAGTCCTTAGAAATTCAGGCAGTGGGGACAGGGCGCAGATAATTACTGTAGTCAACACCTCAACAAACCTTGACAATAGCGGTTTAAAAACCTTGTGTGCTTAAGTTTTCTTTCGTAAATTCCTTCAGTGAGGGGATGAACAAAGACTTCTTACCTTGACATGTCACCAGTAAATATTCAGACAGCAATGCACTGTCAGTTCCTGTAAGATGGACACTGTCAGCTTGTGGGATAAGCACTTGGCTGAGGCCAAATGGTCCTGATGTGAGCAGCAGGGTGGTCACTTCTGACTATGTGGCTCTGTGCAGATTATGTGTTTTCTTGGGAGTCTGTAAAGCAGGATTGTTGAGTGGCCAGCTCTAATACGCTGGTCACTCTTGAACAAGGAGTGAGACAACGTGGCTCTGACACCTGAAGACTCTTCACCCATGCCTGCTGGGAAAGGGGCATCTTCCAGAGAGCTTAGTCAACATGATAACGTTCTAG
Organism: Acomys minous; assembly: GCF_964271855.1. NCBI lineage: Eukaryota > Metazoa > Chordata > Mammalia > Rodentia > Muridae > Acomys > Acomys minous. The sequence goes on along the minus strand of NC_140498.1, from coordinate 14,647,416 downwards.
GAGGTTCTGAGCTGTTTCAATGCTTTCTTGGGTAAGGTAGATGTGATGGCTATCTTTCATTGTCAAGTTGACTACATTAAGAAATGCCTAGTGGCCATTCACTGGAGCACAGGAAATTGGGAAACGCATATATTGGAGGAGGATATAAGCTAGAGAAGAGAACCGTGGTGGATATGACTATATTTCATGTGGCTAATATGCTTAATTCCCAATAAAGACATAATTAGCAAAAGAGAAATGCTCAGAGCATTAGAGGAATACACCTTTGGCTGTACCTATGAGGGTGTTGTCAGAGAGGGCTGACTCAGGGAGGAAGACTCTCCCTCAGTATAGACAATATCATCCTATGATCTGGATTCCCAGACGGAGTAGAAAGAGAGAAAACAATCCCTTCCCTGCGCCCTGGTCTATGGAGGTGTGGGGGGCGGGGATTTGCAACCATACTCCTGGGTAGCCATGGGCTCCACAGTGTTTTCTCAGGCATGATGGTCAAAGTGTGACCCAAAGGAAAACCTTGTTCTCCTAAGTTGTTTTTGTCAGAGATTTGGTCAGAGGGATGAGAAAACTAACACAATAAATGTGACTATACACTTAGTTGTAGTTTCAAGTTAGAGACTCTATATGCAGAGTTATGCTGTCCACCCACCGCTCATCACCATTGTTCAGAGTGCCTGTCAGCCCATTGGCTGGATGACCAGTGGTGGGCAGGGCTATGGTTCGTGCCTATGGAATAGTACAAGCTGATTGGCTGGTATTATTGGTGTGCAAAAACATACAACCTCGTACCTGAGAGTATCATTCCACAGCCAACCAGATAAATAGATGGAGATAAGATGATAAAGGATTCCACATGCTTCAGACATGTGTGTGGAGGCTGAATGACAGGAAGAAGGCCGGTCATGTGATATCCAGCAGGTTTCACTTCTTAGTGCACAGTTACTCCTATCTACCAAATGTCCATTCTAATTTTAATTATAGATGTATTATATGTGTGGGTATGTGCTCATGAGTGAAGTTTTCTGTGGACTGGATCCAGAGGATGTCAGATTCCCTAGACCTGGAGTTTCATGCAGTTGTGATCTGCCCAGTGTGGATGCTAGGAAGGAGCTAAACTCAGGCCCTCTGTAAGAACAGTCAGTACTCTTAACCACAAAACCATCTCTACACACACACACACACACACACACACACACACACCATTGTCACAAGTTTTATGATCACCTCCTTCTGTCCTCATCTTGCCCTTTACACCATGGTGATGATATCACAGTCCTTCATGTTATTAAAAAAAAAAAAAAGACCAAGAGATTTTTGACTTTTCTCCCATACCCATCATGTCTTGATCCATCATCAAATTATAGACATTATGGATCTGTCTCCTCAATCTGGGCAGGCAATGCTGACATCAACTCGCAACCTCTGCTTCTAGGCTTTCCCAGAAATACCTGGGAAATACCTCAACCGTGCCGTTATAAGCAAGCCTTCTAGGACAACCTAGATGGCTCAGTTGGCAAACTTGCCTTGCAAGCATGAAGATCTGAGTTCTATCCCCAGAACTTGCAGCACGCACCTGGAATCTCAGCTCCAGAGAGGTAGAGACAGGCAAGTCCTGTGACGACGCTGTGGACAGTAGAATCAGCTTGGTGAGTCCAGGCAGATAAAAGACTCTGTGTCAAAGAGAGGCGGGCAGGGACAAGGTGCTGACCTTCTACCTTCTATAGTGTCTCTGTATTCACTACATAATGGGTTCTGTACTGGCTAGTTAGACAAGCTATAGACATCTGAGAAAAGGGACCCTCAGCTGAGAAAATGCCTTCAGAAGATACAGCTGCAAGTAGGCAGCATGTAGGGCACTTTCTTAGCGATCAATAGGTGAGAACATAGCCAATTGTGGAAAGAGACACTCTTGATCCTATGGTCCTGGGTCTGTAAGAAGTCATGCCTGGCAAGCCATGAGGAGAAAGCCAGTAAGCAGCACTCCTCCATGGCCTCTGCCTCAGCTCCTGTTTCCGGGTTCCTGCCCTGTTTGAGTTCCTGTCTTGACTTTCTTCAGTGATGGACTACAGCATAGAAGAGTAAGACAGAGAAAACTTTTCTTTCCCAAGTGGCTGGTGGTGATGGTGTTTCATCATAGCGATAGTAATCCTAATCAAGACAGTGTCCAAGCTGAGTAACATGCACACTCTGGTCCTGCCCCATCCCTCTTGTCTTTCCACACTCTTCCCTGAACTCTATGCAACGTTCACAGCATCGCTAGATAACCCCTGTCTCCTCTTCTACTTCCTCCACTGACTCAAACCGCTTAGTTTGTCAGCAAAGCAATCCTGTTCTCTTCTCCTCTCTCCCCTCCCCCTCTATGGAAGACATTAAATCATCTCCTGGGGTCAAAATTCAATCTAATTTCTACCAATCAACTTCGGCAGATCTGCCATCGCTCCCTTTGTGTTCTTCACTGTCGGCATTAGCACCATTTCTATGCATGACCGTCCCCCCCCATTAGACTGGCAGCTCTCTAGGGAGAAAGGCTTTCTCATCCCCATCTGCTCCTCTTCTCTACCCAGACCCCCTCCCTCCTGCCAGCTTTCCCCAGCCCTGACACCCGAGTGCAGGGCACGCTACCTCACAGACACTGTAGCAAAGCTCCTTGAACAGAATCCATTCATTTTGCCCCATGTCATTGGAAATAGCTGTCGGAGTCCTCAGGGCTGAGAGGGAACAGTACGACTAACACAGTGTTGAAGGAGAAACCTTTGCTTTTGTGCTTGCTTTCATTTGTGGAACATTTTGCTCCATTCCTTCCCGCCTACCTCTGCTCACCTCTTAATTAACCGGAGGTTGCAGGCGAAAGCAGCGGCCGGCTTTTTTTTTTCTTCCCCCTACTGCTTTCATACTTCCAGTCAATTCTGTCTTCCCCATCAGCACTGTCAATATCTTCAATGAGACAACTCGCCTTTCCACTTAAGGTTCATGGGTCCTGAGATCAGACTGTCTGGATTTTTAATAGCCGGTGTGCTATTAAGGGGCACTTTGGGCGATGTAGTTGCTCTTTTGGAACCTGTTTCCTTCGCCGTAAACCGATGACGATGGAAGGCCAGGTTGGAGGGCGGTGTCTCACCTGGTAAAATGCTGCCTTGTGAGTGTGAGGACCTGAGTTCAAACCCCAGGATGTATTTTTTAAAAAGAAGAGGAAGAAGGCGTGGTACCCTGTGTTTATAACAGCAACACCGGGGAAGTAGAGGTAGATAGATCCCTGGGGCTTAGTGACCACCCAGCCTGGTCTACATGCTGAGTCCCATGCAAGTGAGACAGGCTGATGCAGAAAACCATGTGGAAGGTACCTGGAGAAAGGCATCTGAGATTGGCCTCTACTCCTCATATGCACATGCACACAGGACTCCTCCCCCTTTCTAACCCACATATGTCTTTCTCTCTCTCTCTCTCTCTCTCTCTCACACACACACACACACACACACACACACACACACACACACACACAACTAATACTCACTTGTATTGTTTGTGTGTGGTTTAATATGTAGGGCAATGTGCACATGCCACAGCATGGGTGTGGAGATTAGGGAAAAACTTTATGCAGTCAGCTCTTTCCTTCAATATGTGAGTTCTGGGGATTGAACACAAGTCATCAGACCCCTGCAGGAGAAGCCTTTACCCACGGAGCCATCTCGGCCAGCCAAACGCTACCCACAAGTCTGATTAGTGAGCTGGGTACCCTGGGATTATAAACCACAGCACAGTGGGAGTCAGGACATTTGCACAGAATGTCAAGCTCCCCCACTGTCCCCCATTCAGTCTAAGCTGCATGGGAAGATTCCGCTCCCCTGTGCACGCCTGGCTCCCAAAACACAGGAGGACTGTAAGATGCTTTGCAAAGCCTCACCCTGGAATTCTGCAACAGCCAGGGGACTGCAGCCTTTTCATCGGAGCCTAGTGGAGAACTTATGATTTCCAACCCTACAGACCTGCTCAGCAAAGGGCCTGCGAAGTGTGCCTGGGAGAGCATTCTTCATTCCCAGCATGCTCCTGCCGCCACCACCCCCTGCCCCCCCCCCCTGCTGCCTTCTTCCAGCCCTTCTCCCACATACAGTCTCCTGGGCTCCCTCCTATTTGTCTTCTCTCTGCTCCTCCGCACCTGGGTTGGCATCTGAGCCACTGCTAGGCTTGGTCTGAGGTATCAGGGGTGTGAAAGGTGATCCACAGAAATAAATTGCATTGTGTTTTAGGTCTGTGGCAGTCTGCCTTTGTAATTGTCTCAGTAAGGGACTTCATAAACAGCTTGAGGGCCTTTGTGTCAGAGCCAGAGACTCTGTGGCTTCCAGATAGATAAACACTGCGTCCAAGTGCACATTCAGCTGGGGGAATTGCACGCTGAAAGTAAGGATGAAAGAACGGGGGTTGGGGGTGGGGGGGGTGCTACGAAGCAAGTACATTCCCAAGCCCTCTATCAGCTGCTTGATAGAAACCTATCAAAGAATGAATGGAGCTGTTTTTTTGTTTTTTTGTTTTTTGTCTCTAACAACAGCTGGAAAAACAAGGCTCATTATACGTAGCCTCAGCCAACATCTCCGGCTCCCACCAGCCTTGTGCATAGATGAAAGGGGAAGTTCAAAGTGCCACCCTGAAAGAAGGAGGCACATGGGCCAGAAGGGACCCAGAGGGGATGCACTGAGCACATAGAGCAAGGCCCTTCGGGGAGCCTGAAGCCCTGGCTTGGTGTATTTATTAGCTGTGTGTGCTGGTGAAAGGTGACGACCATGGGTGGAGGGGAAAACTGCTGCTGTGGGTCTGGTAGTCATGGAATATCAGCTGTCCTGAAAGCAAGGAAGTGGCAAGCTGTTTTTCCCAATAGGAAGGAGAGAGTTAGGGCCATAGAGGTCCCCTGGGGCCATAACTCAGAAATGGCCCCATTTGCCTAACATCTGTGTATGTGTATGGATGTTTGAATGTTTGTGTTCACAGAAGCCAGAAGCCAACCTCATTAGTGGATCCGTGCACCTTTCTATTTTTTATTTTATTTTATTTTATTTTATTTTAGCCCTAGGCCACTCTTGAACTTATACGTAGCCAGCATTGGATAGACTTGAACTCCTAATTGTTCATAGTCAGCCTTCCAAATAACTGGAATATGGGCTCAAACCATGCCACCACAGCACATCATATTTGTCATTTCTGTGCACTTCTTTACATTCTCCTGTAAATAAAATTGCATCTTAATTCAATTTATTTAGAAATGTACCAAGAAGTAGACAAGCCAGTTCCACTTACCATTAATAGATGGAAACTATGAAATAAATAAACCACATCACACAATCTACCATAGTAGTCAGAATCCTGAGTCTGCCTCTTGCTCCTGTTTTTTGTTTGTTTGTTTGTTTTTGTTTTTGTTTTTGTTTTTTTCCTCTAAAGTAAAGAAAGTAGTGGGTTGGCAAAGTGGCTCAAGGGATTAAAGTGCTTGCTGCCAAGTCTGAGGATCTAAGTTCAATCCCCAAGACTTGCATAATGTTAGGAGAGATCACAGTTCCCATCTTTATGTCCCACGGTGAGGCTTTTGTGGTTTGGATGTAAGCTATGCCCCAGAAGCTCACGGGCCTGAATATCGGGTGTCTCCCCCGTTTTTTTTACCATGTGCCTGCAGAGAAGCATGCAAGCATGACCCCTGGGCGTTGCTAAATGTCCACAGAATCAACCTGGACCAGAGTTCTTCCTTCCTTGGAAGGGATCTCCGAAGACCGGGAGTCATCACACTGTGATCATGGACCAACTTCAGATGGCAGGATTGGCATCCTGTGAGGATGGCCTCACAGTAGCTAAGAGCACTTACCATGGCGTTCAGTCATCTTGGGGTGAAATCTCCACTTTGTCGAGAATGGAGTCTGAGCAACTTGGGATTGGGGACTGGAGGTGAATCCATGTTCCACGTCCAGAGCTTACAGAGGATGAGCAGGGAGGGAGACGGGAAGACAGAGTCTGGTCTTTGCTCTGCCGCTGCTCCTTGTGAAAACTCAAGCACCAGTTTAGCTTTCAAAGGTTTGCTGCATGAGTACTTCTTCCCTCAGTCTGTCTGAGGCCCCCTTGTTCTTTTTAGTAATGAATATTTCTCTCTCACACACACTAAATTACATGATCCCCTTCTAATGATCAAGATGAAGGATGCTATAATCAGACACGTGGGTTACAGCCACAATTCTACCATCTTCTAGTTCTGGGATAATAGTAAGTGTCTCATTGGGTTGATATGAAAATTAAGCAGATATGAGCAGTTAATATACAGTGTGTATTACCTCACCTCTAAATCTTCCAATATGTTTAGCATGGCACCTTGTTCAATGTTTAGTGCTAACTTCTCAAGGTTTCTGTGTCTCAAATCCATTCTTGATGCTCTAATAAAGTACCAGAGACTAGGTCAATTATAAGCAGTAGAAGTGCATTTAGCTCATGGCTCTAGAAGGCAAATGGTCCGAAGACATAGCACTATCATGTAACAAGTTACTCACTCGTCTGAAAATAAATGTACACAAGCCCAAGGTGGGCTATCTGGAAGATGCCAAGTTTAAAGGGAAGTAGCATGGGAAAGGTGGCCAGTTAGATGGAAGAGACCTGGCAGGGGCGCGGTTCAGAGAATGATGCTGCAGCCAAGTGACCAATACGTGTGATGACAAGAGATTGGAGACGGAAGGGATACTGAATAAAACAAGGCCATCTTAGTACAGAAAGAAAATGGATGATCTATTGGAAGAAAGCGGTATGGGAGTGTCAAGCCTGCTGGGAACTGCCTCTGTGACTTGCATTGTTGTGGCTGCTGTAGATATACCCCACCTGTGTTCACGCAGGTTTTGGTCCAACCATGCCTGGCTCTCCCGTGCGTGGGGAAGGCACCAGGTGTTCTGAGTACACTCCAAATCTATCGGAATCCACTCCTGCTCCACCCTGGGAGACAACAACAACAGCAAGAGAAGCGGAGTCATGAGGAGGAGCCTTCAGAGGGGCGCTCATCCCGGAGATGGGTCATGGGTCTGGGCTCCTCACTGACCACAGCCTCTAAATGTTTCAAGGATAAGGGGAGATTGGTTGTAGTAGTTGATAATGACTGGCTTCCATCAGATGTTGTAGGGAAATAAATGCAAGAATTATTTAAGGTGGCTGAGGAGTGTGCATTATACAGAGTGATGGTTGAGCTGTTAAATTAAGTGAGGTACATGTTGACTGTTCTTAGGTTGAAGTGAGGATGAAGTAACTGTAAGATGCTGCGGTAGTCTGACATGCAGAATTACACTCTGCTGCAGACTAGAACGTTCTATCCACTTCAGAGTCAGCTAAGGAGGCATGTAAAGGCCATGTCAGGGAGAACCAGGCTGTTCTGTTTTCTCTGGTCCTGGATTGGACTATGACTTCCGAGATGTAGGATTTACACTCACACTGAGCTTAGAACGCAGGGCTTGGCAAACTTTCTCTAAGGGCCACATAGCAAATGTTTCAGGTTCTGAGAGCCATGCTATCTCTGTCATGGCTGCGCTCCAGGAAACAATTTATTTACAAGCCCAGGCAGCTAAGATTTGCTACCTCACACTGAATCTGTTCCCACCTGTTCATGTGTGATGACTTTATCAGCAAATGTGTCCTCATCGCAGTCCTCAAAGGTACCCAGTTCTGTTGGGGGAGGCAGTGAAGACGGAATATACATGTCCATGTAGGTGACGGAGTCCTATACTCCTGAGAATGCATCTCCAGATGACAGTTACTGAACTTGGTCAGCAGAGGACAAATGTCTTGGGCTGACATACGCTGAAGAGCTGCTCACCAAGGTCAAAGCAACTTTTGACTTCCTCTAATTAGGAAAGGTTAAAGAAATGAGCTCTTTAGCTAGAAAGCTAATTAGGGGTACCAGTGAAGAGATAGAAAGTCAAGTGGGCAGGAGGCACAGGCCACCATGTCGTAGCCAGCTGCAGTGTCCACTGTGCTTTTCATTTAACAAGTACTTTGTTGGCTTCCTTGTCAGAAGATGCAGAGAACAGCTTTTCTTGTAAGTTCCCCATCAGTGGAGAGATCCGGTAATTATTATAGGTCATCAGCACCTTGGCTGAAATGTAATGAGAACATAAATAAAGGCAAGATACTTGTAACACAGTTTAGAGCCTAGTGGGGTTTTTAATGCTGTTCCAAGTGGCTGAGCTGAGAACAATGCCAACAATGAATGGTTATCTTCAGAATGATGTTGTCACATTGTAGCCAACTCGGGGGAAAGTAGGCAGCGGAAGGAAGCACAGAGGGCTGGCCTTCAGAGACTTTCTATCAGGTGCTGAGGCATAGCGTATAGGCTATACACTAAGTGGAGATCAGACATAGTTACCACTAAAGCCCCTTTATTTTGTTGCATTTTATTTTATTTTTTATTTTTTCTTCACTCTTTGACAATTTTATATGTACATAAACCCCTGTAACTCCCAGACACCCCCCTACATACTAAACCTTCTTTCCGTTTTCATGACTTCATATCACCCCCAACACACACACACACACACACACACACACACACACACACACACACACACACACACACTCTTTGTAACCACTGGGTCCAATTAGCGCTGCCTTCTCTCCACTTCCTGACTGAGGACACCAGGGACTAGTCACCTCAAGTCCTACCCTCATGCCTCCAGCCGTGATGGTTTATATCTTCCCACTGTGCGTCAAATCAACTCATCACCCTCTAAGTTGCTTTTGTTGGGTAGTTTGATACAGCAAGAAAAGTAATTAGTTCAATCCTGTGTCTGCTTTTCCATTTCTTAATATTCACTCCATATCCATAGAGATTAGAGTAGGGTAACGGACAGATACACCCATAAAGGAAAAAAATGACTGTGTGGTGATCATGGATGGAATAAATTAAAATGTTTGTAATAACATATTGCTCGTTGGTGTTTGGGCAATCTGTGTATTTGTAAAGCAACAGTGAGAGCATAATATGGCGCCCCAGGGCTCACAGTGGGATATTTAGCCTGTCGAAGACCCTGTAGAAGGTCCTGCAGTTCACCACAGTTCTTCCCGGGGCTGAGGAGGGACTCAGGAACTAAGGGCTTGCTTTTTAACTGTGAAGACGGGAGTTAAAGGTCCAGGACCTATGGAAAATGCTGGCTGGGCATGGTGCCTTCTGCAATTCCAACCTGCAAAGGGAGAGACATGGACTCTTCAGAGCAAGCCAGCTAGCAAGACTTGCCAAATCAGTGAGCTCTGCGTTCAATTAAGAGACCCTGCCTCAATGAGTAAGGTGAAGGAATGATCCAAGATAATTCTTGGCATCAATCTCAACCCTTCATACGCACCCACACACATGTATCCATGTACATACAAACAGGTATACACAGGTATAAAAATGGGATATATGTCAATAAACTGTTTCCATTTTCAACCAGTTGTTCCCCTTGGTCAGGCTGGGTCAGTGAGGCATGATGTGTCAATGGCTCTGTTTTCAACATCTGGCGGCAGATGTGACCATATGTATGGTTAGGCTCCCTAGATTTATTTTTTAGTTTGAAGTTGTGCACCACCAAATGCAGAGGCATTATAACCTGTGGGTCATGGAGACATCCCTGCCACCTCCAGGAGCAAGCAGATGTGAGATTTTCTGAGGATAGCAGTCACTATCCTGCTGATGCATTTTCATCAGGAAAAAGAAATGAAGCCATCTATTCAAACAACAACGGTGTGATCAGAACAGCAACAGAAGTGGGTTAGAGCGAGGAAGCAAAGCTCCCAGACTTAGCTTGGGGTAGACTTGGGTTTCTGTGGGCTGGAGATAAGAAGTGACCAAGAACTCGACAAAGAATGGAGTCTGGTGTTCTCCGAAAAAAATAATAAATAAATCTAACCCCCTCTTCAAACAATTTCCAGGAAATAAATGGCCTAGCCAATCATTCACCTGATGAGAAGAAATCTCAGTATGATCCAGGAATTCCTGAAGCATTAGTTTTTCCTTCCACAGCTGCAGTATTTTAGAAGTAGGAAATGTTTATGCAAGATCATCCTAGCGTGTTTTTCAGCCTGGCTTCAGTTGTTTTCAGTGGACCTGGGAGTCTGCTCTCTGCCTAGGCTTTGATTTTCCAACTATTCGAAGTGTAAAGCTGGGCTGAAGATATGGCTCCGATGGTGGAATGCTTGCCTAGTTCCTGTGAGGCTCTCCAGCACCAGATAAACAGCACATGATAGTGCATACCTTTATCCCTTGCATTGGGGAAGTAGAGGTAGGAAGGTCAGGAGTTCAAAATCATCCTCAGCTATAGGTCAAGATGAAGGGCAGCCTGTCTCAAAAACTTAAAATAAGATAAAGATAAATGAAGATGTATTACAGTACTCATAAGAATATCAGTTCTAGAAGCTGGAAAGCTGGCTCCCCAAGTAAGAGCACTGGGGGCTCTTGCAAAGGACCTGGGTTTCATCCCAGCACCCACATGGAAGCTCACAACTGTCTGTAACTCCAGTTCCAGGGGATCTGATGTCTTTTTCTGGTCCATTGACACACATGCAGGCAAAGCACTCATAAACATAAAATAAAATAGGTCACGTGTGATGCCGCATTCCTTTAATACCAAGCAGAGGCAGGAGGATCATTGAGTTCAAGGACAGTCTGTCTTACGTAGTGAGTTCCAGGCCAACCAAAGCTACACAAAAAGACTTTGTCAGTAGCAATAAATAATAATAATAATAATAATAATAATAATAATAATAATAATAATAATAATGATAATTTAGTTCCTGCTGTTACAAACTGGATCCTTCTTTTTCTTTTGCATCTAGACATTCCAATCTTAAGGAGGTAAAAACATGTGCATTTCACGTCTGTTCTAACAGTTAATATAAAATGAGATGCATTAAAAGTTCAGCAGAGGACCCATAAAGCTGACAGTGCTGCAGAATGGTGGGGCTGCACAGTTGCTCAAAGGTCTATTCTATGGCAGGTGTTACAGACATATAGATGTGCTAAGGTTCATTCATTTCCCCCATGGAGTCAGAGTCTAGGGTGAGTGCAGACAGGAAGTTGGGAGCTGTGGTCTGAAGCTCTCTAGATGCAGGCAGAAGAGACTTCACTGTGGAGGCAGCAACCGGAGGCTTCAAGGAGGAAAAGGAAATGTTTTAAAAGCAGGGTAAGAGTAGAAGGACACAGATAAGGAAGGAAAAGGCACAGCCAGGTGGCTGCATGGTTACTGATAGTCTCAAACTGCCTGAAATGGGCCAGGTTGGTGGTAAGATAGGACTGTGTGTGTGTGTGTGTGTGTGTGTGTGTGTGTGTGTGTGTGTGTGTGTGTGCATTTATAAATGTTTTCAATGGGATCCAAATCAAATATCACTAAAGGATTTAAATACTCCCCTCAAGATCCCAGTAAAAGCTGGGTTTTGTGACACATCCCTGTAATCCCTGTGCCTGATAAGTGGTGATGGCAGAAGGATCAGAAGTTCAAAGTTAACTTTGGTTTCATAGTTAGTTCCAAGCCAGTCTGGGCTACACGAGACCCTGTCTCAAGAAGAAGAAAAAATGTCAAACTAAAGTGACCCTGAAAGCCTAGTGTCTTCACTTTGTTACAGTCTGACTCTAGGCTGACAACTTCAGCTTAGCAAAATGCTTGGCTAAAATGAAGGCTTCATGGTCACTCAAGAAGGTGTTGTAGGAATCCCCTCAGGTGATACAGGGTCAGCTCAGAAGCATATATTGCTGGGTCCTCTACTGTGCATCTACAAGGCTGTATCAGTCACTTTTCCTGTCCTTTGGTAAACATACCCCAGCAGGGGCAAAATGTAAAGATGAAGGCTTTGTTTAGACTATAGTCTGAGGACACAGTGCATCATGGTGAGAGTAGCGGGAGCTTGCATCTGGTCACATCACACCCACAATCAGGAGGAAGAGAGCAATGAACACTGGTGCTTAGCTCACTTTCGCCTTTCATTCAGTCCTGGACCTCAGGCCCATGGAATGGGGCCACCCACATTAAGGGTGAGCCTACCTTAACTAGGCCAGGGTAGGACCTCACTCACAGATATGCCCAGAAGTCTCTTTCCATGGTGAGTCTAGGTCTCCTCAAGCTGATAACCAAGGCTAACTATCCCTAGAGCAAAATGCAGGACTTTTTACCTCTCTCTTAGCAACTCCCAAACAGTGTTGCTACGGCTACTTTAGGAACCACAGTGGTCCAGAAAACCTCTGCTTCACATCCACAAGAATGTGTTATTTTCACAGTATTTTTGACAATTGTTCAAGAACAGCCTAAGTGTTTAGCCTATTTCATTTCTATTCTAGCCCGTTTGTAGAGTTGGACAAATGGGAGACATAACATTGACCCTTGCAACCCCTGCTTTTTTGTAGCCTTGAGAGTCTTTCTCTGTGTGTCAATTCAGCTTGCCTGTCTGTAGTTTCTGGTCTCATTAGAGATTTCTAAGGATGCTATCAGAATGAGTTAATATCAGTCACTGGAAGTAGATTGGGTCTTTTTCTAGTTTCCTTTTTTTTTTTTCTCTCTCAGCAATGAAGTCTAATTTCCTAAGGAGCTGCTCCTTTTCTTCTACCACCTGATGTCCTTAGTGCACGCCCAGTGTTGGTCTCTCCTGCTCTTCACGCTTTGACAGTGACCTTTCCCTCTGTTCTGGAAAGCCCTGGATTGCCTGGGCCTTCAATTAGTGTGAGAAGAGATGCCTGTGTAAGTGCAGCCAGATGCCTGCCGTGATTCTGACACTGTCTGAGCTGTTAGAACAAGCCTGAGAATACAGTCTCTCTCCCTGGAGCACTAGCTGCATTACCCAGACCCCAGTGCCGCCAGCCACCCTTACCTCATGGAGAGTACAGCGATGTTTCCTTAAGACTGTGCTCTCTCCGTGCCACCTGCATCCTACGCTACGCTCCGGGCCTCTGTCTTGCTTCACCACATCCTCTGAACTCTGCTCTTCGAATGTTCTTCAGGACATGGCTCACCCCAAACATGCCACATGTCACCTTCCCTCAGTCACTGTGTATTTGAGTCTGTGTTTCTCCTTTGAAAGTCAGAGAGCTCCAGCCATCCTGATCCCTTCAGGCTTGCAAGGCTGACAGACCCTCACTGGCCTTCTCAGGAGTCCCTTGGGAATTGTTCTCAGTGTTGGGGGTGCAGGGAGGCTCACGTTCTCACTACCTGCCTGTAGAGAGAGGCTGCTGTCTCTCTGTGAGAGGCCCCAAACTAGTATTCCAGAACCATATTCACTCTGTGTAATGTGTTTAAAAAAAAAAAGAAAGAAAAATAAATTTGAGTTTATAACTAGCATTGCAGAGACAGAAACAGAGACAGATGACACTGAGCCTTTACATTAAAAATTGAGGCTTCCAGGCTGAGGAGATGGCTCAATTGGTCACGTACCCACCTTCCAAGCATTGGGACTCAAGTTTAACCTCCAGAACCTCTACAACAAGCCAGATTCAGTTGAAAACCAAGTGCTGTGCAGGCAGAGCTGGCATGAACCCCCAGCTCAATGGCCACCCTGTCTAGCCTAATCGGCGAGCCCCAGGTCCCAGTGAGAGGCCTTGTTTCAAAAAAATATGATGTATGGTACCTGAGAAGTAATAACTGAGGTTAACCTCTGACCTCTAAACACATATGCATACACACAACACTAACATGAACACACACACACACACACACACACACACACACACACTTGTACATCTACAATTGGGCTTTCTAGCTTCATCTTCATAAAACACAAAGTCAAAAGATATGAGCCCTGGCCGCTATTGTCAAAACCCATGCTAAAGCAGGCGGTGCCAGTGTGTTCACATTCACAGATGGCTGACAACCGGCACTGATACTGTGGTGAGCAGCGTGATTCACTCATGGCAGCTGCTGGGCTCTAAGCATATGTGAACAACCCTTGCTGTGCTTAACAGTTCAGAGCTCTATAACATTTGGGAGCTGGAGGACCTGATTCTTCCTTTCTTCCTTCCTTCCTTCCAACTGACTCTCCTTCACTGACAGCTGCCCACTGCCAATAGCTCCTCAGCTGGGGGTGGGACTTCATGGGCCCCACCCGTGTTCCTGCTGCTCACTTCCTGCAGGTCTTGTGTATGCAGCTCCAGCCACTGTGAGTTCATTTGTGCAAAGCCCCGTCATGTTAAAAAATAAAAAATAAAACCTGTTTCACTAGGATGTTCATTACCTCTGGCTCTTTGTTTCTTTCTCCCCTACTTCTGTGAGGACCCCTGAGGCCTGGGGAAAGAGAGTGTGTGATATGGATGTCCCATTTTGAGGGAATCACTCCACGGTCATTATCTGCATGCTGAACAGATGCGGCTCTGGATTAATCCTCATCTACTGCAAAACGTGCTAATCTATGGTATGAGGAGGGAATCCTAGAGGGCAATTCTCCTTTTAGGAGAATAATAGTATTAGGTTTGCCCTTAGAGCCTAGCCAGGCATGAGAGTTGAACCCAGCTGATAGCACCATGCATGAGTGGAGTTTGTGTTAAATCCAACCAGAAAGTGGTTAGTCACTCCCACAGTATTTGTGTCACTGTTACGTCAGTGTCTCTTGCCAGGCCACTTGTTACTATAGCTCTCAGGGTTCACATTTGGACAAGATGGCTGATTGCTTTACCTCCAGTGTGGTGCCTAGAGACCTCCAACTATGAAAACTAGCCAGTAAGGATGAGGCCCCCTGGTTAGTACCAGGTTGATTCCTTTTCATTTCCTGTGAATCAGTATGTGGTATCTTCATCAACAGGGTCTTGCCATCAGGGTCAGTGCCATCTGGAGAGTACTCAGGAGTGGTAGCAATAGCCTGGAATGTTTGAGTGGCTGTGGGAACACACTGATCTTTCAAAAACTAGTAACCCATGCCAGAAATGGGACTTTTTAGTGGTTGGTCCATGGAGTGTCTGGGAGATGTGTCATTCCTTGTATAGGGTAACTGCACTGAAGCATCTTTTATCTATGTGCATGTAGAGGTAGATATTTTAGAAAGATTACGGTAGCATGTTTTCATAAGGCTTTCCCACCGGTGGTTTCAAGTGTTAGTTATTGTTCCCCCTGCTTCCTCCTCTATCCCGTCCTCCCACCCTGACCTCATTTCCCCCAGCCTGCTCCATTTACCTCTTTTCCTCCCTTCCACCTGGGTTCTATCCTGTGTCCCTTGAAATCCACTCCTCTCAGTGGCTGCTTGCCAATTTCCTGACTTACATGACTGCACCAGCTTAGATGCGCATTGTCTAAAGATTCTAAGTTAGCATCCACATATGAGAAGACATGTGGCATTTGTCAACCTGAATCTTGGTGGCCTTCCACAGAATGATTTTTTTTCTGGCTTTGCTCATTTACCCGGGAATTTCATCTTCCCTTACAGCTGAACCCTATCCCATTGTGCGCATGTGCCATGTTTTCATTAGCCACTCATCGGTTGGGTGATATTGATCTAGGTTGTTTCTATTTCCTGGCTATTGTGAACAGAGGTGCAGTGAGCATCGATGAGAAAGTGTCGCTGCAGTAGCGTAGAGTCCTTTATAAATATGTCTAGGATCTGAACAGGGGGTTTAGGTTCAGAGCATACTTTGTCCTCAGTCGGTGCAACAGTTTGTGCAGTTCCCCACACACACACATCCCCCCCCCTGCCCAGGGTCCAGATTTGCTGACCTTGATGATCTCCCTGTAGGTCTCCTGAACCCTCCAGTCCTTCCATTGCCCCCCATTCTTCCAAACCACTCTCAATGCTCCACCCAGGAGTACAGCAAGTCCCAGCATCTGTCCTGATCCCCTGCTGGTTGGAGTCTCTCAGAGGACATCTAAGTTGGGCTAATATCCACTTATAAGTAAGTATATACCATGTGTGTCTTTCTGGGCCTGGGTTACCTCATTCAGAATGATCATTTCTAGCTCCATCCATTTGCCTGCAAATTTTAAGATTTCCTTGTTTTTAATAGCTTAGTCGTACTCCGATGTGTAAATGTACCACAGTTTCTTTATCCATTCTCCACAGATGTGGGGAGAACAGGGACTGCCTCTGACATGAACCCAGGTGCCCCCTGATTTGATCACTTCCCCCTTGGTGTGCAGGCCTGGTGGTACACAGAGGAAGGGGAAGCAGGCTACTTGGATGAGACCTGATAGACTGTGGTCATATGATGGGGAAGGAGGTCCCCTTCTGTCAGAGGTCTCGGAGAGAGGAATAGGGCACAAGAGGGAAGGAGGGTGGGAATGGGAAAATACAAGCGAGAGGATAACAATCTAGTTTTAATCTGAATAAATTATAATAAATTAATTTTTTAAAAAAGAAATAGGCTCAGGAGTCGAGTACCTGGATCATATGACAGATCTGTTTCTAGCTTTCTCACACAGGCATTCCAAACAGTACTGTGAGGGCTGAGGATGGGACTTAATGGTAGAGCACCTACCTAGCACACACAAGGCCCTGAGTTCGATCTCAAGTTCTGCAAAGAAACAAAGCAAAAGCCTCTTGATTGATATTAGTGTACATCCAAATCACACAGCAGCCTCAGCTAGTCCTCATCCCCAGCCTGAACCCAAGGCCAACCTAAGTAAGGATGTCTAAGACCCACTGGAGTTTCTTTCTTAATTCCTAAGGTCTTATATGCAGATACATTTAGAACTGGGGCCTTAACAAAAACTCCTCATATGTTCTTGTACCTACAGATCATGTGGGCATCTTCGTGGGAGTGCTGTTGGTCTCACAGTTTGCATAGCAAAGTCAGAGAGCTTCTGGCCATGTCTTATTCGTTGGCTTCATGGGATATCAGAATGACGCCTCCTTTGTTAAATATATTCACTTAGAAAGAATTACATTTTAGAATTTACTTGTGTAAGGGTGGAAGGAATGTGACCTCACCTGCATGTGGAGTTCAGGTTCAACCTTCCATTTTCTGACTCAAGTGCCAGGTACCATCTGCCTTGTCTTTTGAGACAGGGTTTCTAATTAGCCTGGACCTTGCCAACTAGGCTACTCCATCTGCCCAGAGAGCCTCAGGAATACTGCTTCTCTCTCCTTCCCCAGAGCTGCGATTACAAGGGCATGCCACTAGGCCTGGGTTTTTTAATGTGGGTGGTGAGGATTGAACTCAGGTCCTGACACTTGCATGATAAGCACTACTGACAGAGCCAGCTCCCCAGCCCTAGTATTGACTTTAAAACCCACAAACACTATCAAAGATATTTCTGTAGGGAAATGGTAAAATACTAACCCTCTTCCATGCACTCTCCATCTTAGTTGATGGAGAGACTTAGGTCTTCGGCCAATGGAGCATCATTTCACCTGGTGGCACCCGTGAGGTTTCTCTCTTTGAGTGTTGTGATGTGCAGGGTATAGATTAGAAAACAGATCTTTTTGCCTCCTCCCCCAGTGATGGCTCAAAAGCACGTAACTATGAAACACAGCAGCCCATACACTGGGAGAGAGAGAGTTCCATCTGTCTACATAAGTGGTAGGCAACCCTGAGAGGCCCGTTGTTTGATTCAGTCCTAAGGCATGAGGCAGCCTCTTTGCAGGTGGAATGAAGGAGCCAGCCAGGTCTAACTGCCGAGTTATATGAGTGGACTGAGACGGCAACTCTCTCAATGGCTTTTTAATTTGAGGTCTGAAGTTGGAGAGACAACGAAGCAACATTTCCTAGGCTGGAAATTTCCCTTCAGGCTGGCTGTTTCTCTGAACTAAAAGGATCACTATAGTGAATCCATTCTTCTAGGGCCTCATTTCTTAAAGGGACAGAGGATGGGAGGATTCCACAGGTGCTGGCTTGTGTGCATTTCTAGGCTGTAGGTCTATGGATTCTGATCTGGGGTGGGACCTAGGGAGTGACGGTCAGAAACCACAACAACAAAAGCACTAAGGTATGTTTGATGCCACTGTAAAGAGGTAAAGCATATATAGTTCAATGTCCTTCTCTGTCTGCTAGGAGATTGCTCGTTTTTTCCTGAACCAAATGCTGCAAGCTAGGAATTGGCCAAAACAAGAATCTACACCATTTTTTCTACCAACCTTATAATGAGACTCTTGTGTGTTTCTTTGTGACAGAGGTCACCCCGGATGTGCTACCTCAGACCCTCCCCCTTATCAGTGGCATATCCGTTTTCTCACCACAGAGGGTTAAAAGAGTGTCTCTTCTTCTTCTTCTTTTAAAGTCTTACCTCATTTTCTTGATTTTCTCAAAGAACCAGCTCTTGGTTTTGTTGATACTTTGGACTGTTTTCTTAGTTTCTAATTTGTTGATTTCGGCCCTGAGTTTGATTATTTCCAGACGTCTACTCCTTTTGGATGTTTCTGCTTCTTTTTTTTTTCTAGGGCTTCCAGTTGTGTTGTTAAGATGCTTATATGCAATGTTTCCAATTTCTTTTTGAAGGCATTTCCACTTTGTGTGTGTGTGTGCGTGTGCGTGTGCGTGTGCGTGTGCGTGTGTGTGTGTGTGTGTAGTAATGTGCATATGAGTGCAGGTGCCCCCGGAGGCCAGCAGCATCAATTCCCTAGAACTGGAGCTAAAGGTGGTGGTAAGCCACCTGACACAGGTGCTAGAAATTGAACTTGGATCCTCTGCAAGAGCGCTATGTGCTCTTAACAGCTGAGCCTTCTCACCACCCCCATGAGTCTGTCTCACTGTGTATAACATGGAAAGGTGTAAAATGGGGCAGCACTTCCCTCCTTTTAACCAGTGAGCATCTCGCTGTAACTGTGATGAGGAACTTGAAAAAAAAAAAAAACAGAACCAATGTTGGGTAGGCATTGGTTGCAAAACTTTCGCTTAGGAGGATGAGGCAGGAGGATCACCAGTTCTGGATCACCCAGGTTAGCCTGGGTTACACAATGATGTTCTGCCTTAGAAACAAATAAACAAAACAATTTCAAAACAAGAAAACATTGAATCATAAGTAAATGCTTGGATTACCACAAAATCTTCCCAACATGCTGCCCTGAACTGGATTCTCAAAAACCAAGGGATGTCTCTGATGAGTGTCACTAAACACACACAGCAAATTTCACTGCCCATGGGGCTGGGGAGATGACTCAGTCAGAAGAGAGCCTGCCAGGCAAGAGGTGCCTGTCACCTAAACATGAGGAACTGAGTCCCATTCCAGGCTCCCACATAAAAGCCAGGTGAGATGAAGAATGATTATGGTCTTGGCTCAGGTGGGTCCCTGAGGCTCATTTGACAGACAGTGGAGCCAAATCCGTGAGTTCCAGAACAGTGAGAGACCACAGCTCAAGAAAGAAAAAGTAGACAGGCTTGAGAAACTATGCCCAAGCTTGACCACCAACTTGCTTGTACCCTGTGCAGCATATCCCTGTTATGTACCCCCCCCCCCCAAAAAAAACCTGTATGGTCCGTGTATTCCTTCTAATGAAAAGAAATCTGCAATTCACTAGTCTTGGAATTTTGGAATATTAACATAATAGTTATACACCAATGTATAAACCATATGAAATGTTTTATTTTTCTTAATGTTTACATATTGGCTGTGTCAGTCCTGTTGCTTTTTCTGGAAATTACTGTTATAGCCTGCAAGTCTCTCTCCATTTCATGGTTCTTCTCTATAGACACTGACTATCGCAATGCCAGGGCCAGCCAGGCACTGCTGGACATAAGCCTGTTGCCATGGGAAGCTCAGGGCCAGAATCAGTTGATTGGTCTCAGTATGGAGGTAAGCTTAGAAAGTGGCAGGTCCAGGCTAGAATTTCAGCAGGTCTGGCAGACCGCTAAAGGAGACTTGGGTGTATGAATCTTTCGAGCAAGACACAAAGTGAATGTGAAAATGGGCTCCATAATGTTGACAACATGTCATTTAAGCAACAGGCGTAGCCATTAACTAACAGACTTCAGAATGGGGACATAGGGACATGCACACTATTCTATCTAGCTCTCACACCAACCAAAAGGGTATCTCTGCCATTGGTGGCCCATCATTTCAAGTGGGTACCATGAGGTTTAATCCCCTGTGATTGATCATGGTGACATGATGCACATGTGACCCCAGACTGAGCTAGTCTCATTCACTGTATAGTGAGGGAACAAACTCAACAGAATTTCAACCATCTACCCATCTGGTACCCAAAATAGGAAGGATGTACTGGGTGTGACACACTTGGTTCCTTGAAAGACCCTTCTCTGCTATAGCCCAGTGAGTCCACACACATATCTCCCAGCTTTTAGGCCAGTACTCTAGCAGATCAAGAAACTCAGCATCCTCTGGTACTTCTGTGGCCTTTGGGGAATGTACCACAGGGCCAAAGGCTTGAGTTCACAGCCCACCACTCCCAAGGCAGAGACTCTCACTTTATTTTTCTTATTAGCCCATGCTGAGGTCATGAGACTCGCCAATACCATTCCTTATGCACCACTGATATTTTTTTTTTCTTAAGACAATATCTCTAGCTTCTTGGTCTACTCAGGGTTATGGCAGCTGCTCATTTGCTCTCTTGTTTGCCTGTCAATAGGTGTGCCTGTGAGGACGTTTATCAAAATGTGGCAACTGGAAACGGGCCCCAATCTGGTTTTGTTATCAGGAGCTCCCCAGATTTGGAGGAAGAGGTCACTTTCAGCTTCCTAGTCTAAAGGAACAAATTGCTTATTAGTGTTTAAGAAATAGAGACCCCAAAGCTTTGCAACACCTATGAGGCTTTGAACGGTCAGGGATTCCTACTCTGTACTTCCTCCTAGCCCTTCCTTGCACTCTGACCTACCCACTTCTTTTTGTTTGATTTGGCTTTCATTTTATTAATTATTACTAAAATAGAGTCTTGTGTAACACAGACTGGTCTCAGTATCTTTGAATATGACCTTGAGCTGCGACCTTCCTGCTACTACTCCCCAGTGCTGGAATTACAGCTGGAATTACCCATCACCACACCCAGCTACCACCTATCTCTCTTTTTAGTTCTTCTCACATACCCTATTGTCTCTCCCCATTGAGTTATATTCCGCAGACCTTAACTTTGTGCAAAGTACTGCAAATACCAAGCATGACTGTCCCAAGAGAACTTGGATTAATTGTCCTGTGTCACTGTGCCCAGGCTTTCAAGGCAGCTCTAGCCCTGTGGACAGCACGTCTGCCCCACCCCCACCCCCTTAAAGTGATATAATGGGAGGGCAGTGCTTGAGTCATGGCTGACGCATGAAATAGTGAGCACAGCGAATGGCACAAGGGCTTATTTTCATCCTCTCCTGATATAGCTCCTACCTGCCAAACAGGTCCCTTGGATGGATGTTGGCTCAATACACATAATAGGATTCTGGAAACACTGAGCCTTGCTCAACACTGGGGACCACGCTGTTCTGTGGATCATTTGGCTCACCTGCTCAAAACCTCCATGAAGTGCCAAGATGGGTTGGGACCCTTCTCTGAAGAGAAGGGGAAGGGTAATGGGGGGAGGGAGATGTGAGGGTGGGACTAAAAGAAGAGAAGGGAAGGGATTGGTATCAGGCTGTAAAATGATTAAAAATTTAATTAATTAATAAATAAAAAGAGTTTTGTACTACAAAAAAAAACCTTCATGAGAGAGACAGAGAGAGAGAGATTGGGGGGAGGGAGGCAGGGAGAGAGGGAAGGAGGGAGGGAGGGAGGGAGGGAAAGAGAGAGAGAGAGAGAGAGAGAGAGAGAGAGAGAGAGAGAGAGAGAGAGAGAGATTACCATGAGTGTCATTTGGAAAGAAAGGAAACCCAGACACAGAGAGTTAAAGTGCCCAAGTTTGCATGCTGCTCAATGGCCAAAGCTGGAGAAATTCCAAGGCGGTTTGACTTTGCAGTCTGTGCTACTGACCACTTCCTGCCTTCCAACCCTCCCTGGGTGATCATGAAAGAAAAGATGAATAAATCAACATTGTCAGAAGAGCCCTGCTGGGTTATTTCAGATGAAAGCTTACATTGACTTTCACTGTTGATAGAGGTCTTTGTCCTTTGAGATGAACTTTGATTTCTAAATTGTGGTTTTCTTCTAGATAATTCTTCAGGACCTCGTTAATACTCACCCAAACCTGAGTGTACAGTAGCTAGTGGAGTTGGGTGGTGGTATGCCCTCCACTCCACACAGCAGGGGCCTTTAGTGATCACACACACCCAAAATCAGTGCTTCTAGAAGCTTCCATGGAGTTTCTGTACCTTTAGTTATGAGCAACTATCCAACATCATTTGAGGAATTACATCCAAAATGGAGTTTTTAAAAACCATGCCTGAGATTAGGTGAGGCAGGAAAGCCAAGCAGTAAAGGTCTCCTTGTCAGCAACAGTGAGGCACACGCAGGTCAGGGATAGCTTCCCACTGCCACCCACAGCAGCCAGACAAGTTCTTTTCGTGGATCTCTGCTCAGATGGAGGCAGAACTCTTGGCATCGCTGAAGAAAAGAATGTCAGAATGAGCCAATAGGAAACAGAGTTAAAGTTGCTTAACATGATAGCTTAGCATAGCTTTAAAGGATGGAGGTGCATAGCAATAGAGGGTGCATGGGGGATGGGAGCACACACCTAAGTGTAGATGTGCGCTGCCCAAGAGAGAAGCATAATGTACAGTTTCCAGCGGTTTCTGAAGTTCCATCTCAAAGAGTTCTAAAGAGCCTTTGCTTTCTCAGTGAAATGAGGTCACAGGGCAGATCCTGAGTGGATAGCTTATGACTAATAAGATAAAGCCTTGGCCAGTTCAGGTGGAGAGGAAGAGATGGTGATTTTACTATAAGCGAGAGTTTACTCTTGTTTGTGATATCCCCAGGGCAGGAAGGAAGGCCACAGTCAAGGTTATATGTGCTTGGGCCCAAGAACGCTTCGTTGCTGTTTTACCAGGCCTGTTTGGAAACTACTTGTGAGGTGGATATTGTCTCTAAGACAGCAACCTTCGCAGTGTGTGTTATTGTGCTGAGATTCTTGATTCTCAGAAGGTGATAGGCTTCAAGCAGACTCCGTTCCTTTTCCTGGGCCTGTTTAATTGTGCTTCCCTTTCCGTGCTGCCTCAGGCCCTTGCCCAGCAGAGTGAGGAGGTATAATATGTTTTTGATGCAAATACTTATGTAACATGTTTATCCTTTTAGTGGTTACTTGTCTGTTGCTGTGATAACATATCATGTCTAAAACAACACATGGAAGAAGGAAGGGTTTATTGAGGCTATGGTTCCAGAGGGATGGGAGTCCTTGACACAGGGGGGCACGGCAGCAAGCGGCAGGCACGGCAGCAGGAGCAGAAAGCTGAGAACTCACATCCTCAAACACAAACGTGAAGCATGAAGCAGAGGGGGCAGACTGGAGGTGGGACGAGGCTATGAATTCTCAAAGTGATGTGCTTCCCCTAGCGAGCTATAATCTCCCCATAACCTCCTCCAAACAGTGCCCACTCGCTGGGAACCAAGTATTCAAATGCCTGAACCCGAAGCTCTCACGCAAACCACCATCCTCAGTCACACAGGTTTCTCTGTGACGTGTAGGACATCCCGAGAGATGTAGAAGACTTTTTGAGTTACCCACCTGGATTTGCCAACCATGGGGAGAAGGAATCAATATTGTGCTGAGATGTCAGGTCATGGCCCTGGAGCAGCTCACCTGGTTGTGGGTCATGAGACGTCATGCGGGTCTCTGACATCTCTGCATGCACCACCCTGCTTGGCTCAAAGCTAAACATCTCTCATTTTACACGATCACAACAAAGAACATCATCCATAGAGTACTGAGTCAATTGCCTGACCTGGGTGGTGACGCTGGCAGCGACACAGCCTGGTTTATGTCATCTAACAGCTGTGGCCCTAAAGCCCAGGAGCATTTGCTTGCAGGTGGTTTCCTGGCAGTCTGGCCCATCATCCATGTAATTGCCAGCCACTACTGGGGGACTCAAGTTCATTACTTAACCTTATTAAGTTCCCGTTTCCTCTGTGAAATGGGATAAAACTATTACCTTGGCTTAAAGCCGTTTCAAGAATTGAAAAGTGAATTAAAGCGTTTGTCTTGATGTCTCACATGCTCCAAGTCTTGGTATAGGTGGCTGTTGTTAGTCTTTTAGTTTGTTTTGTTTCCGGAAGTAAAGTCTTTGTGTGTAGGTTTGTCTGACCACTAACTAGGGGTCCTCTTGTTCCAGTCTCCGGTGTGCTGGGTTTTACAGTCCCGTGACAGCCACTGTGCCTGAGCGGCTGCTGTTACCTTTGTCATCGTTATACCACCATTGCCGAGATCAATAGAGGTGTTTCTAAAGAGGTCCAAAAGAGATGCAATCAAGCGGGATAGAGGGGTGGTATAGTGGTTAAGAGCTTGTACTCTCTTGCAGAGGACCCAAGTTCAATTCCCGGCATCTACTTTACAAAATGCCTGGAACTCCAGCTTCAAGAAATATGAGGATAAAAAGGAAGCCTTCCGTTTGATTTTGACTTCAAAATGAGCATTTACACAGGCTTTTAAATCAAAGGGACATTTTCCCATTAAAAAAAAAAAAACGAGAGTTGAGCAAAGACACAGGCAGGTGTACACTAAAAGCTATTAAGCATGAACTGACCATCTTGGTCAATTGAAATGAAGGCACCAGCATGTTTCGGGGTGTGGGTTTGGAGAACCAAGTTGAGTATAGGCTTAATTCAAGAGAGAAAACACTGCTTATTTTTTTGAGTAGGCTTAGTGACATGAATTGAGCTATGTCCCTGTAGGATTTAACAAACCATCTATAACTCTGAGGGCTGGAGCACGTTAACAGAAGCTGCAAGCCATGATACTTGGGAGGGAGCAGGGAGCAGGCCTGACCCATCGCCTTTAAATAATATGAAAGCTGTGGGTACATTTGAGGTCCTTGTGATATGATGAGAGGAAAAAATTTGGCCTGTGAGCATATTGGCTGACAGCAAAGATTTTTGGGTACTCAGGTACCAAATTTTTGTATACCCAGTGAGTGAGGATGAAGGGAGACAGAGGCAGGGAGGAGGAGGGCCAGTGAACCCATCAATAGCTGAACCTCCATCCCACTCTAGAGGCACATGAGGTGAGAAGACATGGTGACAGCAAGTCAGGTTCTCCTGGCTGGGATCACATGTGACATGTGCCTGGACTCAGGGCTTTTTGTACCTCTAGCCCTGTTGTTATTTCCACACACCTGTGTTAAGCAGAGCGTTTACAGAGAATGAACAAGTGAATGATTTAGAATCCTACTTGGTTTCTTTTCCCTCCCCTTCTCATCTTCCTGAAAGTGAAGTCAGCTCCTTCCCTTTTGAGTCAGCCACCACAGGGGCAGCTTGGAGCTGATTCCCAGGCCCACTGCCCCATGCTCTGATTGGGACAGGGATAATGGAGCTGAGCCTTCAGAACTATGAAAAAATGCTGGCTGTTTTATTCTCCAAGCATTCAGGCATAGCTGTTGTTTTTATTTTTCCTTCTTTTTCCCCCTTTTTATCATGCAAGGCTTTCTATTCCTTTTGGAGGAGAGGTGAAAGGTAGGAGCCAGGAGGGTTTGCAGCTGCGGCTCAGGGTCCTTGAAGAGTTTGGGAGGAAATATGAAATGTCATAAAACCATAATTCCTCATTGTTCTTCCAACATCTGCTGCCAGGCCACTTCTTCCCACCAAATATGTATAATGTTGCTTGGGAAACCCATCAAAAAATTCTCTTTCCCCTAGGATGCACAGTCAGTCAATCGATCCTGAAGATGGAGGCCAGCATCAAAGAAGTCTGTCACTAAACAGCCCCTCTACCCTTCCTCTCCTCTTCATGGGGAACAAAAGGTTTGGATTAAAGAAAGATCCTTTTATTTTAAATTGCCCTCTTTCCACTAGTGTCCTGGCTCTAGGGGAGGTAGGGAGTGTCAGTCTAATATAAACTGCATTGCTGAAGATGTTAAATGCTAATTAATTAATAAGGTTTAATATTTAAGAATTGTCATAGTCTGTGCTTTTACAAGTAAAAAATTATTGGTTTGAACAACTGAAACAACATACTTTGTTTTTTGCGGCAGGAATCTCAAATACCTTGTATTGCCTTCAGACCCTCGAGGTAGTCAACCGTAACATTGAACTTCTGATTTGCCTTCCTCTGCCTCCCAAGTGCTGGGATTACAGGCATAGCCACCACACTCAGTCTAAATCAAGAGAATTTTATGATTGTATTTAAATCCTAACTGCTAAGATTAGGTCTTATGCTAAGGTCATGGTATAAGCTCTGCATAGCCCAGGGTCCTCACCTTGGACGGATGTGGAGAACCAGCCTTGTCAATGTTTCGAAGATGACCAGGTCTGTGTTCCCTGCATCGTATCCCCTTAATCCCCACAAGACTGCCCTATGAACTGGTACTTGTTTGCTGTGTTCAGTATCCCTTTCTATAGACTTCAGTTAAGCCTTCAGCCCCCCAGGCCTTCTTCCTAGTGACTCTTCATGGGAGACAAATTCTGCTGAGACACATCTATTCGTTTGTTAACATTTTCCATCACATCCTATTGATCTGGAACTTGTGTTGTGGAATCAGACAAAAACATTTTTTTTGTATTTGTCACCTGTTACTACATAACAACTAGTTCCAATGCGCAAATGGCTTAGAACAGGTTTTTGTTGTTGTTGTTGTTGTTGGTTCTATGTTCTAGGAATTTAGGCATAGAGTACAGTGGCGATGGCTTGTGTCTGTCCCCAGTGCCTGAGGTCTTACATTGAAGATTTGAGAGCTGGAAGTTAGAAGCATCTGAAGGTTCCGTGTGGCACCTATTGCAGGTGTTGCCAGATCGTTGGCTCCATCAACTGCATACAGCCTCTCCCCGTGTGTGGGCTCATTCACAGTACCACATCCGGGCTTCAGGAACGATGGTAGCAGAGGACATGGTAGAGAGCATGGCATGGTGTGGTGTTTTGAAAAGATGTATTTTGGAAAAAAGTAGGACGGTGAGGATGGAGCAGCAGACATGGAGATGAAGACCACGTGAAGGAGGCAGACATGTCTGACTAGTAGAATTTCATGGAAACACTGGATTCTAAAAACTACAGCTCCCTCCCATGTTGGCTCTGTGTATTTGGATGGACATTGAACCCAGGGCCTCCTGAGCCATTATTCATTCTCAGATCTCACCTACGGAAGCGCCAAAAAGTGTTGCATCGGGAGCCCTACCCAGTACCTACCGCCACCCAGGGAAGCCCTTTGACTGATGGTCCCAGCAGTCCTACTACATTCTCTGACTCAACACTTTCTTCTTCCTAGTTCTCTGTTCTCTGGGATCTTTATTCTTTCAAAGCCACACCCAGCTGAAAGTCTATCCTGGATAAGAAAAGGCACTTCAAGAATTGTTTAGCAGTTGTCACCTCTTTCAAAAAGTAAAGGTAAAGGTGCTATGTTGACACTTGTTTTTAAACTCTAGTTTATTTGGGGTATAGAAGCCTCAACCTTCCTTCCACCAACCCCTTAACCCTGGGTAAGAGAGAAAGAATGTGAGTGGAGAGATGGAATGCAGATCCCTTTACTTTTCCCAGCTGTGTTAGGGTCAACTGGGTTCTTTTGGGACAGCACCAATCTCTGTCAACAGCAAACACAACAAGCAGCCTCCTCTGAGCCACTGCTTTGAAAGGTTTCTCTCCACCCACCACACTGTCTGCCTCTGGTCTCTCCAAACTGCTACACGCATCACGCCACAGCCTCAAGCCACCACCGCACACCACACCATCCGCCACATGGTCCATCTCTGGGCTCCCCTGTTTATCTCCTTTTGAGCCCTCTCTCCATGCTGCACAGGCAGGCCATTACCAGCTGGCAAAGACTATGCCTCACATGAGGCAATTATCATCTGTGGACAAACTAAAGCCCAAACTAAAATCCCACCCTTTTGACTAAAACAATAATATATTTATATAACCGAGTTTACAAAGAAACCAAAACTTCCATTGCTAGTTTTTAAATAAAAATAAAATTTAGTTTATAATTCTTTTTATTTCCCCTGAAACATTTTAATGAGTCACATGTTCACATTGTTCACCCATTTTAAAGTGTTTAACTCAATGTCATTAGATGTTTGTATTTATTTATTTGCATGTAGCCGTGTATATAGAGGTCAGAGGACAACTTCCAGGCGTCATCTCTCTCCTTCCATTCTGTGAGTCTCCAGGATTGAACTCTGGCTGTCAGGCTTGGCAGCAAACACCTTTAAGTCCCTGCACCACCTTGCCAACCCTATTCCTTTCACATGTATTGGTTTATCTTGCCTGTGCAGGGACAATGTCTTATAGGATGTACAGAATGCATGCATGCATTGTCATAATCTAAGACTGTTTCTCTCCCTCTTCTTACACAACCCTATACCCGCCACTGTCTCTTCCCTGCTCCCTCACTCCCTCAGCCCAGAAATGATCCTCTACCTTCTCTCTCCATAGATGGAGATGTTCTAGCCACAACAGTTGGGTACGGCCAAATGTTCTTCTGTGACTGGCTTTCAGAACTTAGCGCAGTGTTTCAAGATGTCTCTGTGCCACAACAGGAGTTTGCTCTGTGAGCAAATACGAGCTGTGTATCCAGTTAGCAGTAGGTAAACATTAGGGCACCCTTCCCATGGCTCCTAGGGCAGCTCCGGTCACATGCATCTTCATTTCTACTCATCTTCATTTCTACTCAACACGTAACTGGTGCTAGATTTGCTGTGTGACTCCGTAACCTGGTTTGCCTTTCTCAAATTGCTTTCTAACATGGCCGTACCATTCTGTGGATGTGAAGTATTATCTCATTGTGGCTTTGATGTGTGAGGAGTGCAGGTGGCCCTTTTCCTGAGTCCACCTTGAAATTTTTCCAGTAGCGTCGTTGACGTATAGCATGAAGATCAAAGGAGAGACTGAAGCTTGAGGCTCATCCAAGTCTGTGACAAATGTCTTCTTTATTTCCTCAGTGGCATGCTTCTTTAGAGAAATTATTATGTAAAACCTTTCATCCCTTAAAGAAAATTTCGTTTAATACTTTCTAGCTAGAACCTTCTCATCAGATAGATGTTTCCATTTTTTTTTTCTGTTCTGTGGGGCAACTTGTCTTTTCACCTTCTTGGTGCAATCAATGCAGCTCACTTTTTCATTTCCATCTTTGTTTATCTTTTCCCTTTATGGTCACTATTTACTTCTGCTTCCACTCATTCATCCAACTATTCACTCACTCACTCATTCATCATCCATTTTATGTCAGGTTCTGAGGGCCAGGGAATGATACAGGCTATGTCCTTGCTGTCATGAAACTAATACCTAACTCAAAAGAGGCCAGTGATGACCATTTCAATATTTCAAGGGAAGGCCAACAGGAGTAATTATCTGAAAGAAAAGAAACGGGCAATGAA
This sequence comes from Acomys minous, assembly GCF_964271855.1. Taxonomy (NCBI): domain Eukaryota; kingdom Metazoa; phylum Chordata; class Mammalia; order Rodentia; family Muridae; genus Acomys; species Acomys minous. The sequence goes on along the minus strand of NC_140498.1, from coordinate 14,618,158 downwards.
GTAGAAAAAAGTGTGTGGTGCCGATGTCTGAGTTAGGAAAGCAGCTTCAGGTGTGAGGTTCAGGGTCATTTCTTTTGTGGATGAAACCAGCCAAGTAGGCAGAGGTTATATGACAAAAATAGTAGACACTGGGGAGGTTTACAATTTATAGCACATATAATTTAAAAGCATTGAATGTGGGAGGAGTGGGTGTAGGTGGTCCCCAGCACAGTACAGGCACCAAGGTGATGTGAGTTCTTGTCTTGTGTTTCTGTTTTCATTTTCCTGGAGAAAACACAATCAGGTAGCAGTGAAGCTAGGACTAATGGGAAGTTGTGTTCCTTACTTTCTTGTTGCTCTGACAAAACAGCTAAAGGAAGGAAGGAAGGGCTTGTGCTCACAGTTGACATGGTGGGAAGTGAGTCACGGCAGCAGGAGTGGGAGATGGCTGGCCACAGTGCATCTGCAGACAGGAAGCAGAAAGCAACACATGCTGGTATTCAGCTCACTTTCTCTCTTTTTATGCACTCTGGACCCACAGCCCGTGGGATGCATCATCTTGCTTACAGTGTGTATTCCTGCCCCAGTTAACCAAATCTAGGAGCTCCTTCGTAGATGTACCCAGGGGCTTGTTTCCATGGCAATTCTAAATCACATCAAGTTAATGATATTAACCATTAGCACAAGTCACTGGACCCTTAGTTCTCTGGTCTTCCCACCAGACATCAAAGACTGAGCAGCCTACATCTTTTAACTGTTAGGGTTGCAGTTGCCCATTAACGTAACCCACCTTCTCGTCCACCTTGTGAATTCCTAACAGGCTTGTTGACATTTGGCATGAAGATGAAAAAAAGAGGCTCAAGTCTGAGGCTCATCGAAGTCTGGTTCTGAAGCTTCTGTATCACCCAGGAGCTTGCTGGGCATGCAGAATCGCAGCCTTCACCCAAACCTGCTGGATTTAAATCTGAATTTCAACAAGGTCCTCGAGTGATCCTATATACATGTTCAAGCCTGAGAAACACTGAGAAACAGCTTATCAAAATATCATCAGGAGAATGTTGAGTGATTCAGAAGGCTTTGATTGGCTTATGAGTCAGAATAATGCTATCATCATAGCTCTTATTATAGACCCTTCTTGATTCCATTCTTTCTTTGGCTCCTAGTACATCTTCCCCCTCAGAGTCCCATGGAATCTTCCACAGTATCATTAAGGGTCACTTCCTCTCCATTTCTGTAGCCTTCATCCTGGTCATCACACAGTGTTACAGCCATTATCAACACAGATCCTTTCTCCCTCGCCTGCTCTCCCATTTACCTAAAGCTCTCTGAGTCTCAAGTCTTCCGTGGATTTTTTTCTTGCTTACTTTCCAAGTAAAAGCTATGGTCAGGTCTGGCATTGATGGTTCTCTGTGTTCAAGGCCCAGAGATCTTTCCCAGCTCCTTCCAGTTGCCCACTCATGAATCCATGCCTTTGTTCACACATTGGCAGGCCATTCCCCCACTCCCTTTTCACCATCTTCCACAAATGTCAAATCTCCCCAGGTGTCTCCTTTGCCCTGAAGCCCCAAGGCAAGTGTTTCCAGTGTCAGGGTTTTATTTTTCTTGAAGTATGATTTCAGACACCAGAAACTGCCTCCTCAACAACGTCATTAGCTTGTGAAAGACTGAGAACTCATGTCTGTCTCCCTCCCACCTGTAGCACCTAACAGGTCTGAGACCACATAGTAGGGAGTTGGTAAGTATTTATTTCTGAGCCTAATAAAACCATGGTGGAATTCCCAGATCCATGAGTACAGAGTTGCTCTGGATTTCTTTCCTCTAAGGATCTGTGCTACAGTTCAGCAATCGTGTAAACAGCTTCATTACGGGGGCAGTCATGGGTAGACAGCCTTGGGTCAGCTGAGAGGCAAGCACTGGATGCAGTCCAGAATTTTAGGCCAGAGAAAAAACTGTGAATCTTCATTTTAAGAGCCCTTTCTTCTGTGGAGCCAAGCTCCTCTTTGAATATGTTTGGAAACCCCTTCCCCTCCCTGCTAGGTCACTCAGAGCCAGCAGCTTCTGGCTAGTTATATCAGGAATAGGCTTCACCCCACCTGAGTTTTGGGGTAGTCCAGATACAAAATACTGGTGGCATTTATCCCAATTCTATGGAGTTTGCTTGTTCTGGAAGATTGAACTATGGAAGTTTTTGAAACATTGCAATCACATGGCTTTTTGTATCTGTGTATCTGCTAGGCTTTTAATGGCATAAAGGTAAGTGGACATGGAAGAAAGTGGATCTGCTCTTACTGTACAACCACAGGAAAACACAAGTCCAGAAGATGGAGCTAGCCAGCCCACATCCTCAGCGAGTTGTCAGATCAGGAATAGTGTTCAGAGCATGAACTGGTTTGGGATTCATGAATAAAAGATTCTCTTCAGTTAACGGGCTCACCTTGAAAACTAAAGACAGACAGAGTTGGGGTTAAACTCAGATAGCACTGCCTGGCCTGGTCACTCATACATATGATCCACATAGCCCATAAGAGAGTCTGCACTGGCTTGTGAGAAGGAGATATCTGCTGTTTCTCTTCTAATCAGGGCTAGCTGAGATTGAGAGTGTCTCCTCGGTCACTGAGATCTATAGCTTTCTGGGCAGTAGGAGTCAGTGTCAGATCACTAGAACAAGGCCTGGAATAATCTAGGGGAAAAGTGGTTTGCTTGTCTATGGTTTTGGAGGTTCTGGTCCATGATCAGTTGGCTCTAGGGTTTTATTGTTAGCTCTGAGATGGGGTCTGAAGCAGAACACTGTGGCAGGAACATATAATGGAATGAAACTTGATCATTCCGTGGACACAAGAGACAGAGGAAGCAACTGAAGTCTTCCAAGGACATGCCTTAGTGATCTATGTCCCTCCACACAGGCCTCACTTCCTAAAGTCCCCACCACTTCCCAGAAGCAGCAAGCCCTGAGGAGCAAGCTCTGACCACATGCTCTTTTGAGGAACACCTAGAATCTGAGCTCTAGCAAACTCTCAACCACTTCCTGCCATGTTAACCATGTAAAGCCATCATGTCAACCATGAGTGTTGAGTTGTGCTTCTGCCTTGAAAAGAAATAAGAAACCCACTGAGATGCTGACAGGCATTAACATCTCCATGAGTAAAAGGCTCATGGGTGGCCTAAAAGAAGTCTCTAGAACACAAACCCTTCTGTTATCAAACAGCCTTGTTGATCTGCCAGTTTCAAAATGCATCTGAGCTTGCAAAGCAATCTGTTTAATGGCAAAGGCCATCTGTGCTCAGGATAGTGTGGACTATGTTTGTTGAGTGACAACTATTTCTTTGCTGGCGTTAGAGAAGGGGACATATTTCTTTCTTTGTTCTCATCAAAGCAGAGAGTTGCAGTTAATGGGTGGTCTAGGAAGTCTGGGATATACAGGGAAACATAAACTGCCCTGTTTAGTGAGTACCAATTACTACAGCCTGCTAGTTTGATGACCCTTAGGAAAGATAACATGGAGATCGGTACCTTGTGGCACCTTCACAAGGATGAAATGAAATTTTGTAATAAAACATGGTGTTTTAAATTACTGTCTGACCTCTTATGGACTGCCTGTTGCCATAGCTCAGACTCCCAGGAGCCATCCTGACATTTTTACCCTCTTCTGCCTCTGCCTTCAGGCCTCTTCAATGGAAAAAAATGTGAGACGTTCCCATTGTAGGTGAGAAAATACTCTAGTAGGTACCTTTTGGGGTTCTTAAAGGATATGGCCATTGGATTGTCTCTATCTAAGCATCTGCTTGCTCTACTGGCTATTTGAATATTTCACACAAAGACTGTGCAATGTGGAACTGTCAATCCAAGGTGCATCCTAGAAAGTTTTCATTGTATTTCAAAGATCTTCTTATGCTTTCTGACCTCTTTGACAAGACTCAACAGCATGTTCACTGTGATGGACCTCTGACTGTGATGTTGGAACCTACTCATGAGGAAGAATGTCACACTGGTAAAATGTGGGCTTCTCTTCTAGAGCCTCCTATGTTCTACTTCCTGAGTGATGTCACTTTGCCTCTGATAAGCCCCGCCTTCTGCTCCTTCACCAAGCAATGGATGGGACCTGGAGCCATGTGCATACTAGGCAAGTGTTAGCCCTCTAAATGATACACTCAACCATTAGTCCAACTATGTAGCTCAGGATGACTTTCAACTCACTCTGTAGCCAAGGCTGGCTCAAACTCACAATCTTCCTGGTGGAATTGCAGGTATAGGCCACAATGGCCAACTCAGTGTGTTTTCATGAAAGGATTTCTCTTTCTTTCTTTCTTTCTTTCTTTCTTTCTTTCTTTCTTTGTTGAGATTGGCTCTTCTGTAGTCTATGTCATGCTTGGACTTGCCATGTAGCTTGAGGAGAACCATGAACTAATTAACCATCCTGCCTCTGTCCTCCAAATGCTAAGATTACATGCATGTATAGCCATGTTCCATTTATGTGGTGCTAGGGATCAAACTTAGGGCTCTGCGCATGTTCAGCAGTCAATCTACTAACTGAGCCACATCCCAGCTCATAAATGAGATTCTGAACCATCCAAGTTCATCTGGGAAGGATGATAGTTCATTACAGCTGTCCGTCATTGTTGTGAAGTTGGAGAGTGGGGGCCTGTGTGTTAGTGCTGGAATGTCCCCTCTCAACTGTTCCCACTGCCTTTCAGAGGATGGGGACGAACTTACGGCGCTGTTTCCTCTTCTTCAAAGCCTGGCTCCAGAAGAGCACATGTTTTTCAGAACAGGGTTTGGGTCAACTCTGGGCTGAATCCCTTCTATTGAGGTGTTGCCATGGGGACAGGAAAGCAAGGGGCAAATACCGTGGCCCTGACATTCTCCTTGGTCTTTACAATAAAGATGCCTTCTTAATGAGCCCATCCCACAAGAGACTGGCCTTTCAGAGAAACAAATGACCACCAGCGGGAGATGGCTCACAAGAGAACTGCAACAAATGGGGCCACAGTGAGAGCCCCGATACAGTGGGCCTGGGAGGTCGGAAGTTACAGCTAGTGAGCAGAAATCCTCTTCCGCCTTTTTGTACAGGATGTGTGCTGCCAAGGACATCCAGAATGTGTGTGGCCTACTTATTCAGGAAGGAGCCATCTGTGCTCTGCCCTGCTACTGTTAGCAGTGGTAATAAAGCCTGGGTTGAACGTTCCCAAGTTCTTGTTCTCTTATCCAAAGAGTTGAAAATAAGGGCCATAGGGATTTGCAAAAGAATCAAGATGACTATTCATAAGTTATACAGGAAGACATTGTCCAGATTGGCAGCAGGGCTCATGAATGAAGGTACTCAAAAGCCCCAGACTACAACTTGATGTCTCTTTTTGGGGGGTCTAAAGGAAGGAGGGGTGGGTTAATACAAGGAACTGTTTGGGTGGCTGTCTATTTTGATTGATAGGTCAGGTCATATAATCATTTTTCCTACTGCATGTCTCCCTTCCCAGAATAATGAAATTAATCATGTGCATGCCCAGTTGGGCATAGACTTGAGGTGCTAAATGGGAATTCTCCCTAAAAGATGACTAGAGGATAGTTCGCCTTGCTGCTCAAGCACCCAAAACACGTTCAGACTGGATCCAGCCCTCTATTCCACATGCCCAACTATATGGGGAAGACATTTGAATAGAAGCCTTTCACATTCGATTGTTAAGGACAGAGTATCAAAGAGCCATCATGCCTTCAAGTAGAAAAGGTCACATGATATATAGGTAGGATTTGGAAACAGGAGTGCACAATAGGAATTTCTATCCTGGTTCTTTTGATAGCTTGTTAATTTGAGGTAGGTTGTTCAATTCCTCTGGGTACCAGTCACCTAATTATCGAGAGGAGCATCACTGTAATGGTACCCTGTTATCGTCTAGAAAGCATTCTCAACTGCGACATGTCAATTCAAGCTTGGGTTGCTTGTATCGTTATTTATAATAACACCATATAACCTGCTCTTATTAAAGAAGTGTTCAGCAGCCAGTAATTGAATTTGGGTATCCAAAGAAGTAGGCATGTGTTATTACTTTCAGTGATCAAACCTCTTTCCTACAAACAAATGTAATGAAATCTATGTATGAAAGCACCATAATAGAAACCATTACTTTATGCTAACTTAAATAGTAAAAAGTTGAACATAAGATAATGGGCTATGTGTAGCCTCTTTCTAATTTCAACATGAAGCAGCCTTAATGTCTAGGCAAAAGGAGTGGGAGGAGGTAGGGAGTTGTTATTCTTCCTTCAAGATTTAACTAGAGGGAATATTTAGGAGAAGAGTCTGGTGCCCGGACTCCATTTAATGAAAGCATCTTGATCCTTTCTCATTGGGATCCCCAAAGCAGGGCATTGGTTAACTACTGGTTGTATAAAAGGGTAAACAATCAAATAAACAAAAGCTTTTGTTTGAAGCAAGGTTGGAGAACTGTGATTGGAGAAATATGACAAGGGTAGGGATGGGAGGAACTCACGGGCTCTGGTTCCTCCAGACAGCTGTCCTTGAGCAACTGCTCCCTTATGCTTCCTCTGAGTTTGCAGATCAGTACAGCCTAGGGCTTGACCTAGACAATCCCTAAGGTCCCTTTCCAGCTTGGCAGACTGTGGGATTTTTTTCCCTCTACAATAAACAAATAAAGATCAATAAAGAGAAACAGACACAGAATTCTTGCAACAGACTTGCAACAGATTCTGGAGAGAATCCACAGTGCTTTCAGGTTGGCAGCCTCAGATTTCAGACTCACAAGGAAACTTCACTTAGTTTTAGGACAGCCTCTTGGGTTTTCTCGGTGCACTACTCCTACTGGCAAAGAACAGGAAGAAGGAAATTTGGGAATTATCTAGAGTTCTACCCCCACTTGCCTCCTACCCAAGGTACCAGCACAAGGAGCATGAAAGCCTGGGTCTTTGTGGCCTGAGTTTTATTTCCTGGTAGGTGCCAAACACAAATGCTCATATATAAGGCCATGGATAACAGTGTGGCACACTGTCTGTTAGTAATCAGGGGTTCCCCAGGGATAGGTACACACAACAGACCCAAGCTTCTGTGGGAGTGCCTAAGAGCTGTGAAGAGCTCTGGACCATCCAAGTGACCGGAGAGAGTTCAGGCAGCTTCCAGCCCACTGTGCTGCAGAGGAGACAAAGAACTCCAGGCTTGGGAGATGCTGCCCCAGGGCCACTGGTGAGTCTCAGAGCTAGAACTTAGCAACCCTACCTCCCAGCCAAACAGTAGTCCTTCCCATAGTGTGGGCTGCTGACTCCCTAACTTTCCAAGGGAGGGGAGTGTGGTTAAACAGTGCTCTAGGGTTTTTTGTTTGTTTGTTTGTTTGTTTGTTTGCTATCTGAGTGTGATTTCAGAAGGGAACTCAGTACTCTCTTTGAATACAAGGGCCATCAGCCAGCCACACTGACGGTTTCATAAAGGATGTAGGAGCCATTTCAGCACCTTGGTGAGTGAATGGTACATCTTTGTTTTTCCTTCACACATGCTGTGCTAAGTCAAATCAGAAGCTACTCCGGTGTTAGTGACAAGGTCTAGGAGGTGGGTGAGCTACTGTTTAGTTTTCTTCCACCCACTGCCAACCCCTCATTCTGGACACCACAGCTAAGAGAAAACAGAGGCAATGAAAGGCACATAGAATTTTGGGCTTCAGCCTATGTATGCTATTGCACAGAGCACAGGTATTTGAGGAGATCAGTAAGTGCTTCCCAAGAGGGAGGTTAGGAGCCAAGCCGTGATGAGTAGTAGACTGGAGTGCTCACTGAGAGAGGAAGGGAGCCCGGGAAAGGGGTGAAGGGATGGATAGAGACCCAGGAAGCCTCCTGAGACAAAAACCAGCTATTCTCACATTCCATCCCAGACATCTCTTTATAATAGCATTCCCAAGACTATACTTTCAGGGATCATTTCTACAGTTCGTTACTAGAGAAGTATCTCTGACTGTAGAGTACAATAACATTTCCCCTCCTTCTCCTCCTCCTTCTCTCCCTCCTCCCCTTCCTCTTCTCCCAGCCCTATGATAGTATCACAGTGCTCAGTCTAGCCTTGAATCTCTACATACTCAAGAATGACCTCAAATAATTCTTCATCTTCCTGCCTCTACCTCCACACCCTATTTATAGGGTACTAGGGATTGAAGTTGGTTCTTTATGCATTCACGGCAGGTACTCTACATTACTCTAGTCCCAAGAGTGTGTTTTTAAACTTCTGACTTGTTTCTCTGGGGAGAAGTATAGACACTTACCCAAATAAATCAGAACGCTTCTTTTCTCTATATTGGAATTTGTTAAAATATTAATATTAAAAATAAGGCTGTAACCAGGTAATCCTCCAATGGTCTAGGTTATAGTTATATTACCTTCCTCCCATTGTAATTACTCCATGCTGAGCTGTCATGAGTCCTTCTGTATGCTTAGGACTATACTATGTTAAGGTCTAACTTATGCTGATCCTTTGACTTTCACAGCAAGCCCGTGAGATTTACATTATGGGTATTGCAGCTGCAATTACACCTCAAGTGCTTTAGAGAGATTGCTAGTGGTTATCCAGGCTGTCTGATACATAATAGGTCCTCAGTGAAATGATGTATGTATGGTCGGTTGGTTAGTTGGTCGGATGGATGGATGGATAGATGGATGGATAGATGGATGGATGAATGGATTAGATGAGATGAATGCACAGATGAATGGATGGGTGGATGGATGGATGGATGGATGGATGGATGGATGGAAGAAATGAGATGAGATGGATGGACAGATGGATGGATGGATAGATGGATGCGATGATATGGATGGACAGAGGGATGGGTGGATGGCTGGACAGACAGACGGATGGGTGGATGAACTGACCCAAGGAATCTGAGTGGATTGGTTATTTCCATTAATATAATTGTAACTTCCTCAGAGGGCCTGAAGTACAGACAGCAGGCATGTTCTGCAGTTTCTTATCTCTGGACTTCCATGGACATGCTATGGACACAGTACCTCTGTGATGAAATTCTGTGACCCAGGATAGCTAATGCATTTGGCTGGTAAGATGGTCCAATAGGTTAAGGTACTTGCTGACAACCTGAGTTGAACCCCCAGAATTCTGCATTCTGGGAAGAGAAAATTGACTCCTGCAAGTTGTCCTTCTAGCCTTCACATGCGTTACATAGCACAAATTCCGTAAAACAATGCCCTCACCTGCAAACACTTGCTTGTATGAGAGACTGTCTTACACAGTGTAGTGACACAAGCCTGTCATTCCAATGTTCAAGAGACTGAGAGAACAATCTTGAGCTCAAAGCTAGCCTGCATTTCAGAGAGCCTCTGTATCCAACAAAGCAGTCTGGATGGAATAGTGTAACTAGAAGGCAGTGTCTTTGCCACTTTCCATCCCAATGCCCAAGGCTGGGCTGCCAGTATGTGGGTTGTGATGAGGCAAAGAAGAACCAAGTAAAGGACCAGAAAGCAAATAGCAGAATCTCCAGGCTCAAAACCCACACCCAGAGGGCTTGCTGGTTCAGTGTGTGTTGTTTTCCCATCTCCATGGCAGGCTGGCCAGCCACTGTGGGCTCAACAGTGAACCTGAGGGTCAAGGAATCTGACTTCATGTCCTTGGTTCTGAAGAGCTGAGGAAGGGAGGATGAATGGCTAAGAAAAGGTACTGATTGTCAGATAAGGGGTCTCTGGAGGAAGAAATGCTATAATGAAGATGTTGACATGGGGGGGGCAGTTGTTTAAACAGCTGTTCCAAGAGGCCCCTGTCCCAGTGGTGCTGTTAAAAGTCAGGCTTCAAAGTAGAGAAGGGAAAAGGTCTATAATACTAGTTGGAGAATTAACTCATCTAAAGAGATGGATTTTCAAGTGGTTTGAGGAGTGAAAGGGAAGACAAAATAAACGGAGTGCTTTAAGCAGATGGGAGATCAAAAGCGCATTAGACTGAGAACACAGAGATGGTACCACGCTGTGGAACAAAGCCTGGATTTCTCCTTGAGTGGATAGAGGAGGCCTCTATGGTGTTCTAAATCCAACAGTGTGTAATTTCATCTCTGTTGGCTTGTTTTTGTTTTATTTTGTTGGCAATTGTTTGTTTGCTTGTTTCTTTATTTATTTTTAGAAACAGAGTGTCCTACTGCCCAGGCTGGCCTCAGATTCACTAAGTATCTAAAGATGACATTGAACTTCTAATCCCCCTTCCTCTACCTCCGGAGTTCTGGGATTGCAGGTGTGTGTATCACCATGCCTTGTCTTTGTGGTGATAGGGATTGAAGCCAAGGCCTTGTGCATGTGAGAAAGGTAGTCTACCAGCTGAGCCATACCCCCAGCCTCATCAATGTCTGTTTTAAGGATCTAAATGTGGGGTCTGGAGAGATGGCTCATGGGTTAAGAGCACTAGCTGCTCTTCCAGAGGATCCGGGTTCAATTCCCAGCACCCACAAGGCAACTCACAGCTACCTGTAACTCTAATTCCAGGGGGGATACAACACCCTCACACAGACATATATGAAGTTAAAACACCAATGTATACAAAATAAAAATAAATACTGGTAAATATTTTTTAAAACCAAGAATCTAACTGTGGCCCTGTCACTCTCATTTGTGCCTCTCTTTCTTTACTTACAAATGGGATAAATGTACTGATTTTTTTTCTTCTTTAAAGATGTTATGAGAATTTTCATATTAAGTCCATCACAGTATGTTGTACCATGCAATACTTGGCAAATATTGGAATGCCTGAATTGTCCTCTAACAGTATCAAACCTCTTTGCAAACCATAGTGTGCTGTGCATATGTAAGGTAGTCTATCAGTGGCTCTCTTTCCCACAGTGCCCCGCTCCCTTCACAGGAGATTCCATGGAAATACTCTGAAGACCCTACACCAACAAAAGACACTTTACACTCTGATTTTTTGGTGGAGTCTGGTCTTGCTTCCTCTTCAGTAGCAGATTGATCTGTGGTGCTGATGCAAAGAGCCTCAGCTGGACTCAATGGGCTAGTGAACCCTAGGAAATTAATATGTATCTTCTGTACTCGTGACCTTATACCAGATGGAGCTACCTGAACAAGGTCAAGCCAGCCAAAATTGCAGAATGGATGAGGGAGATTATGTCCTGGCCCCACCCCTTACTGAGGAGCTGCTGCAGATAGGACAATCACTTTTTCCTTGAGGTGTGTCCACTAGTAGGTTTCTCTTACTCTACTGGAGCACGAATTAGATTTAGTAAGTTATCAGAAGAAAGGAGGAAGAAGAGGAGGAAGAGGAGAAGGAGACATGAAGTTATGAAGTGGAGTGAAAAGCGGAAGGTATTTTGATACAGGGGAATTGAAGAAGGAAACAGGGAGTTTATATGACCATATCTTTCCGTGGACAGGTTTGAAATTGTTGAAGAATAAAAAAGAAATGAAAATGTCTGGCGAGAACATGATACAAAGGCAAGGCAGAGTCTTCACCTGGAGCAAGGGGCTTCTACTTGTTGAGTAGGAGGAAACCCACGCTCATTAGTCACAGGTCGCCCATCACCTGTGAAGGAGCTGTGAACAATACCAACGATGATGACAATATGAATAGCACAAGATTAGCAGTGTGTGTGTGTGTGTGTGTGTGTGTGTGTGTGTGTGTGTGTGTGTACCTATATATATGTATATCTGTGTATAAATAGCCCATTGCTACTTTCCCCTCCTATTGTTTTCATTTGTCCCACACTCTTGCACAGAGGTAGTGTGGGAGTATTCCAACTGCTTATATGCTTGTGACTTTGCCTCAAAGTCACATCATTAGCGATGATAGAGGAAAAAGTGGACCATAAAACTCCTACATCCTGTGCCGGCACTAAGTCACAATTCCTGAGCTCTCATATAGAGGATAGAGAACAAAATAAAAATCTGGAATCCCAGATGAAACAAGCAATAATGAGAGCATTTGAAGGGGTAAGAAACATTTGCCCTACCAAGCCTGTCCTTCATCCCTCATTTTGCACCTCAGTTCTCAAAGAAACTGAGCACTCAGTTAGGAGGCACCGGGTCAAGACAGCTGGGGTGAGACCTGCTGTGAGCCTGCCGTGATGGCTCAATTTGGTTGTCAACCAGAGAACCCCAGGAAGAAGGGATCTCAAATGAAAAGCTGATCCCATTAGATTGGCATGTAGCCTGTATTTGGGAGATTTTCTTGATTGATAATTGATGTAGAAGAGCCTAGACCACTGTGGGCAATACTATGCCTAGGCAGGTGAGCCTGAGTTGTTTAAGAAAGGTAGCTAAATGTGAGCTAGGGAGTCAGCTAGTAATCAGTGTTCCTCTAGTATCTGCTTCAGCTCCTGCCTCCAGGTTCTGGCCCTGACTTCCTTCAGTGATTGACTGGTACATGGAAATGTAAAATAAAACAAACTTTTTCCTCTCTAGGTTTCCTTAGGTTGTAGTGTTTATCACAGCAACCCTAACCTAACCAAGACCTCTACTATCATCATCACAACTATCACTATTATTACCAACATCATAACTATCACTATCCTATCATCATCATCATCATCATCATCATCATCTTCATCATCATCCATCACTCTCAAGATGACCACATCATCATCATTATGGTCATTACTGTCATTGTCACCACCATTGTCATCATTAGTCTTATCATCATATCTGAAGTAGCAGTTTCATACTGGGTTTTACTTACTAAACATAGCAACCAAAGAAAGTAGAAACTATTCACTTTAAATTGTTATAGACACTCGAGAGCCACAGAGAATTCTAGAACTGCTGTGAGCTCACACAGCCATTCCTCAAGCCCAGGTGTTCTTGTCCACAGAACTCTGCTTCAAGCTTCTAGTCCCTTTGACTTCCTATGTTATTGGATGGCTCTCTACATTATTTTGTTCAATTGGGCCTAAAAAGTGAGGGGACTCAAAGGTAACCAACTTCATTGGCATGAGCATGAATACTGGGCTATGAGAACAATGCCAAGTATGAGCCTTGTGACCTTGGCCAAGCATCTGGCCTGGAGCCAAGCTTCTCTGTTGGCGAACCAGTTTAAAACACTCATCTGACCCAACTTGCATGGCGGACATGACGTTCCAGCAGGGTAATGGATGGGAAGACACTGTGATTTGTAATGTTCTACTCCAATTGTGATGCTCTCTTCATTAATATTATACTCCGTTGCCAGCTTCAGGGCCTGTGCAGCTGCAGAGAAGCTAGCTCAGCCTGTGACACCCTGTTCAAAGCTGAGATTGGGGGTTTTAGAGATAGGAGAAGGGAAGGAATGGAGCCGCCCTCTGGTGTTCATGTTCGTGTTGCCATCTGTACTCAGATAGGCATCCTGGCACCTTGGTGGCACTGCTCTGTGGGAGGCTGTCCCTTTCATGCTGTGCTTGTCAAGGTCTGAACTGAATGGCAGCTGAGATATGGGGTATGGCTTCGGAAAGACATCTGATGATGGACTTGTCCAAGGACACATCCAGCAACAACTTTTCAGAAGCAACTGGTGGTTTGCGCATTTCACAAGCTTGGGTAGCAGTTTTGGTTCAAGTCTGTCACCTGGAGGGCCTCTTATTTGCCATTCCTACCCTATGTGTGTGAGACACAGAACGCCACAGTGATATAGTGTTGCTTAGTTCCACTGGACGGACAGCTCAGAAGCCACCTGCTGCTCAGTGAATACTCAGTGGGTGGACTGATGAGCCCCTTCCATCACAGATGTAAATAGCAAGCCAAGAAAAAATAGTTCCACTCTATTCATGGGTTGTCCTTGAAAGCTTTATGTTATTCCCCCAGGGATTCCTGTTTCAGTGGTCATGGATCCCTGCAGACTTGGCAGATGTGGGGATCAGGGTGTCTGGAGACCCATGGAGGTGTGGCATCACCCCCAAATATCTCATCCATTCTGCGATAGCTCCTGCCAGCATTTCCTCTTCACTAGTTCAAATCTGGGGATGGGGGTGAGTCCTAGAGAGAAGATGTGCCATTCGTTTCTCCATGCTCTAAAGACCCTTTCCTCTTTCTGCCCTTAGCTTGCTAGAATACAGGCGTGGATGACCTCTCATCAACACAGGATCCCTTAGCCCTCGGGTTGCTGTTTCCATGACAAATCCAGGACCTCAAGCTGGTGTTGCATTTGTGTTCAAACCAAAGAATCACAGAATTAGGAGGCCACCTGATCTGGCTCTTATAGGCTAAGGTGTATGCCAGAATGTTTAGGGACCATTTTTATATTTGTGCGTTTCCAGACTCTGATCTTGATGTGTTTATGCAGTAGGCTTAGAAGAAGAATGTGCCAGACTCCTAGGCACATCCTGACAGAACCACAAACAAGGTCACCTACCATTGGGAGCATATGGCCTCATAGCTCTGGAGGTCTCAATCAAGGAGCCATTAGCTGAGGGGGCTTCCCTGCCATTCTCAGCTTCTGAGAGTCAGTCTTGAGCAGCACTGGGCCTAGACTTGCTGAGACTAAGGACATCAGCCCCTGCCTCTATATTATGCCATACTTCCTCCAAGTGCCTGTGCAGCTTCTCTGATCATAAGGATGCTGGCCATATTCGCTAAGGGTCTGCCCCTCCCCAATGTAGCCTCATCCTGATTAGTTACATTGTCAGTGACTCTGTATCCATAAAACATCACAGTGTGAGGTTGACACACCAAGCCAAAGTGTGTCAGACCGTAAGGCCAAGAATCATGTCTTGCCTTTCCCTCCTCTTGGAACCCAGAGTTGTGACACACCCCCTGCTCTCCCAATGCAAGCACGGAATCTGGCATCTCTGCCTGCCTGTGACTTTTGTTCTCATCACCTGCCTCCATCCCAACACATACGGCCTTGACACAGGTTGCACTATCCTGGGCGTGCATCCCAGTTTTTTCCCATCTATACTTGCTGTGTTCCAATTCCCATGGTCATTAACTTGTATTGGGTAAAGGCTTTCCATCACACATTTGGGGTTACTGCTTTTCTCATCTATCACTTACCCAGAACACGAATACACTGAGGCTGGAGAGATGGTTCATCAGGTAGGAGCACTGGCTGCCCTTCCAGGGGACTTGGGTTTAATTCTCACATCCACATGAAGGCTCACAACCACTTTTAACTCCAGTCCTAGGGGATCTCATACCCTCTTCTGTCCTCTCTGGGCCCCAGAAACATAGAACGCTAATATATGAGGAGGTCATTTTGAACATAGTTCTCTCTCCTGGTTGATGTCATGGGTGGTTTTTTAGGAAGAAAAAAAACACCTGGAAAGATCATCAAGACCTTGCACATAGTACCTGAGATAGGATGAGGTAGAAATAGCAGTTACTTGGCTTAATTTTTGTTCCCTCCAACTATGTTTTTATGCTAGAAGTCTATGTGATGCTCTGGCTCCCGTCTCAGCCAGTTCCTTCACAGCAGATACATTTAAAGTCACATAACCCAGAGTAAGCAACTCTAAAGTGCTTAATCTATTATTAATCAGCCAGTTGCCAAAATGATAGAGCTCCAGGGGGGCCCAAGGTAGATATCAATATTTATGGCCTCGTTAGCAAATGTCCTTTCCCCCCACCTCTTCCTCCCCTCCCCCACGTCTCCTCCTTCAATACGAGAAGAGAGAGATGACAGCTGTTATGTTGTATGTCATTGTACAAGGCGGGAATGTCGTGTTTTGGAATGCTATAACTCCAAAATGGTATTCCATCTTTGTTTGTGAAGACTGAGTCTTAGGCTCTGGGACTCTATGTGAGACTGGGTTAAGCAAAAGCAGCTCACTAGCAGCAAGAGAGTCCTAGGAACAGAAGGAACCAGGGTGAATGCTTTCAAAAAACAATTCTATTTTCTGAATGAGGCAACTTGGAGATGGAGGGGGGCTCCTTCATTAGGTGTTGTCTGTGAGTTTGACAGTGTGATCTATCAAGGGATCTGTGGTTGGTATCACCGGGAATATCCATCCTCTACTGACCATCACATCCTAGGTGTTTGCACATGCTCAGTACATCTTCTCATCTCTAACTGCATCATCTCCCCACCTTTGGCACGGCATGGTGCCTTTACACACATGACCTTGTTCTGCCCTTGCCTCATCCCATCCCCTAGGCTCCAGCATCAATGGCTGTCACTGCCCTTGTTGCCAGCTGGGTACCAGGCTGATATCCTCCTGAACCCTGCCTGAGTCATCTGTCCACTCTCACCAGATGAATCACCCCTTCATCCCACCTGCCCTCTGACATCTCTACTTTCAGTTCAAACCTCGCTTGTTTGGAGATTCCCCAACAATGAACCCACCCCCCCGCACCTGCCCCCTTAATCACCATCTTTTCATCAGCTTGCGTTATTATCTTTCTCGTGCAGTGACCTGATATCTGTGTGCCTGTGTCTGATGAGGCCCTGTGAGGATATACTGGTTTGTGACATTGGCCTCTTCCTCTGGTATAAATCCTTCCAGGACCTCCAATGCAGCCTCTTTCTCTGATGTATACTCCAATCCAGCAGCTCAAGCTACCAGAGTGAGGCTGCTGAGTGAGAAGTTGGGAGGGCATTACACAATTCACTCCTGGGAGCCAGAACAAGCCCGCTGTGGTGCAGCCTCTCGGCCTCTGAAATGTACCTGCTCTTTCATCTACTTGTACTAGTCTCCCCACTGTGGACTATAAGCTCCAAGAGAAAGAGGATCACTTACCACCTCTGTGTTTATGCTTGTGGTTTGAGCTCCTAGACCAGAGCCAGGAACAGGTTGGCCACTCGGCAAATCGTCACTGAGGGCACTGTGAATGGAAGAATGGAAAACACCGCTGTAACTGTGGTACACAGCACCCAGACAGTCCCTCCTTGACAAATAAGGAGACTAAGATGCAGAGAGAGCAAACGGCCTCCATGCTGACCAGTCAGTACGGCCATCGTCAATCTGCTGCTCAGCTCTGGGCGGGCTTTATACCCATTTCTGCTTCTGTTTCTTTGCCCCTTGCAACCCCAGTTCCCAAAATGGCTTCCCACCTGCGGTGGTAGTAAGCGGGATGTGTGCTTTCTCAGGCCCTTGAGTTTTGTAGGAGCTGGGCTTGAGAAAACGGGGTCATCAAGGATAACCATCTAACCCTTGGCTCTTTGGGCCTCTGCTTCTCCTCCTCCGACCCGTGCCTGGGTCCCTGGAGTCAGCTCTCTCACTGTCCTGAGCTTTTTACTCCCACAGCCATTCCTTGCTTTTGTACATTCACTACCCCACTCCTACATTCAATGGCTAATGTACTGAGCAGCATCGCAGGCTCTAAGAACAAGGCAAGCAAAGTAGACGTGGCTCTCGCTCTCAAGGATCAGATGTCCCGCAGCGTGGGAAGTGGACATACTCTAGTAGAGGCCAACAGCTGCTGCTCAAATAACTACAACAATGTGTTGACAACTCCTCCACTGACAGAAGTTGCAAAGGAGAGCACACAGTGGGAGAACATTGCAGGGGACTGGGGTTGAGGGGAGTGGAGTGTTGCTGAGTCTCTTGCAGGTGCCTGATCGGAGTGGGAGTGTCTGGAAGACCTTGCCCCAGGAAGTTCCATATCAGCCAAAATCTGACAAGAGAATACACGCTAAGATATCAAAGAAAGACAGATCATTCTTGCCAGTTGGGGCAATATGCATAAATATTCTTTGATGGGAGCCAGGGGTGTTGGGAACAGCACTTACGCGGAGGTGTTGTGAGATGAAGCTGAAGGAATATGGAAAGCTGTGCTTAAACTGCGTTAGGGTCACTTGTCATTCAGATTATAATACCTGACGTGAAGCAGCCTGCACAAGGGAGGGTCTGTCTAGCTTGTAGTTGAAGGAGAGAAAGTCTCTGAGTTAGCAGAAGGTATGCTGGCAGGAACCGGAGGTGGCTGGTCACGTTGGATCTACATTCCAGAAGCAGGGAGAAAGGGATGCTGGGCCTTAGATCATTTGAAGCCCAGCCAGTGAGATGGTTTCACCCACATTCAGGAAAGGCTTCTTTCTCCAGTTCGGCGTTTCTGGGAATGCTTACTGACAGCACCCCTACCTTAGTGTGTGAGTGTGGGGACATACAATGATTACCTGGTGGTTTGGTCCCCCTTTGTGGGGTTGGTTCTACCAAACCAGAAAAGGAAACTTAATGAGGAAAGAAACTTAGAGCTAAGAAGAACTGGAAACCTCTCTCTCCTCTTTCCCTTCCCTGGGCCCAGGGCCTCAACAAGAGCACTGAAGGGAGACATGAGGCTTCTGTAGCTATTAAACACCTGGAGGACACAGGGTCTATATTCTCTCCCTGGAACAGCCTTTTCACACTGCCAAATTCCTCTTTCTAGAATGTTTTCTGTGTGCCTATATACACACCTGTGCCCAAATACACACCTGTGCCCACATACACACCTGTGCCTATATACACCTGTAATTACACGCATGCACTTTTTTTTTTTAATTCCACTTGTTCCCTATGCTAAAAATTGTCACTTTTCCACCCTGAGATAGACTTCTGGAAATCATTTCGGTGGCTAGACTTCCAGCTGCCACTTCTCATAGTTGAGAGAACACAGCACATGATGTCAGAACACGGAGAGCAGGGCCTTGGGGGCCCAAAAGCTGACATAAAACTTGAATCTTCTACTCTTTTTCTTAGCGGCCCAGAACATATATCTCCACCTTATTGATCCTTTGTTTTCATACCTTTAGAGCAGAATCAAAGGTTGAATTAGATAATTATGTAAAGCTTTCAACATGATCCCTGACCCTCAGAGCATGGGGGTGGGGGGGAGGGGGGGAGGGAGAAACACTGGTGAAACAACAACATTAGAGCAGCAAGTCTGCCCTCCCTTTCCCATCCTCACCCAGTGTGTCCCAGCCAGGTTGAGTATGGTTTCTCTGGCTTGAAACAGCCCCTTTCATATGGATCCTGAAGGTATGGTATTTTTTTAGCTGACAGATGTTGCCTGTCTCCTGAATTTCCTGTACTTTTCTCCCACCCCTCCCTACTCATCCTGCAGTTTGTTTCTCTAAACACCTAGAATAGGTTTTAAAATATTTGGTCTGTATTATTTATTTTTTGAGATAGGGTCCCATGTATCTCAGGATGGCCTTAAAGGATATGCACGTGTGCGTGTGTGCGCGCGCATGCATGTGTGTGCCTGTGTGTGTGTGTGTGTGTGTGTGTGTATGTGTGTGTGTGTGTGTGTGTGTGTGTGTGTGTGTGTGTGCACATGGAAGCTTGTATTTTCCTTTTCACCCCATCTGAGCTTCTTTACATTAGGTACATGTTCTTCTGCCTTGATCACCCCCCTCATACCTAGCACTATTTTTCATATGCAGTCCTCCAGTGAATGAGCAGATAGACAAAGAAGAGAAAGAAAAGGAAGTCATTTTTACAGTTTTCTAAATGAAGGGCCCGGGGGAGCTAATCCAAATACCTTAGAGACAAGACTGCGTGCCTTTCTCTGAGATAGCTGGTTTCTTGGAAGCCAGGGGCATGATTCCTGTCTGTCTAGTCTCAGGAGTGTATTGACATCATTAATATGAAGTTTATGAGGTGCTTTGTACTGCTGGTGGAGGTAGCACAGATGTTTTCAAGTTCTAAGTAGGTTCCCCTCAGGAGGGCAGGAGGCAGCCTCTATTCTGGGAGTGCGTCCCTTTCAGAGCACTCCTTTGCAAGTGCCCAAAGCAGCTTTCCTGCCTCCTTAAATGTGAATTAATGCATACTTTCCCAAACCCCTGACAGATACCTTTCATTTTAATTAAGTCTATTCTGCAGAATTTTAACTTAAAAGTACAGGCAAAACAGTTCCTGCATTGGTTTTAGTGGAATCTTCAGCATCCGTTATAAATTTATGAGAATGGGTTACAGCATCATATAGCAGCAGCTTCCCAGACTGAAGCCATCATTCTGAACAGAGGGAGAGAGGGGGGGGGGGGCAGGGACAGAGACAGAATGCACGATACATGTGTGGTACTCTCATGTGCATCTCTGTGTGTGATTTGATACATATATCTGTTGTCACTATTTTAATTTTATTTTAGGTTTTAATTATGTGTATGAGTGTGTCTTATGTGGCTGTGTGCACATTAGTGCAGCGCCTGTGGAGTCAGAAGAGGGCCTTGGATCCTCTGGATCTAGAGCTACAAGTGGCCATGAGACACCCAGGGTGGGTGCTGGGACCCAAACTCAGGTCCATTACAAGAGCAGCAAATACTCATAAGCACTGAGCCATCTCCCTGGCCCTTATACTTGTTGCTGCTGTTATTATTATGGTGCCGAATATCAAAGAGCCTTGTGCATGCTAAGCAAGCAAGCAAGTACTCAACCGCTTAGCTCCATCACCAGCTTTGTTTATTATAACAGTAGCAGATACATCTGGAAGTGACCCACCATTTCATAACCGAGCTCCACAGAAATGCAAGCCCTAGCTTGTACATGTTTGGTGTTAGAAACCCCTGGTGCAGTTGTTATGTACCGGTGCCACCTAGGGAAAAGGTAAGACTGGTACATACTTGATTCCACAGGTAAAGATGTTGGTTGCCAAGCCTGAGGACCTGAGTTCAATCCCAGGGATCACATGGTGGAAAGTTGTCCTGTGACTTCAGATGTGCATGTACCGACGCACTAGCACGCGCACGCACATGCACACACGCACATGCACACACACACACACACACACACACACACACACACACACACTCACACTAATTGAAAGAAAGAAGGGAGAGAGGCAGGGAGGGAGGAAAAAGAAGGAAGGAAGGAAGGAAAGAAAGAAGGAAGGAAGGAAGGAAGGAAGGAAGGAAGTGAAGATGGCTCAGAAGGTAGAAAAGTATGCCATGCAAGCATGAGAGTAGGAGTTTGAGTCCCCATGGGAAACCTAGCAGTTACTGAAGCATCTGTAACCCCAGTGCTTCTATCTGGAGCTGGGAGTGGTAGACAGAACCCTCAGAAGCTCATGGCCCCGATGATTTCGTGTCAGCAGCAGGAAAGCTGCAAAGAGACCTTGTCTCCAGCAAAATGTTGTGTGTGCAGGTGCACACGTGCCAGTGTTTGTGTGAAGATCGGAGACCAGCTCTCAGGGCTTTGTTCTCTCGTGCCTCCTCCTGGGGTTCTGGGTCAAACTCAAGTCGCCAGGCCTATATGCAAACTCCTTTATCCCCTGAGCCAACCCACCAGCCCCATGCTTGTACATTTTCAAAGTCCTGTTATAATAAAAAGAAATTTCAAAATCCTGGGTTTCAAAAAACAGGTTCCTTTCAAGGGAGTGCTAATAACAGGAGGTTTGCCAAAATGTTATTGTTAGGTGACGGTGATGGCCTTTAGGTTACACCTTAGCTACCCTGTATCACACTGAATTCACAAACCATAAAAGAAGAAAATGCAACTGTGGCAAACAGGGAGAACAGAGGTCACAGCTTCCCAGGTGATAGTGAAAGACTACAGTTTTAAAGAGGGTTCTTAGCTCACCTTACACCAAAAATTCAGTATTGAAAAAGATCTACACAGTCCTGAAAGGGCAGCTGGAGAGATGGCTTAGTGATTAAGAATGCTCTTCTTGCAGAAGACCTGAGTTCGGTTCCCAGCATCTACACTGGATGGCTCGCAATCACCTGTCACTACAGTTCCCAGAGATACAACGCTCTCTTCTGGTCTCTGTGGGCCTTGCATGTATCTTCAAAGTGTCTCTGGCCAACTCTGTGACTGCACAGATGTGTGTACTTCTCCCTGGCTGTGGAGATCTCGGGGCCCCTTTGGACTGGTCTTCTAATTTTCCAGTTATAGTCTCAGTGGCAGCAAATTTTTCAAGGCATTAGCCTGGCACTCCCATTTTCTAGAAAACAGGCCTTATGTAAAATAAGGATGTCCTCATTTCACCTCCTGAGAGCCGTCATGATACCAACTTATTGTGCTTGCTAGATCCCAAACTTGATACTCAGCTTCCTGTTACTATAAATGTTTGCTCACATCTAGGGTGTATACAGTACTTGCTAGAAGGACACCCTTTTGTATGTGTGGGGGAGGGCTGCCCTTCAAAGGTGAGAAGACTCTCTGGAAGAGTGTGAAAAGGTCTAAGCACGGCTCCTCTGAACAGGGTGTTGTGTTAACTCCAGGTGTGAGCTGTGGCCTTAGAGCTGTTGTATTCAGTGTCAGAAGGTTTTGTTCCATCTTGACCCAGTCCTAGTTATTCAGAGAGCTGCTGAACAGAAGGGCACAGTTCTAAACTGCTCTTCGGGATGATTTGAAGGCCAAGGGTGAACAGGGGAGTAAGCTGATTGCCCCCCAAAAGTTCCCACAAATCTGATACAAGCTAATTCCATATAGTGAACTCTTTCTCAACTTTTAAAAATCACCTTCCTGCGGCGGGCATGATAGTGAGAAGGTTAATTTGTTGGCTGCTTCAAATTTTTCAGAATGATTCCATAGATGGTCTTATGATTAACTGTCCATTTGCCATGGCCTAGAATTATCTGAGAGGGAATACCAACTGGGAAATTATCCTGTGGGCATGTCTGTGGATGATCATCTTAATTGTTAATTGATATAGGAGGGTACCGCTCACTGTAGGTGGTACCATTCCCTAGGCAGCTGGTCCTCGTGTAAGTCAATATTAGCCTGCCTGCCAGCCAGCAGGCAACATTCTCCATGGTTCCTGCTGTGCTCACCTCTTTGACTGGAAAGTGGATTGCTTGGTTCCAGGTAATGTAATGCTCTGTGGGGATCCAGAAGGCCTGCCTACAGCATCCTGCCTTGACTTCCCTTAATCTTGGACCATAACCTAGAATAGTAAAGCCAAATAACCCCTTTCTCCCCCCCAAAGCTGTTTTTGGCCAGGGTGTGTTTGTGAGAGTGCCACCAATGAAACTAGAGCGGTATTTCTCAAAGAATGGACCCTGACTGTTGAGTACCACTCTCCCCCTCAACACTGCAGCAGGCAGTGACAATATCCCATGACTGTCATGTAGCAGCCTGACTGCAGTGTTGAGGGAAGGAGGGAGGAAGGGAAGAAAGGAGGTAGGGAGGAAAGGAGGGAGGGAGGGAGGAAGGAAAGAGGGAAATGGGGAGCGAGGAAAGGACGGAGGGAGGGAAGGAAGGAAATGAAGAAAAGAGGGAGGGAGGGAAGGAGGGAAGGAAGGAAAGAAGGAAGGAAGGAAGGAGGGGAGGAAGGAAAGAAGGAAAGAAGGAAAGAAGTATCAGGACACATAGGAGGTGGCCATGGTCAAGAGTCAGGCTGCGGTAGCAATGAGCTCTAAATCCCACTGACTCCATGTGCAGGCCTGAGTGCACAGATCAATCCTACCACTGGCCCCCTTTCTCCATCTAAAGTGAGCAGATCCCAGAGCCAGGAGACAGCCAACCCAAGCTCTAGCCCTCTTTGTCCTGGCTCCCTGTCTTACACCCCTAGTTGGCTCTTCTGCCTGCTGGAGAAGGGAATCTTGTGATTCAGTCACTCCTTGTGAGGATGAAGACTGTAACTGTTCTCAGTCTCCGCAGAAGAGGGTGTGGTCTGCAGGAGCATCTGGGAGTTCAAAACCCAAGAGAGCTGGATCCAGAACTCAGAGGCCCCTACTCCAGACCCAGCACTCTGGTCATTAACCTGAAAGTCTGGCTTTAGGCAACGGGAATAGGAATGCTGGGTGGAGGCTGGCTGTGGGGAAGCACATGCCTGTATTCCCAGCACTTGGAAGGTAGATGCAGGAAAGTCATGAGTTCTAGGCCAGCGTGAACTACATGGTGAGTTCCATGCTAGCCAGGGCTTTGGGACGCAGCGCTCTCTCAGATGAAAGCCTGCAGTGCAGCAGGAGCACAAGGGGTGTCCTCCCTTCTCAGCTGAAATTTAAGGCCCATGCTCAGAGATGGGGTGGGCAGCACTTTATCCTCTGTCCCTTCCAGAACAGGGCTTTGGACGCTGATGCTAACTCGTCACCAGTTTATCAAGGTAGTACATGAAAAGTCACCCAAGGTCCCCAAATCTGGTCCAGTCTGTTTTTAGAGCTCTTCAGCCATCATTTTAGCCAGGGGACAGGCTAGAGGTGAGAGGAAGGTGCTCTACACCTGACACGGAACACTCTGGCTGTCTCAGCAGCCATGAATGAGGCACACTTGGCTGCCTGCACCTCATCTTCCAGGACAGAGGAGTTCATAAGCAAAAAATTAATATGACCATCTCTTTTAAATGCTTTGAAGAGTTTTCTCTGCAGTGTGTGTTGATTGGAAAGGTTCTGCTCAGCATCATGCTATTCCAAAGGGAACATTCCTCAGAACTGCTCACTTCCCCATGACTAGTGCCTGTGTGGGGTCCTGGATGCAGATTCACTGTTGAGACTTTTGGGGTCTGCCCCCCTTGAGTCCTGGACCCATTTTCAGTTGTGCAAATATGTTCTCTTTAGATTTGTAGCCCATGGGGGGAGATCATTATATTTTATTTCAAGAACTTAGGCCGTGTGGTGAGGCTGCTCTCACATTGCTCCTCACATAGCCTCAGACAAGTTGCTGAGAGTCTATAAACATATGGGGGTTGTTTGATGTCCACTGAGGTCATGTACTGTGCCTGGCACATGGACACAGCCTTCAGAAGTGGGACAAAAATCCACTGAGTCCTGTACATAAAGTGGTCCAAATCTAGAAGTAGGTACTGAGAATACAATTTAAATACTGATTGCTCTCTATATACATATGTGTCTTGTATGTGATGCCATATATTGTGTCATGTATATGTAGGTGCTAGTATACATATGACTGTCTTATATGTATATATGCTATATTCTGTGTAGCTGTAGTTGTCTCTTTTGTATTTCTGAGGTAACAGTATCTGACAGAAACAACTCAGGAGAGATCTAGGCTTGCTGTTCTTAGGGTTTCAGCCTGTCATGCTGTGGAAGGCATGGTGTTGCTGCTCAGATCATGGCTGGGGGGCCAGGCCAGTGTGGCAGATGCTGCCACATCACAGTGGACTAAAGAACAGGGAAAACATGGACCACATACAACCTTTACAGGGCCCCTTAGGCCCCTTGTACCAGCTAGGCTTTACCTACTGGCGGTTCTACTACAGCACCACTAACAAGGGATGAGCATACAGGATGCAATCTTGTGATGGAAAGTTCAGCTCCAAACCACAGGAATAGTCACTGTGCATTTTTCAGCGGGCGAACAATGAGCCATGGGAGGGAGGGTCCCAGGGCAAGGTGCTCACATCCTGATGGACTGACACCTTTCATTTGTGTAGGTATCCAGAGAGAAGTGACATGGCCAGTTGGGTCAAATTATGAGTTAAGTTTACAATACATGAGAGAAAGGCAGGGAAATGGAAGTATAGAGAAAATTCGATAATTAAAATATTTTTTCATCGCACTAAGTTGTCCATTTGCTATTTACATGGGGAAAATAAAGGAAGCAGGGAGAACGATTAGCTGTGTAGAGACCACAATCCTGAGCTTCAGAACCAAGAAGCGCAAAGCCGTCTCCGTTCCTTAGACAGTTAGCGTTCTTGACTTGTGTGTTCTGCTGAAAGCCTTCGACGCTGCCTGTCAGCCCCATGGTGCATTAACAGAACCCAACCCAGGTCAGACATGCCGCCTTTATCCTGTCACTGGTATTGCATAAGTTTTACAAAGGTTACTGCGATGGGGCTGCTGGTTTTATGTAAGGTTCCTCCTCTTTGGCTGACTTTAGGTCCAGCGCCAATTCTTGCTTCACTCTTTTTATCACCTCAGCTAGATCGTTTGCACAGAAGCAGTCTCTGAACATCTGTCAGGTCGGGCACTTTGGCAAGCCTGAAAGAACACTGAGTCCTAACACTCATCCTAAAGGACCTGACCTTGCAGGTGGAAAACACTCATGATATTATTAGACAGCAGTGCGAGCCTCCAAATGAGGAGACATCAAACCGAATCTATAAGGGAGAAATCTGTGGAGGGTGGCCAGGAGCGATATTACATTGGATAAAAGGCCACCAGGTCTGCTTGCAAGGAGAGCAGAGCCTAGAAGCAGGTATTGAAGATGCCATTTAAATAGTTGACTATATGTGTGTTTCATATATATACATCATATATTTACTGTATATGTAATATACACTTTATGTTAAAAATATGTACTTATGACATGTTTACAGTATGTATTTACAATATATATTTACAATGAATATTTATAAATATACATTTATAATGTTTACATTGTCTATTTTAAACATATAATTATAATATATTTACAATGTGTTCTTACTATATATTTACATTATATAGAGTCACAATATATTACACATACACTTATATTTTTATATTACATTACTTTATAATGTATTTTACTATACATATATTTACTATATGTTTACATTGCATATATTTGCAATACATATATTCCAATATAGTTATAATGCATATATTTACAATTTTTCAATACACATATTTACAGTATACATTTACTATAGGGAAAATTTTAAAAGTTGAATAAAGCAGAAAAGGCAGTTTTTACTTAAGATGTGGAGAGCCTGGAGCACTAAGCTGCAGAACTCAGGAAGATCCCAAAGGCTGAAACAGGCACAGTGGTGACTGAACCAATGGGCTGCTGTGTTTACCAGCCTCTTCCTTAGCTGCCTTTGTGTCTGTATCACCTTAGGAACCGCACCTTGCATATATATATATACACAAGGGTACCGAGGAAAAGGAGGCAGGCCACCAGCTTGGCTAGAATGGAGTGTGTATAAGGAGATGAAGATGACTTGATAAGACTGGAAGAGAAACTGAGAGCCCTGAATGACAAACAGGGCTGGACACCAGGTCATCTAGCGTGTGACCCATCTTTCCTTTTTATAATCAAGTATGGACGTCTGAGGACAGCTCTTCAATCAGAAGCAAACACATGATGCTCTCTGAACTAGAATTTCCCTGGGCAAGAAGTGTCCACTTGTGTGGCCAGAATTTTGGCCGCAGGAGGTCAAAGGAAGCATTTGGAATCTCAGCTCACTCTACCCAGTGGGTCCTTGTGTGTAAGTCTCCGGCTGAGAGCAAGATGATCACTGGGGAGAAGAGAGGGGAGTGCCTGTCTGTGCCTTGCCAGGATGGGGGCTGAAGGCAAACCAGGAAGCTGAGACATGTCTGCCACCTTGGATCACTGCTGCTTAGAAGTGAGTTCCAGCATCCCCCCTCTGTCTGGCAGCCTGGGAGTTTGGATTCAGGTGAGCTTTGCACAGAGATCGCTAAGCCGACAGACTCCAAGGTGCAGCTTTCTGCTAATTCCAGGTTGGAGGATTGTGAGCAGAGTGGCATCTCACCCTGGAATTCCACCTGGGATGTCCTTCTCTTGGCCTGAAGGGACTTCCCTGTCTCCTGAGGCAGGTAAAAGTGGGAGCTGATAGGCTGCTTCTGACTGAAGCTAATTCCCTGCTAGGTACCAAGTTAGCCATCACTCAGAGTTTGGGAATGGAAGACCATTCTGCAGGAATGTTGGCAAGAGAGTTCACTCATTAGCCAGGTGGTCAAAATGAGTATAGAATCCTAATACTGTCTGAAGATGCTCTGGGTACCAGCTCTGCCTTTAACACATATTTATCCTGCTGTGTCCCCATGAGATGAAGGATGCTTTTAGTCCCACCCGATAAACAGAAAGAGCTTGATGTCTTCCAAAGATCTCATAGGTGGCAGAATAGCCCTAAGATTTCATCAACACCATCTGATCCTACAGTCTGTGCTCTCAGTTCACTTGCAGGAAAGTCCACTTTCCAATGACAGTGCACCGCACGTGACTCTTCGTACCCACAGCCCTCCTCCTTTATAATCCCACTGTGCAAGACGGAAGCATCTGTGGTTTCATCTGACCTTTTGCTGGGACAGGAAGGGGTTGAGATGAAGTCTCCTTTGCTCTTGTGTGTGTGTGTGTGTGTGAGTGTCCTGTCATCAGGGTCTGTGTCTGAAACAAAGATGACAAACAAAGCATCACATGTTAAAGAGTGAGGAAAGGAGCAGAGAATTCCTCTGCGTACAAAACCAGACTGCCGATCGGAAGCTGAAAAGCCCATCATAGACCCGCACAAAGGCCATGGTGTTGGAGAGCAAAACTTAGCACCCAGGAGCACCCAGGGCAGGGGGGGCAGGGGCAGAGTGGTTCTGCATTACTTGCTCACAGGCAAGTTCTATAGAAGACAAAAGCTTTGAACATAAGGGGCTTTTGAGAGTCACAGCCTTGGTTATCAAGCATCACATTGCCCAAAATTGCAGAGCTCAAAATATGCTCCTCAAACACCCATTGTGAAGCTGTCATGTGATGAGGTTGGGGCAAGGAGAGCTCTCCAGGGTTCCAAGGAAAAGGAGGGGCTGAGAGCCACCCTCTGCTCCTCACGGTTCACCCGCTCCTCCCATGGTGTCTGAACTGTATTAGCACCAGTTAGAGGTATTCTGAGGAGATGACACAGCCTGATTTTCGTGTATACTTGCTCTGTCACTCTTGCTCAGTGGGTGGTAAAACCCAAACAGAGGCCATGGCTCACCCAAGGTCCAGTGACTACTGCTGGACAATGGCCATGTGTTGGGAACACTTTCCAATATACCTCCATGCCTCATGCTGCTCTGCCACCCCACACCCCAACTCCTGTATCTCCATGATGGAGAAAAGGAGACAAGTTCTCTTAAGTAGTCTGTTGTAAGATCTGTTTGTCTGTGGTCCTTCAGCCCATCATTGCTGCACCTCATCTTTCCCCTCCTCCTCTTCTCTTTCCCTTTCAACTCTCTTCTCTTCATCCTCCATTTTTCACTTCTTCTTCCTATCCTTTGTCCTGGTCCCCTTCCTCCCCCTTCCCTCCATCTCTCTCTCTCTCTCTCTCTCTCTCTCTCTCTCTCTCTCTCTCTCTCCTTCTCTCCCTCCCTCCCTCTCTCATTCTCTTTTTTTGCCCGCTCTCTGTACCTTTTGAACTCAGGTTATGTGTGGTACCATCACGCCGCTGGCTAAAACTTGTTATGCTGACATCCCACAGGCCACAGGCTGGACAGGTTATACCAACACCTCCCTTTTATTGAGTGCCCAGGACAGTGAAAGTGGTAGCTATTGACACCAGTGTTAGGTTGCATATGCAAATGTCTAACAGGATTCATCTACCGTCACATCGGACATAATGGCCCCATGAGACTGTTGTGATGGCTCATAGACAACAGGTCAGCTGAGTGAGACTCCAGTTTCTGGCAACTCCCACTGCCAAGGTGTGTTCCTAAGTATGGGACTTAACTGTCCTGGGCCTCTGCTTTCTTGTCTATATATCAGGTGCAGGAATTCTCACATCAAAGGGATGTTGGGCTGGATAAATGGTATTCAGAAACTGCAGGGCAGGATTGGGTGTACAGTAAGCATTCCATAAATAGTCATACTGTAACAAGATAAGTAGGTAAATAGGTAGATAGATAGATAGATAGATAGATAGATAGATAGATAGATGGTAGATAGATTGATGATAGAGAGATGATAAATAGATAGACAGACAGACAGACAGATATCTGGTATACAATCTCTAGAAGCCTCACACACTGAATGTCATAAGGTTACAGTGAATAGGCTTATTTGAAGCAAGGAAATTCCACTCTGGGGGTTCATTTCAAGGTGTGAAAAAGAGTGGCTCAGAAGGGCAGGGGGAGAAATCCACCCTCTTTTTTCTAATGTTTGTATACAAACGACGCTGGTGTCCCTGCTTTCTTAGGCTCATGAAGCCAGATCCATGCATGTCATTTCACTCCAAAGCCTGACAGGTTGCGAAGTGGCCACTCATAGATGGGTCATGGAGCCTACTCCATCATCAATGTTGTGTGTGTGTGTGTGTGTGTGTGTGTGTGTGTGTGTGTGTGTGTGTTCACGTGTATGCGTGGGATGCTCCTCAGGCGCTGCCCATGGTATGCTCTGAGACAGTTTCCCCTTAGGCACCACAGTTCACCAATCGCACTAAGCAGGCTGCCCAGCAAGCCCCAGCGATGGCTGTGCTTCCCCCTGTTTCTGTAGAGTGAGATTACAAATTCCTGCTGCCAGGTCAGCTGCTTACCTGGGCTCTGCAGATGAGCCTCAGGCCCCCATGTGCTTGCCCAGGAAGCGCTTTACTGACCACAGAACTCCTGGAGTCCGTTTGCAAACATTTGCTGCCAGCGTTTTTAAATCTAATAATTTCATTTGAGAAATCTAGATCTCCGTCTTCCAAATCAAGTTTTAGCTTTATTAAATAGTCAAAGCTAATGCACACACTTGGTGCAAAGCCATGTATCAGATATGGCTTATCACATAGCTAAAGACTAAATATCCACCACTTGAACCTAGAACTAAGCCATGGACTTCATCCCTGAGCTAACACACCCATTCCCAACACCTCTCTGTGTCACCAGGGAAACCTCTGCCCAGTCCCATAATCTCCGAGCCTCCCAGGCACACCCTTTCTAAGTATTACAGCTAATTATGCTCACGTGTTAGCATTCCTAATAACTAATTACTAACTTAATCCTACGCTTCCTGAACCCAAAAGTTGATTTATAGAACTCATCTATGCTATTATACGTTAGTGAAGATTGCTAATTCCCATTCTTGCACAGGGCTCTGGTGTGTGGGATGACACGATTTAATCATCCCGGATTGTATACTGTTGGGCGTTCGGGTTGGTTACCTTACAGATGAATGACTGAGTAAACATGCATATGTACCCAGCACGTATGTCCTGTGCATGTGAACCTTCAAGGAGCATGCTGCGAACATTCCCCTTTAACAGGCACAGCCAAATAGATTTTTCAAAGATGTACCAAGTTACACTCCCACCGTCAATATGTGATGGGACCCGATGCTCCAAACCCTCTCAAAACACTTGAGGCTGTCAGTCATTTCAATTTTAGCCCTTCTGGTGGGAGTGCAGTGCTAACTCATTGTGATTTCAGCTTGTAATCCTCCCGATTGTTCCCGACTCTGGCTTCACTTCGTGTGTTTATCAAAATGTTGGACTGCTTTTCAACAGAATAACAGTTTGTGCCTTCTGTCTACATCACTTCTACTTTGTACTTTTCTTGTTGATTTTCATATCCTCTGGATGTGAGTCTTTAACCAAATGTGTTTTATAAATACCCTTTCCCCCCCCTCTTTAGCTTATGTTCTAGCTCTCTATTTTTTTAGTCTTCATGCATATGTGTCTATGTATGTAGTGTGTGCATTTGCACACATGTCTGTGTGTGAATGCATGCTTCCACACGCCACAACACACATGTCTGTATGTGAATGCATGCTTGCACATGCCACAACACACATGTCTGTGTGTGAATGCATGCTTGCACATGCCACAACACACATGTCTGTGTGTGAATGCATGCTTGCACATGCCACAACACACATGTGGAGGTCAGAGCACACCTATCGCTGCTGGTCCTTACCTTCCACCTAGTTAGAGACAGGCCCACACATGCCAGGCCAGGCCACCTGACCCGAGAATGTGCAGGTTCTCCTACCTCTACCTCTCATATCACTTAGGAGCCACAGGATAACAGAATCCGGTTTCCATGTGGCTTTACGTAGGTTCTAGAGACCAAGCCTCGGGTCCTCATGTTTGCATAGCAAGGAATTTACCCACTGAGCCATCTCTCTCCACCCTCGGTTCAACTCCATCAACGGTATCGTGTGGGCAAAGCAGTGAGTGTTGGTTTTGATGTAGTCTGGTGGTCCAGTTTCCAGCTTTGGATAGTTTCTAATCCTAAGGTTTTTCCCTCTACCAGCACACACAGTCTCTTGAATTACATTCTGGATACCTTATGTGTCCACATTTAGGTTTTTTAAAAATCCATCTGAAATCAACTGTGTATGGCATGGTTTGTATGAGGATGTGGGATCAATTTTCCCACAGAGATGCCAAATTGAAGGCATCTCCGTGAAAAGTTCATTCTTTCTCCACCAATCTTCAAGGGCATCTTTGTCATACACCAAATATGGATGGTCCTGTTTCCGGCACGTTCTGGTCCATTGCTTTGTTTCTTAGATATTATTAGTTATAACCTCTTTTTTTTTCTGGGGCAAGAAGTCTTAATACCTCCTTCTTCAACATTATTTTGGTTATTGCTGGACTTTTACATTTTCCACATAAACTTTAGAATCAGCAGCTTGAATTTCTCTGAAGAAATAGCAACGTTGGGGGTGGTGTGAGGATTGTGAACTCCAAGCCAGCTTGAGCTACAGGGCAAGACCCTGTCACAAATAAAGAAAATCAAATCACTCTCCCGGGGATATCATATAAATCGCCTACCACACACATCACGTTAGGAAACTAGATAGCCTCCCAACATGCCACAACCCAGGGATGGAGCAACTAAACCAACATCGCTCCCATCTTTTTTTCAGTCATAGATTGTTATGGCTATCATAGGGATTTTGCTAAACTTGTGGGGTATTTTTCCACCCTTAAGTTTTGACAGTATGAAAGTCTTTATAGACTGTTATGTTTTGTTTGGTGGCCGACATATAGAAGCGTAAATTTGTGTTTGTGGTGTATGTGTGGCACACGCATGTGTAGGCATGTGCTTATACAGCAGCTGCGTGAGCCCGTGTGCCTATGCTGAGGCCAGAGGAGGCTGCTGGGTGTCCTGATCAATCCATCAGTCTCTCTTATTTATTAGTATTGATTTATTCCCAGTGGCCCAGCTGTAGTCACTTAATTCTAATTGTCCCTTCAGTGTTTGGGGCATTCTATGAAAACAACACTCATGAGCAGTGGCTGTTTTATTTCTTTCTTAAACTATTTAATAATGATCTTGCCTCCCATATTCTGTTCACTAGCATTTTGTTTATGAAAAGCTTTAAAGGTCCCCTTCTGTCACAGACCTAGGGGAGGGGGGTAGGATGGAGGAGGGAGGGAGGGGAACAGGAAGATGCAAATGAGGGCATAACAATTGAGATGTAATCTGAATAAACTACTTAAATAAAAAAATTTTTTAAAGTCAAGACACTCCTTTTTCCTCTTCTGTGGCAGTTTTGGTGATTTATGTTACTTTAAGATAATTTTTCATCTCATTTATATTTTCAGATGCCTTGTCATAGTTTGTGTACAATGCCTTATTTTCTTTCTGGCAGCCACAGGGTTATAGTGACTATGACATTATATCTGGCCCTGGCTGGCTCTGGGCTTATTTGGCCTTGCCATTTCTCATGTTCTTTGGGGTGGGGGGGCTAGTCTCAACTTTATTGATCCAGCCTCCTGCAGATTCTGCATCTCATTACTTCTCCCCACTTTTTTTCTTTTATAATGTTTAATTTGCAGTTTTCCTAAATTTTTGGAAGAGATGCTTAGCTCATTGATTTCTATTGTTTTTCTTCTATATTTTATTTTATTCTTTTTTTTTTTTTTTTTTTTTTTTTTTTTTTTTTTTGAGAGCATGGCTCATGCAGCTCATGTGGTTTTCCAACTCACTCTAACACCAAGGTTCCTGAGCGTCCTGCCTAGGCTGCTGGGAAGGCAGGTGTGCACCAAACCTCATTTATGCAGAGGAATAAAGCCAGAACTGTGTGCGTGCTGGGCAAACACTCAAGCAATGAAGTACATCTCCAGCCCTCTTTGGTTAATATATACTTCTTTTAAAAAACAACATTTTATTCTGAAAGGAGACTTAATTGTATCACTGTTATCTTAGCTTAATTTAAACTTTTTTCACTTTTCACTCTTTCCTTTGTTCAGAAGCTATTGGCATTTTACTCTTTTTCTGTGGTGAACCTTAAAGGGCTCAGAGCTCTCTCTTGACACCTCACGTTATCATAATTGCTACTCCTTCTTTTCTTCCAGACCTCAGACGTTTTACCCTCTCTTATTCATCTGTTAACATGTGTGTAATTTTTCTGTGCAACGTTTTAGCTGACTGTGTTGGGGACGGGTGCCACATGTGTAGAGGTTGGAGGACAATATGTGAGAGGTGTTTTCTCCTTCCGATCTGTGGCTTTGGGGGATCAAACCCAGCTTGTCGGACTTGGCAGCAAAGGTCTTTACTTGTTGAGCTGTCTCAGCCTCACCTGTGTAACTCTCATATTTATAAGCTTGGCAGTGTAGTGTTCGTGTCACTTGTGTTTTCATCAATCCGTATATATTCTGTTCGCTTACATGGTTATCATTTTTATTACTTTGTATTCCATCCCGCATCTCTCAGCTTGCATCTGAATGTTTTTTTTTTCCTTCACTTGTGAATGTTACCTGTCAGTATTTCTAGGAGTGTGAGCTGCTGCCTGCAGATGCTCTTTCCTTTTATTTCTAAGAAAACATCTTCATTTTACATTCTTTGGTTTAAGAAATAGATGTTTATATGGGAAGGTTTGTAGAGTCTACATGGCCTCGTTCTGTGCTTCCCCCGACGACCCAGCCAAAGCCAGTCCTTAAATGCCAATGCCTTGTCTTGACATACTGTGTATTAAAGGAGGGTTAGCTTCCCGCCATGCATCTTCCTAGCAAGACCCCTGGGAGGTTTTCAGAGGTTGGCATCATTTTGCTTTCTACATTCTATAAGATCTGGGGGTGCCTATTGGGCCAGAGCTGCTTGAGAGGACAGCAGCCAGGCTGGCTCAAGCATCAGAGTATCTACACAGAGAGTCAGTTTTCAGCCTGTTGTGACAGACCAGGGCCAGGCTGAATTCAGGGCTGAAGACCGGGTGCCTCAGGAACACATGCTATGTCCCATGGGGCACAGAGTGCACAGCAGAGCAGATGGCAACATGTATGTGAGCAACCGTGGGATGCCACGTATGGCAGCAGCAAAGCCCCAGAAGATGCAATGAAAGCCTGGCGTCTGCCTTCCCCTGTTCTTAAACTGGAGCGCTCAGGAGGAACCAGGAAGAGCATCACTGCTGTGGAGGAGCCTGAGCTCCAAGGAGCAGACCAGATTATTGGGATGTTTTTAAAAAGTAATGACCTCCCAGGGCTATGGAGATGGTTGTCAGTAAAAATGCTTGCTATACAAAAATGAGGGCCATAGTTTAGATCCCTAATGCTTGGGTAAAGAGCAAGGTGCTGCAGAGGACCCCCTGCAACCTAGCTAAACTGGCTCACTCCAGGTTCAGTGAGAAACCCTGTCCCTAAAAGGGTTGTTAGGGAACCATTGAAGAAGACACTTGATGTTAACCTCTGACCACCACACTACCCCCCCCCACACACATATACATATGCACACACAAGTTTATGTGCACTGAAAAAAAAAACACATGGGTACTCACAAATGCACAGTTACACATGGGTTCAGTGAACAACATCTGAGCATAGCTGCTTTTTACAAAACCGTATGTCTTTGGGTAGAAGCCATTTTTATGAGTTGCAGCTATGAAACCACGGCCTTGTTGCCTTCCCTGTCAGCCAGTGTAGTCCTAGTTCTGATTTTTAACGTTTGCCAACATCACCACCTTGAGTGAGTGGTTGCATTTCTCTGTTGTTGCACCTCCCATCCACCATCCTTAACGTGCAGTTGTGAGTGGTACCCGGAGAGCCGTTGTGAGGACTTTCAAAAGTGATGAGCACAAAATATCTGCAGTGATGACTGGCAAGCAGAAAGACCACTGAGGTGCTGTATTTAACCAATAATGTCTTTCTATTAGCATTGCTAAATGGTGCATATGCTGACTTGTGCACCCCTGGTGCATAGAGACCTGTGTATTCTTATTCATATTCTCCGTCCTTAAAGTTTTTTCTTTTTTAAAAAATACTTCCTTGTTTTAGCAGGCGTTTGTGTGTGCACATGCCACCGCACACATGTAGAAGTCAGACCTTTTCAGTCCTTGAGATTTGGGGTGTTCTCACCCTAATCCTCCGAGATTTGGCACCTTTGTTGTTCCTGGAGTAGAGAACTGGTGAGAGTTTGGCTTTCCGTGCAGTGGGCGTCCTTGTGGTTGGTGGTTTTAGCCACAGGCCGCTGCGGAACCCTTACTGTGGGTTCCCGGTGGAGATACAACATAGTGACTAGAGCCTTCCGGTGTGTGAGAGGTGGTGGGGATTTGAAGTCGCAATAAAATAGAAGCAGCGTTTTGAAGACTGACGTTGGACAAACATGGCCTCCGTTCCCCTGTGACCCCAGCCCCAACAGAACCTTGAACTCAAGGCCAGCCTGGACTACGTGGCAGACCTTAATTCACAGAAAGGAATGGGAAATCATGAGGTTGTACATTTGGACACATAGGCTTCGCCCCCGTGTTTACGAGTAGAGATGATGCGCTCAGCTGGTTGAGCACTTGCAATCGTGAGGAGCTTAATCCAGTCTCCAGAACCCATGTGAAAATCCAGGCGTGGTGTGGCATGTTAATAACTGCCCCCCATCAAGGAAGGCAGAGCAAAGAGGCTCACTGACTAGCTACAGCCTAGCCGCATCAGTGAGTGACACGCCCCAGAGCAGACCTCGTCTCAAAAAAACAAAAAAAGATAATAATAATAAGATGGGCATCTCCTTCCTGTTCAAATGATACCCGAGACTGCCCTCTGCCTTCTACCTACACGTGTACAAACATGCACATAAACGCATGCGTGAAATACACAGATTAATTAATTTCAAAGGGGCAACACCTAGACACGTTTCTCCCTGGGTAAAGCTAGCTAATGTGAACTGAATATTGGCAGGGGCAAGAGTGTTCTCTCCGCTGCAGTCCTGGGAATTGAGCCCAGGGCCTCACGCACTACTGGCAAATGCTCTACAGCTGAGCTACATTCCCAGCCCACCTGTGGCCAGTTCTTACCGATCCATCCTTCTTTAACCCTACGCTTGTACCTTTTCAACCCTGGAAAGTAATGTAACCTATCAGAAAAGGCCCTTGGAGAGCTGGATGTGTTGCCATAAGGGGGTCCTTCTCCTGATTTGAGCATCATCTCCGCAGTGAAAGGCTGGAGGCCATGCCTGTCTGTTCTGCCTCTCAGTGTCACTGGAAGAACAGGAGGACTAGGCTTTGATGGTCAGCCATGGGAAGTAAGGGGTTCCTGGTGACTGATGGGTCCTCCTTTGTGTCATTGTCAACTAAGTAGAGATGACTAAAATGGGACCAGGTTCTAAAGGGGAAGAATATCTCTGGATGTGCTGAGTGTAGGTGGAGAGAGAATGGAGCATGGTGGGAAAGCACGCAGAACAGACACGCAAAGGGCCGCAGATGGCACCCAGTGGTAGGGATGCTAGCTTATCCAGTCCAAGGCTCTGGGCTCCATTCCTGGCACTGAAAGAATCAGAAGCAGTAGTGGCCTTGTTGATGGCCTCCTGAGGGAGTTTTGGAACCATAAGACTTTGAAGATAATGTGATTGATCACCCGCATATTATAGATGAGACAATGCAGGCAAACGGTACTTGGCCCTTGGGAGTCAGGCTTGCATCTAAGTCCCTGCAAGCTGAAGCTTTGTGCAAGTTACTCTCTCGCAGCCTGTATCTCTTCAGGTGTAAAGGGATTGCTAGACTATGTCTTGTAATTCACTGTGAAGATTTCATTAAGATGGTGTGTGTGAGCTGGGCACAGTGGTACATGCCTATAACCCCGGCATTCAGGGAGGTAGAAGCAGGCAGATCTCTGTGAGTTCAAGGCCAGCCTGGTCCACAACGTGAGTCAAGGATACCAGGATACCCAAAGCTACAGAGAAAGTCTGTCTCAGGAAAGCAGATAGATGATAGAGATAGGTAGATGATAGAAAGATGAGTGTGTTAATTATCCCAAATATCCTAGCATCCACCACATGGTATCTGCAGCTCTTAACACAAACAAGGCTAGTGGAACCACTGGCCAAACAGGATACAGGAAAGAAAGCAAGATGGATGATGGCTGGTAGATACTTCCTCAGAAGAAAGGAGCCTTTCATAAACCATAAGAGGCTACCTTCCCTCCCTTCTGCACCATTAGTCCTTGCCCACCCCAACTCCCAGCATTCCCTGCAAGCTTTGTCCCATAGCAACCTCACATGGTGGAATCCATAACAAGTTCCCATAGGTGGTGTCAGCATGGGGAAACACCTGTGGTTAGGCCCCTGTATATTTCCTCTTTCTAAATCCCTAAATATTAGCCCCCTTCCTTCAGCTCAATAGGAGAACTCTTGGTCTCGAGGAACAGTGACTTATTTTGGGTTCTCACTGCCTTGTGTACTTCTGTTCACGCTGCATCTGAATTTCAAGGCAGGAACGCAGCAGCTACCCCTGGGCTCAGGAAGGCTGGCGCGAATTAGTATTCCTGCAGCCAGGCCTCCTTTGGGGACTCAGCTCTTTTTCTTTTCTTCTCCCAATAAAATTTTCTGTTCCAGTGAGCGCTTTCTCAGCCAGTCCTTTCCTAATGTGATTCTGTTTGATTCACACCAGGCAGCCCCTGCAAGGAGACAGCACCGAAGCAAGCGCTTCAGTGGCTGAGGATGGTGTGCTGGCGGGAGAAGTTCTAGAAGGATCTTCAAACACAGACATCACACATTTAGCCCAAGTGACTGACAGAGCTCCTCTCCCCCTCTGCATCTCCAAGCCCATTAGTCTTCTTTGTCTTCTGCAAAAAAAAGACACCTCCCTCTACACATCAGGTTCCTGAAAGATCAGTGCGTGCACACCAGACACACCTATGCACACGACGTGATGGGCACCAGTTTGGATCTGGGGAGAATAGTCAGTGTTTTGTTCCTAGGCTCCGAGCCCCTGCCTTCCTTCTCCTCCTCTCTCTCCTTTTACTTCTTTGTTGTCTTTCTGCTTTTCCCAAGAACTGCCTCTTTTTCTTGCTGTTAGTCATCATGGACTCAACCCCTTCAGTGTTACAGGCAGCTGAGAGCTTTTACGCAGTCCTCATTCCTTAGCGCCAGGAAGCCTGTGAGCCAACAAAGACGCTGTGTGTCATCAGCAGCTCACTTTGTTCTTAGAAAATATTCACCGTGGCCTACCTTCCCCCACCCAACCCTGTAGTCTTGAGCCTCCCCACAGGAGACCACCTAGGTCTCCCCACTGTAGGCAGATGCACCCCTCACCTATGTAGCATGAATTTACCACCTGTTACTCCCCCACAGGTGCATATGAATATTTTCAAGAAACTGGGTGATCTTGTTACTCACTCAACATTATGCGTCTAGGAACTTGCAGAACTCATTTCAAGCCTGTTCATTTGACCCCTCAACAAGGCTGAAATCGCCCCTTTCTTAAGGGCACCACTACAATTCATTACAATAAATACTGAAAAATACACCTTGATTGATAAGTAGTAAAACTGGCGTTCAAAAAATGTAAGCTTCTTGGTTGATAACCCATCCTGCCACAAGAAAGCAGGAGAAAAAAACAAGGTGACCAAGTTGGGCTACAGCAATGGCTCAGTGATTAAGAGTGCTTGCTGCTCTTGCAGAGGGTCCAGTTCAGTTCCCAGCATCCATGCCAGGCAGCTCACAACTGACTGTCAGGTCCCAGAGGTCGACTCTTTCTTCTGGTGTCCACGGGCACTGTACAAATACACACACACACACACACAGACACACACACACATATATGCACACACACACATGCACACACACACACTACAATGGGCATACGCCTAAATTAAAAAGCAAAATAAATATAGCAAAGCAAACAAAAACCCCAGTTGATCTGTGCCTGATAATAGCTACATGAGGGGCCCAGTTACTTAGACTGAGGAATAAAGTAGGAGTCATCATTCAAGATTCAGGCAGGACCCAGTAGCCAGTGGAAAAACCTCTAAACAGCCTGAAGAGGCCCTCAGATAAGGCATCGGGTTCTCCAGACACCTCAAGTGGGTTTACAGTTATTACCACTCACAATTTAGAATCATCCTCACGCTGGAGCTGAACTTTTCCACATCCCACTTTAAAGTGACAGTCAACTGTCTGGAACTGCTGCTTAGAATTCTAGTTTGGAGACTCAGCAGGAGCCTTCGGTTGCTGTGTTCACTGTGGGTGGAACAGCATCCAGCACATACTTAGGGCTTTATCCATTGTCACTCAAAGAAATAATGATAAATTCGCATCAAGAAATCTACCAACCAGCCACAGTTAAATACCTACCAACCCAGGCACAGTGATGGTTCCTGCACATGAAGAGTTGATAATCTCAATTTTGAAATCTCTACCACTGTCTTAAAGGCTGCCATCATTAAAGACTTCCCTCATGCAGAAGTTATGCTTGTGTCTCTTTGCTTCTGTCATCTCCATACCTGGAGCAATCTCAAGATGTGCTATGGCTGATCTACAAGCCCAGATGTAGAAATCGGTACTTAAAGACACTTAAGTCCTTCCCCAAAGTCAGAGCCAGAGAGCTTAGGTCTCTACATTAGTCAGGGTTCTCTAGAGGAACAGGAATGGTGGGATAAATATATAGCAAAAGGAGATGTAGCTACATTGGATTGGCTTACGCAATACAGTCTGGACAGTCCAACATGGGTATCTCCCACCAGAAAGCAAAGGACCTAGAAGCTGCTCAGTCTACAAGGCTGCATGTCGCAGCAGTTCCAATCTTTTGCCGAAAGCCCAAGAAAAGTCCTAGTGAGCTGATGGTCTTCAGTCCACATTGCAAGCTCAAAGCTGGTCCTAATATCTTCAAAAGATAGCAGCAGCAGGGGAGGTAAACTGACTCACCAGTGAGTTTGAAGGCCATCAGGCTGACAGTTTCTGTTATCTAGGCTGCCACTGGAGGGTACTGCCCACATTTAGGATGGGTCTTCCAACTTCAAGCCCATCCATCAGCCTGCCTGTAGTTAGTTCCAGTCAGGTCTGCAACCCAAAAGAGCCATCACAACCTGTCTGACTCTAGAAGCGGTGGTCCCGATGCACTCTCTCCTTTCCTAGAGATCACCATTTGTGGGCCCAGAGCATGGGCAGCGTTAAGAGGACCAAGGCAGGAGCAGAAGGAGCAATGCTGGTGGCCGCCTCTCAGCATTCCCCCTCCGAGTCTCAGATCTTCCCCCTTTACTCATCCACCACTTTCTCAGGATTTTTGTAGGGCCCTGATTTGGTGACACTTTTTTCCTGAAAGGTTTCCCAAACCTTAGACAGTTGGGTCTGTCACTCACTCCTTTCTGTTCATCTCTCTCTCTCTGTCTTTCTCGCTCTCTCACTCTCCCCGTATTTCCTGCCCAGTACAGCATCTCTCACGCTACATCCCAGCCACTGTCCTTTCCACACTCTTGAGTTCCACCTGGAGGAGCCTTTTATCTCCCCAAGACCAGGCCCAGTAACCTGGCTTCAATGAATGCAGAATGAATGAACTGAAGGTAAAACGACGTCACTTGTCAGCTCCAATCAGAGCAGAGTTCTAAGGAGTGAATACTGGTTGAAACTTCGGAGAAGGGTTCTTTTAAAAGGTTGAATTAGGAGCCATGAAGTTGGTATAGTTCCCGTGCCTGGACCCTGGGCCTTGCTCTGGGAATCACTTACACTCTGCGCACCGCTCCCCCCCTCCACTTTCTTACCTATGAAACTGACCCATGTTTATGTAAGGAGGTATCATGTGTAGATGTAGTGTCAGTGATGTATCATTAGCCAGTTATCCTATACTACTGTGATGGGCAATTTGGTCCATGGTACCCATCACAAGAAACAAATATACAACAACAACAGCAACCTGAATAACTTAGAATCGAATCTTTAGTCTGTGTGTATTCATTTATTCAGAGCATAGAAATCTGGAACGGTGGGGTTGGGGCTGCCGGGGGGATGTGGGGGAGGGGAGTCCGCCTTCCTGAGCCAGCTCTCATTATCATATTTTATAGGAAACCGGAATAAAGGCAATAAATCTATTCCAAGTTTAGTCTCATCCCTCTGGCCAGGCAGTTGGTTGGCTTTGTCTCTGAAATTCCACTGCTTCCTTCGCTATCACTTCTGTTCATGTAATTGAAGATGCTTCCACTAGAGTCTCAAAGCCTTGAGCTGCTCCCAAGCTGCCAATTTGGATGACATGCAGGCCAAAGGTTAACTCTAAACAAACAAAGCCTTAGCGGTGCATACGTGCTGGGCTAGTCACAACGTGTTCCTGTAAGTTTCTTTCTGAGATGGAAATACAAGTGAGGTCTTACCATGTAGTATATAAATAAAGTGGCCTGGTTTAAGTCTGGTTCTTAGGGCACTGACATGAAGGAGTGTTTAGGAAGCCAGCAGAGTGCTCTGTCCTTTGGAGACAGTCAAGTCTTGCCTCAGACATGGCTGCCACTTGTCCTTTTATTACCACTCTTAGGGACAGTTGGGAGAGCAAGGCATTCCACGCAAGTTATTTATAGTAAAGGAACAGGGACACAAAGAGATCTCCTGCCCTTAGGGGCAAATACAGTAGATAATCCGTGGCATTCCAGAAGGAAGGTGGGTTAAGCAATACTCCTTCAAACAGAGGAAGCTCGGGGAGCTGGTAACCTCATGCTTAATTCCAACTTGCAAAGCAAAATATCGAAATAAGGAGCCCAGTGTGTGTGTCATGTCTGTGTCCTTTTCCTAAACATACCGGCATGACTGCGCGGGCAGCTGCCATTTTGTTCTCAGGAAGCGTCTGTCTTTTTTTTTTTTTTTTTTTTTTTTCCCCTACTGACAGCTTGGGCTTCTTCAGAGGAGGGGTGGCTGATGAGCTATCCTGTTTATCTGGGAGCCTGGAGCTGCTTGGTTCAGATTCAAGACATCGAGTCTAAGGCTGGGCATCCTAAATATAGTCAGAGAAAGGCTGACTCCCACGACTGTGATGAGATAGGGCAGATGTCCTGATCTGAGCACCTCCAATGGGCTCCTCGTCTCTCATCTTTGTGCCGCTAACTACTTTCAATCCATATGACTCTGAGGAGGAACCAGCTGCAGGGTTCTCAGAGGAGAACATTCCTATCTCCTCCGGTGGGGCTTCACGACTGATTTCAGTGCTTGTCTCTGTTGTTTAAGTTTTCTGTCCTTCCTACCATTTTCCTTCTGAGGAAGCTCGCGTTTCTACCACCTTAAGGTGGGTCTCACTTTCCGCTCCTCAAACTCACATGTGCACTGTGCTCCAGCCTCCCCAATCTCGCTCCAACTACTG
This sequence comes from Acomys minous, assembly GCF_964271855.1. NCBI lineage: Eukaryota > Metazoa > Chordata > Mammalia > Rodentia > Muridae > Acomys > Acomys minous. The sequence continues at coordinate 14,575,325 of NC_140498.1, read as the reverse complement.
TGTGTTCAATTTGCAGTGCCTACTCCCTATTACGATCATCAGGAGAGGCTGAGTGTGTGTGGAGGGCAGTCAGAACCGGCTGCAAAATAACATGGAATTCTTCGGTCCCCTGTGTGTTTGGACTGGTTGATCTCGACTGTCAACTTAATAGGATTTAAAATCACCACAGAACAACCTCTGGGCATGGATGAGAGGGAGTTTCTTGATTAAGTTAATTGATGTGGAAAGATCCACCGTAAATGTGCAGGGCATGGGGCCACCGCCTGGGGTCCTACTTGTATCAGTTCTCTGCTTCCTGACTTCAGACCAGATGTAACCAGCTTGACAGTCCCCTTGCCAGGACTTTGCCATCTCAGTGATCTGCACCCTTGAACTGTGAACCACAGAAAACCCTCCCTTCCTTGAGTTTGTCACAGTAACATATCTAGTAACTAATACGGCTGCTCTCCTAGGCTGCAATGCATCCCTAGCATCAGAGGGATGACGCTTTCAGTTTCAAATTTGCCATGATGTGCTTGGTCCCTTTTTCAGGGGTGGAAATAAATAGGCCAGATATCTCTATGGAGGGAGAGGTGGGGGCTTTATCTAGTATTTAAAGTTTCTAATAATGGATATAGTTTGCCTGATAGCCAACATATAACTCTATTTAAGCGGCTACTAAAACTTTGACCATGTAATGCAGAATAAGAAGTTCCCTATAAGCCAGATGAAAGAATCACAGACGCTCTTTAGCATTCATGCAAAAGCACTCAGACAGGATGGTCCTGTAGCTGTGAGCTGAGTGATTTACAAGGTTGGGTTTGCTGAACCTGTTACCACAGGTTTGAAAGCAGCAGGTGGGCAGAGACTAGAGGGAGGGCAGTGGCTTCTGGCAAAGGGAGGAACAACAGCTGACTGGAGAGAGGGCCCCACAGAGAGCACAGCCTTGTCCTTAGCAGGCTTTCTACAGACCAAAACAAACACATCGCCTCACTACCGGAGGAGTCCATTGGGAGCCCTGATCTACTTCAGTGCCTATGCTGGTGATGACCGACCAGTTATTCTCTGTTTACAATGGGCTACAATCCACTCCAGGACACTAAAGAGAACAGGGAAAATGTTCAAAACACAACACAGTGCTGGGCTTTTCAACTATTTATCACCTGCAGTAGGACCACATTCAACCATGGTGAAGTTGCATGTATTTGCCTCTTTCCATAAGATCCGGGCATGCATGGCAATTATTAGGAGGTTCTCCCCATTTAAAAAAAATAGTTAAAATTCTTAAGCTACTTATAAGAGAAATCATTGAGAATCTTCTCAAGGATCCCATTTCCTGCTAGTGCTAAAGAGGGAGGTATTTCAGGAAGCTGACCTCATAAAATTCACATGACTGTCTGTCATTCTGTGCAGCTTAGACTGCACTCAGTGAAGACCTCAGGCCAGGGCAGCTGATGGGATTGTGGTCTGAGATGTAGTTTGGCGTAAATTGTTTTTCCCTTTTGCTGTGAACTTGTGGCTTGAGGAGTTCATGCAGCCTGTGTGTTTTTCTCGTGGGGCTTTGGTACTTACGGGTCATTAGACAGAATGAAGCTTGAGGTGGGAGACTCACCAGAACCCTCGAAGCTCATCTTTGTGCCTAATTTGCTTGAGTACTTTTGTTGTGTCAAGCCAGTCACCTAGAATGGAGATGTCCAATGGCCTCACTCACTTTTGGAAGACAAGCTTATGGCATCTTCTCTGGGGTTACACTTCCTTGAGAATGGAACTCCAAAAACTTCTGGATAGGGATCAGATGGGCTTTGTGAACACTGACTATTGGGGGAGGGGAGGGGTTAGTCAGACTTCAACAATGCCAATGATCCTGCGACAAGGAAGAATTTCATAAGGTGAAATGCCAGTGTTAATTGTCAACTTGGAAGATTCTAGAATCATCTGTTAGATGGGCCTCTGGGAATGTGTGTATGGGGGATTATTATCACTGTGTTAATTGAGATGGGAAGACTGCCCATCGCAGGTGGCACCATGCCCTGCCTGGGATCCTGGACTTTATAACTGGAGAGACAGAGCTGAGCAGCCACATCACATCCATCCATCGTCCGCTGCTTCCTGGCTGCAGATGTAACAAGCTGCCCCAGAGTCTTGCTGCTTTGACTGCTCCACCATGGTGGATATACTCAAACTATGACCCAGAATAAACCCTTTCTCCCTTAAGTTGCTTTTGTCAGAGATTTTTTAATCACAGCAACAGACATGAAACTAAAGCATCCACAGACTATGGAAAATATAGATGAGAGTTAGGCGCAGTGGCAGTCTACTACATGCCCAGGCAGGGAGTATCAGCCATGTGTTTTAAGCAGCAAAAAAGAATGTGGATCTTTATCTCCTTAAAAAAAATTTTAAGGAAAAAAAATGAAGAGGATTAAGTCTGGAGTGGGAAATGCTCTATGTGTGGGATCCATACGTGCGCCCTCTCTGGGCTTTTAAAACCTGAGGCACAGCAGGGGACCACTGACAACACCCCCTTCAGAGTGGAAGAACCAGAGTTGGTTCTGCATCTGGTGTAGCCTCTATGTGACCTGAGAGCAGCCCCTCCCTCTGCCCCTCACCCCCTGTATCCTAACCCTTATCCCCATCTCACAGCACCCCTAGTAAGGGAATTTATATTAAGTCTCTCTGGCTTCTGCCTCTCCTGGCATTCTAGGTCTCTGTAACAAATGGAAATAGGAACTTTATTAATATATAATATGTAACAAAGTACACAACTGAGTGACTGATGAATTCTGGTTAATTTATGATCCAAAGACCTGAGTGTGCGTGTGTAGCCTCTGGCAATGGGGAGTGATACAAGACGCTTGGGACATTTGCCCTAGGAGAGAGGAGATCTTAGCTCCTGTTGTCACAAATGAGCCTGAGCTGAGCGCATTAGGAACCAGTGAGTCTGTGCTGGCTTGATCTACAATGTACATCTATACCTGATATCTTTTCTTTCCTAGAATTTTTACTCTGAAAGAGTTCCCTGGCTCTGTCATGTGTTCTCTTCCAAAGGCCCAAGATTTTGCCCACCGCTACCTGTACTTGGCTCAATTGCTCAAAATAACCCACTGGGGTTCTTGACCACATGGCTAAATCAGGAAGTGCTGTGCCAACCGTCTTCTGTGGCCATTGATATTCTTCACAGAGCTATAGGTTGGTAGTAGGGAGTGGCACCTGCCCAGACTACTTTCTATGTCTGTGATAAGCCCCACAGCCAAAAACCAACTTGCAGAAGAAAGGGTTTGTTTCATCTTCCAACTTCCCATCACTGAGGGAAGGTTGGGGCAGGAACTCAAGTGGGTACCTGGATCCAGGAACTGATGCAGAGACCATGGAGGAGTGCTGCTTTCTGGCCTTCTCCCCGTGGCTTGCTCATCTTCCTTCCTTATACAACCCAGAGCCATCTGCTCAGGGGTGACACTGTGCACAGTGAGTTGGGTACCCCCCACATCAACCATTATCTAAGACAGGTCTCCACAGGCTTGTTCAGTCTGAGAGAAGTGATGTCCCAAATTGAGCCCCACTCCTTTCCCAGATGACGAGCTTGTGCCATCATGACAACAATCAATCAGCAAGATGTTCTGAAGCCAAACAACATGGTGGCAGTGGACAAAAAGGAGCCCTAATATGAATTCCTAGAGGCATATATAAATTGGGTACAGACAGCTTTCTCTGCCCAGTGGTTTCCTTTCCTCAATCCAACCCAACCATGGACCAAAAGCATTTAGAAAAAAAAATGACACCTCTACTGAACATTCTCTCTTCTCTTGTCATTATGTCACACAGTACACTGTGACAACTATGAATGTAGTATTTACATCATGTTGGTGACAGGTAATCTAGAAGTGACTTACAAGGATGTGGAGAGATCTGTCTGGGTCATATGCCAATGCCATGGCATTTATACAAAGAACCTGGACATCCATGGATTTGGGAAACTGTAGGGCAACTTGGAGACAATCCTATGAGGATGCCAAGAAGCAACTGGGCACGTTGGCTTTTAGGAAAGACTCCAAAGCTTCCCTGAGGAAAATGTGCTCTAGAGTTCTATCAGGTGGTCATTATCTTTTCTTTGTGGTGTTTCCATGTTTTAAAAAAAAAAATCCGTAACCCATAACCATCTGAAAGTGAAATAGCTCAGAACGTTAAGGAGGCTCAAAGTCCAAACTAACACTCGCTTTCCAGTGCACAGAGAGTAACAAATAGGGAGAGCTGCAGTGGATGCAGGATTCTGAGACCTGGGTTGTTCTGCTATGGTCCTGCTCCTTGAAGCTGGGCACCTCTCCAGCCCCTATGGCTTTGTCATTCAAACCATGCTAATCCCTGTCTGCTTCTCCCAAAGCAGCTATTAAAAGAATCCTATGTGATAACATTGAAAAAAAAGTGAAGTACACTGCAGAAATATAATATTAACTGTGAGATATTAAAGTCTCAAGTCATTTCTCTGGTTGTCAACTGAGAAAGAGGGGAAATCGCGAGTTCTGTCAGCAGCATTCGGAAGCATCTCTGCTCCTTCAATTCCTTTAGCAGGGTGCTGCAGCTGATGCTTCCTGTAAATTTCCTTGACTTTAATGAGAACTGACTACAAGCACACCATACAAGATTCAGAAGGAAATCACGGCCAGCCTAATGCAAGCGTTTTGCTCCCGGGACGTGATGGCTACTCTCATGTCACTACTGCATCCCTGGTGGCCCTCAATGACTAGTCCTGCAGCAGCAGCAGCCTCAAGATCTTCTGGAAAGATACGAGGAAAGCAAATTCTCAAGGCCCCACATCTCGCCGACTTAGAGGCTCTGCAGGCAGGAGTTGGCCAGCTAGCCAAGTTCTAGCAAGCCTCTCTGGAGTGCTAGCCCTGTGTTCATGTTCATACGTATGTTCTAGCACATGTGCTCATTTGACCACATCTAGCACATGTGACCATGTGAAAAGGAGACGTGGACAGCCCCAGGAATCACTCTTTACCTTGGATTTTTGAAACAAGGTCTCTCGCTGGGCTGGATCACACCACATAGGCTAGGCTAGCTGGCCAGCAAGCACCAGTGAGCCCTCTGTCTAGGCCTCCCCAGCACTGGGGCTCCTAGCCACACACTGACACATGCAGTTTTTTTGTTTTTTGTTTTTTGTTTTTTTAAGAAATGGATTTTGGCCATCCACGGCGCTCAGTTCTTCATAGCCAGTACTTCAGTGCTGAGCCATCCCCTCAGCTCTCCCAAGGGAATCCTCGCAGCCTGACAACTCAAGTGTGAGAACCATGGCCAGAAGGCGTCTCCTAGACTGTGACTTTGGCTGTACTATTTTTTTAATGCTTTATCTATACATGCTTGGAGTGAGGGGGTGCAGGTGTCTATAGGGGCCAGAAGAGAGCATCAGATCCTCTGAAGCAGGAGTTACAGGTGATTGGAAATTGTCTGGTGTAAGTAGCCAGCTCAGGTCCTCTATAAAAGTAGTACATGCTTTCAACTACAGATACATATGTTCAGCTCCAAATTTGTATGTTCTTCAAAAACAACAACAACAACAATAGCAACGACAACAACAGGCCTCCAGTTCCAAGAGAGCCTTGCACATAGCCGACCATAGACTCATGGACAACAGTGTTAGCCAGCACGGTAAATGTGGCCCAAAAAGTAATGACGCGGGTCTAGAGTTAATATTTTTTATTTTTTATTATCATTTATTTTTATTTCTTATGGACATGCAGTGTGTGTGTGTGTGTGTGTGTGTGTGTGTGTGTGTGTGTGCGCGCGCGCGCATATGTGAAGGTGCTCATAGAGACCCAAAGAGGCCATTGGATGCCCAGGATCTGACGTTACAGGCGAGTATTAGCTGTCCAGTGGGGGTGCTCAGGGCTGAACCCAGGTTTTCTGGAAGAGCAGCGGGAACTCTTAACTGCTGAGCCATCCCTCAAGACCCTCGAGTTAAGATTGTTAAGGCTGATTTAAAAAAAAAAAAAAACAGAGCATGGTCTGTCTCCAGCAAGGCAACCTTCTTAAAACAGTATAGAAGCCTGTATGAGCCTCAGCTGTTAGAGGGCACCAGCAGGGCCAGGTTCAGCCACACATGCGCACAAGCTGCCTCCATAGCAAGCTCTTTCCTCAGCTCTGACATTAAGGACCATGATGATGAAAGTGAAATAAAAATTGTGATTATAGAGCATTTAAACATGGCTTTAAAGTGACCCTCCCATGCTAATGTTATCAGCTTCTTTCCTCCTTTTCTTTACTATTTATCCTATTTACTATGCCATGGCTTTGCAGGGCTCTGGTAATGGAATTGTGGACACAGTCACGTCCCTTTATTTACAGAGATCATACTTGGATAGGAGGAAAAAATAAGGGAGGGGAGCCTCTTCCTGCTTGAGGTCAGGTTGCTTTCAGAAGAGCAAATAGCACGGATATTCTCTCTGTGGAGGAAAAGTCCCTAGATGCAGCCTTTGAAGAAGTGGGAGAATTGGTCATTGTAGTTTGAGGAAACTGAGGCTCTGGTTGCTTGCGTTACTGCATTTCAGGTCACACAGCTGGTCCATGGGTGGCCTGGAATTAGAATCCAGGCCATTCCAGTCTCAAAGCCCTTGCTTTACAACCATCAAGTGTAGAGCAGAAAGTACACTTCAACAATACTGTCAGTTATGATAAATTGGTCACGGCTTCTAAAGATGCTGATGGCAAGGGTTCTGCCAGCTTGACTGGACTCATCTGGAAAGAATCCCACAGCCGGTCATCCATGTCGGGTCAGTCTCGAGTGCCAAAGGGGGAGGACCAGCATCAGGCACGTGCTGAGCTGGCACAGCAGAGCACAGCCTTTGGGACTCAGCTACAAGAGCCACCGACTAACTTTCCCTAACCCACAATTGCAAGGGGCTCAGCTCTACAGCACCAGTGGACACTTGTCATGTGTTGGTGAGAGGCCACAAGAGACAGCTCAGGATGAGGCAGGCTGACAGAGCATTCAGCAAGACAGAGAATAAGTTTTCTTTTAAAAAGTTAAACAGTGGGAAACAACAACGAACAGCAATTGATTTTTATAAATTCATGAAACTTTACAATATTTTGGCCGACTCGAATTTACACTCCGCTTCTGCTATTTCCACTGACGTGGAAAGTGAGACTATAAGAGAAAGTGACATTGTTTTGAAAGTGGTAGTGCCACAGTGTCTTTTCCTGTTAGCTGTGACAAAATACCTGAGCAAAGTAACTTATGGGAGAAAAGTTTATTTTAGCTCACAGTTCCAGGTTTAGTTTTTGGTTTGGAGAAAGTTAAGGGAACAGGAACTTAAAGTAGTCAAAATCTGAGAGAGAATGGATGCATATTTGCTGTGTTGAGCTCACTTTCTCTAAACAGTCCAGGGATCTCTGCCTGGGGAATAGTGCTGCCCACAGTGAAAGATCTTCCAATTCAGTTAACGTAATCAAAACAACCTTTCATAGACATGCCCACAAGCCAGCATGATCTAGACCAGTGGTCCTCAACCTTCCTAATGCTGTAAACTTTAATACAGTTCCTCCTGTCGTGGTGACCCCAACCATAAAATTATTTATTTTGCTACTTCATAACTGTAATTTAGCTACAGTTATGAATCACAGTATAAGTCTATGTGTTTTCTGATAGTCTTAGGTGATCCCTATAGAAAGGTTGTTTGACCCCAAAAAGAGGTCATGGCCCACAGGTTGAGAATCACTGACAATGTCTCTTTGAAACTCTTTACCCGGTGAGTCTAAAGTGTGTCAAGTTGACAATTAAAACCATCACAGGCGGGATCCATACATACATGCACCCACTATGCTCCTCTTCGGAGTAGCTGGGCAGCTGGCACCAACCTGGATGGGAGAGGATGACTCCAGAAGGAGATGCCACATGACAGTGCCTCCCATGCTGGTCTGTGGTGCGATGTCAGGCATGCTTTCCGCAGCTCATCAGATACAGCCCTTCCCATGGTGCATTGTTAGACCAGGAGACAGACTGCTGTCATAGTGACAATACTCACCTAGAAACCAGCAAGGAAACAGGTTCCACCAAGCTAGCCGGTGTTTGGAAATAGCTTCTGGGCAAATTTTCCTTTGCCCAAAGTTTCTTTCTCTTCTCCTCACCTCCCTGTCACATCGGTCTGTTCTAAGTGTCTGTGACCCGAGCTATTCGACAAGATGGTTGCTTTGTTCTGCTTTCTGTACCTACTTATTTGGGGTTGAATAAGCCGCTGCCCTAGACATGAGAGGAACATCGCACACAGCATAGTCCTGCGTCACTCTGGGGATGTGGCAAGCCCAGGTCCCTTTGTGGTCAGTAAGTCCCTTTGTAAGTTAGAGTGGCGTTGTGATTGGCCCTCAGTAATTGTCACACCATGGTTACCACTTCCTTTATTTCTTCTTTTCTCCATTACCTACTTGCTCATAATCGCTGGTGCTTCCTGTTGCCCACTTGAAGGCTTTACAGGAGTCTCCTACTTGCCTTCAGCTGTCAGCTTGACACAGCCCAGAGAATTCCATGGAATTTCAGCTAGGATTGTTGCAGTCAGATTGGCCCGGAGGCATGTCTTTGAGACATTTTCTTAATTGATGACTGAGGCAAGAGGGTGCAGCCCACTGTGGATGGTACCATCCCTAGGCAGGTAAGCCTAAGTAGGAAAAGAAAGTGAGGCAAGAAAGCCAGTAAGCTGTATTCCTCCATGATTCCTTTGATTCTTGTTTGAGTTCCTGCCTGACTTCTTTTAGTAATGGACTGTGACCCGGAAGTGTAAACTAACTAAGTAAGCCCTTTGGTTGGTTTTGGCCATAGTGTTTATCACAACACAAGGAAAACAAACCAGAGGAAACAGAAGCGGGTGTGGCCACCTTGAGACTCACTGACCTCATCTTAATTTGGAAAGCAATACTTGACAGTTCTAACGATTGGAACATGCCTCTCTGGTCATGTCCACAGACCAGCAGAAAAACATCCATGACTCCGTCTTCCCTGGAAACACAACTGGGAGCTCCACCAAGAGAGAGAAGACAATAGTAGTGTGTTGAAGAGGCTCTGACACAGGGACCACAGTAGGACTTCGCTTTCACTCAGTGCAGATAGTGACAAGGAGACATGGAGTAATGGTGTCTGTGTCCATCTTCTGAACACAGACCCCATAGGAAGATGATGCACTTCACCCGTGGCTGGAGGACTCCAAGTTAAGCTGCATGAAAGATGCAGAGACTTGCTTCATGGTTATATTCAATATGTTTACACTGGGGTTTAGTGGGGCACCCGCTCCCTCCATGCAGAAGAGAACCCCCACGTCAGAAGGTGGCTTTGTCATCTGGGCAGCTTATCTGCTTTCTCCACCCTTACTAGGTAGCTGGATCTGTGCCCCAGGACCACAGCTATGTATTGAGCAGGTACCGGTGTTGAACCTTAGGCCTGTGCTGTGCTTCATACCACCTGCTCTTTTTCTTCTGTTATGGGAACTCTATTCTATTCTACAGAGTGAGACATGGCTCCCCAATTTAGAGGGCAGGGGAGAAGCCCGAGGCTGTGGGCAAATCCTACTGAGATTTGATGCCTCCTCCAACTTCAGCCATGAACAGTATGTATGACTTTGAAGAATCACTCTTTTCCTGTCCCAGCACTTGCAACTTCCAGTGGCTTAGAACTGGCTAGTTTCTAAGGAGCCTTGCCAGCTCGGGCATGCTGAGCCTCAGTGGGGAATGGGATTCTGGGTGGAACTGTACAGATTGCAAGCACCATTTGCAGCTGACTTGACTCCCTGTTCAGCATCAAGCACCTAGAGGGGCTCTGCAGGCAATGTGCCTGTCCTAGAACTCTGCCCCCACAGCACTCGCTGTGCAGGGAGAGTGGGTTGAGGGAAACCGGTTTACAGACATTCCAGTGCATGGCAGCACGCTCTGTGTGCTCTCGGCAAAGTACAAATGATTACAGGGTCTGAAACAGATAGAAATAGTGTTTATGAAAAGTCAGAATAAGACTTCATAGCATTTTAGATAAACCTTGAAAGAGAAAGAACCGAGACAGCACACAGCCAGGTTTCCATAGCAATAGTACTAAGTGTTAACGTGCCGGCCGCTGCTCTGAGTGCTCTGTGTACGGTACCTCATTTACCCCACTTGGTCTTTTGAGATTCAGACTGTGATTGTTCTGATCCCTTTTATAGAAACGGAGCCATAGACTGGCTGAGAAAAAGAATTAGGCTCATACCACAAGCAAAGCAAGGGCCTGGATTTGATCCTAGTGGTCTAGGGTCAGGGCCAGGGCCCTCATGCATTGACTCTCACAGAAGTAGGGCCACCGAGCCAGACCTCAGGAAGACTGGGCTCTGTGGAATTTGATGGAGAGAAGAGTGGTGTGAGCCATACTGTGCTGGTTCTTGAGTCGGCTTTCTCCATGTTGAGCATCTTTGCCTTGTTTTCTACTGGGCAAAGTGCAACTCAGAGTGCCAGTGCAGTTTGAACTCATCAGTAGCCTTTGAGAGAAAGGACTAGGGTCTGAGTCTTAGTCCTTGATATTAATATAGACCTTGTCAATTTGGTTTCAGTAGAATAAACCTATGTAGAAATTGTGTTGGGAGCTGGTCAGACTGGAAGCTTCTTTATATAAGGAAATAGACTCATCTCAGGAGAGTCTGTATAGCAAGATATGTTATCAACATCTGACAGCTATCAGATGGAGCCTGGCCTCATGGTGTGCCCAGTTCCCATGGTGACCAGTGGGGAAGCTGAGGGGAAAGGGTAGCAGCTGGGGACACAGTGGGAGACATGGGTGCTGGGGGCAAAAGATATGGGCTGAGTCACCTCACATCACTGATGTACAGTTCTATGTGGGAAAAAAAAAAGAAACCCTCTATAAATGGAGAAGAGCACTTTATGGAATACCTTTGATTCTGGGGCAACTTAAAAACATGCAAGTGATTGTTTTGAGCAGAAATGTAACTTAACTACAGCCATCTCTAAGCTTGCTGCTGGGAGCCACACAGGTGATTCTGTGATTTTTTGTTTGTTTGTTTGTTTGTTTTACTCACTACAAAATTTTTCAGTTTTGCTGATATCTCTCTGAGCAGCCAGATGCTGTCCTCTGCAAAACAATGACAAAGACATAGTAGCCACTGCAGCAGTGGACACAGGACAGTCCCTTAGCTGAGCAAGGGTCTGCGCTAAGAACAGGGTTTGGCTCTCAGCAGCGCGTTAACTCCCATATACAGAGGCAGAAGCCAAAGCTTTGGTTACTGATTAACCTGCCCAATGGACAAGTCCAGCGGACTTACCCCTAACCCAGCACTCAGAACCGTGCAGGTGTATTTTCAGGGACACACACCAAGAGATGTCTGAGCTCAGTGGTCCCATGTGCCTTTTCAGTCTCAAATTGTTTTGTTTATAGAGATCAGAATCTTTCCCAAGCAGAAGGAATCCCGGGGCCTAGTGTAAGAGCAAGGGGTGAACAATATCACTTTCCAAAGTGTATTCTAATCAGCCAAACAATGGCATGGCTCTCTGGGCGCAGAAAGGACCATTTGGGAACAGAAGCTCATGTGAGCTGCCTCCCCAGTCATCTGAGAGCTGGCTATTCCACACAAGAGCCCCTGACCTCAATGACCTTTGTCGTAGAAAATAAGTTAACGTGCCCGCATGGCAGGTGTCACAGCCAGTAGACCAAACAAAGCACAGTAGCCAGCTGCGTGTACGGGTCTCACTCAGAAGGCATCTGAGTTACCAGCGGGATTAAGGTCAGAGCCGAGTCCTGGCAGCCTCGACAAGCTAAGCCTGCCGCTCCACCCTCAATAGACCAACCAGAGACACAAAAGGGTGAAAAACAAAGCAACAAGATTTAGTGAATATGGCTCTATTGAGGAGGGTCACTAACAAAGAGATCCAGTGACACCTCCCTGCCCCCCCCACACACACACCCAAATCTATCTTCAGGATCCTGACATGAGGTTCATAAATGGAAAGGAGCTACGCAGAGCTAAGCAATCCTTGTCCTAGGTGTGGTCCCACCTGTCATGGATCCAGGATTTCCTGGACTCCAGATCTCCTGCAAGATGGTCCGGTAACTGTCAGAACTGTGTGAAATGTCTTCCTGGAAGGACCTTTCCCCCACGGCTGGCACCAGGGTGTCAGTCTCGCCTTTCACCTAGCATGATTCCTGGGGACATCCCAGTTCTTTGGGGCAGGCTGTTTCAATAGCCTGACTGCTAAAATGAGGGCACAGATGTCTGTCTTTAGAATACCCTCCCTCCTGCCAGGACAGTGACATCTCTGCCCTGGGTGCACTGAAGTGTCAAGCACTAAGAAAGATTATAAGGCACATAGCTGCCCTTAAAGAGAAGACGGGAGGTTAATGTAAGATGCTAAGTACCACAGTGGAACTCTAAACAACCTGCTTTGGGTGGAGAGGGACAATTAAGTCTCTCTCTATCGCGCGCACACACACACACACACACACACACACACACACACACACACACACACGGCAGGAGGTACTCTGTGCTCTGACAAAAGGAAGTACAGGCTAAGAGCTATGAGACCCAAACAGGAAAGATTTCTGATTTCTTCTGGCTGAGGCTCTCAGAAGACCTCCTATAAAGCGGGCTTTCCAGGAGCAAAGGGACAAGTTAGTGGTGAAACCCACAGAAGAGGAGTCGTTTGCTGATTTCGAAGTTAGGCTGGTGATAATCATGAGATTGAAGTTCGAACCAGCCCAATTTTGGATTCCCACATCTCCCTGGTCTGTACAACCCTCGGGGATCTTTCTGACTCAGCTTGTGAGGATGACTCTGCAAGTGAAGTGTTTGCCTTGCAAGCATATAGACCTGGTTCGCTCCCTAGAGCCTACATACAAAGCTGGTGTGGTGGTGTATGAATATAATCCTGGTGCTGTGGGGGCAGGGGGGGTGGGGAGGGGGGGGAGTCAGAGACAGGGGGATCCCCAGGCTGACTGGTCAGCCAGTGCAGCCTAATCAGTAAGCTCCTGAGCAGTGAGAGATCCTGTCTTTAAAAACAACTCTTGAGAGACAACACCTGAGTTTGACTTCTGGCTTACACACGTGCGCGCGCACTCTCTCTCTCTCTCTCTCTCACACACACACACACACACACACACACACACACACACACACCGAACCTTAGTCTTTTCACCTGCAAATGCAGATCCACATACTTTCTGATGGATTCCGGGTGGTTGTTATGAATGGTAAATACATTAACAATATAATGCAGATGTTTAAGAAATGCATAATTGATAGTTGGTTTTATTGTCTATACTATTGCTGTTATCAATGCACCGAACATTATTCTGAGCTTTCTCAGTAACGTGTGAGGCTAAAACAGTTAAGTCGAGTTCAGACAACTTAGAAAATTTATTCAATGTACCCACTCACTTGCGTCTGTGTTTTCCCTCACTCCAGATGCTGGTGTGAGAGTTTTTTGCATCTCTTGGGTCACAGATGTACTTTTGGTTTGTTTGTTTGTTTTGCTTTGTTTTGTTTTGTTTAAAGTTAGTTTAGATTCAGGGGAGGCATTCGATACGCCATGCTACTGAATGTTTTGTTTTTCCAAATTCCTGTTCATATAGTAAGCTCTGCCTTGGAAGGTGTACTCTTCAGGGTACCTTCAACCCCAATAGCAAGCACATATGCACCATCGGCATAGTTAGCTTCTAGGTGAGAGCTCTTGTCCTGGCCACAGCCTGCCTCTGCTTTACTATTGCTGCCTATACTACTGAGAGCCACTTCAGATGCCTGGAACCTGAGGACACCACAACCAAACAAGCACAATGTTTGGCCAACGAGGACTTCAAGGCCCAGAAACAAGAAATCATTTCTCAAGCTAGAGAAACAGAAGTTTGCCTGTTCCTGTGCCTGAGAGCCCAAGTGTCCTGACACAGATCAGCGTGCTGACACAGAGCTGAGTGCCCCGGCCAGCTTCTCCTGCCTTCTGCCTTTGCTCTACAGATAGGGCTAGAATGAAATCTAAACTCTGCTTCTTCCTGCAATCTGCACTTCCCCTTCCTCTCTGCTCTGGGTAAAGCTAGAAGCCAGCCTTCCTGGCGGCCCACACTCTACACGCAGCTCCTCCTTCCAAGGGCACCCTTGGGATGCATCTAACAGCACCGTGGACCCTCCAGGGGCCTTCCCAGCTTGGGTCCCCAGTTCACAGCTAATAAAGCAGTACAGCTGGAGACACATTCAACTCTCTGCACAGTACGGGGGGATGAGGAGAAAGCAGGGAGTGTTGACTTTCAGGGTTTAGCTTCTGCTCCCCTGACACCGGGGGGGGGGGGGGGGGTAGCAGCACATTTCATGGCACTTGGCAACTCTGACTGGGAGTGCAGACTGGAGAACGGATTCTGAGGCTGCACATGAGGCTCTCTGAGACTCTGTGGCGGGAAAGAATGACAGTACGTAGCATGCATGATAGAAAAGGACGAGAGAGTGTGTGTGTCTGTGTATGGAAATTCATATTCTATCTTCCTGCCTTGGAATTTTGAAAATAGAAAGCTTGTGCCCCTTAAGAGGCCCAGCATGGAGGTTGGCCCTGACTCTTCCTCTTGAGAAGGAGCTGGTCTCCCGTTTGCAGGCACAGAGAGTTCTCTTCGCAGCCCAGCACACTTCCCTTCCTCTTTATTGGTGATCTGAACGCTGTCTCCCTCCTCCCACTAGGCCATCCTTCTCCGAGACAGAGTTCATTTGTTGTATATTGGATCACACATGACATGGAATCAATGAGCTGATTATTCAGAAGATGATACTGTATTAGATGTGTTGCAAGGTAATGCTCCTGGTGGTGACGACACAGAGTTTGGCCCAAAGCCTGTAGGTCTGAGCGACAGCTGTACTGTCTACTTGCCTGCTCTTCAGTCTCTTTTGTAAAATGACAACAATAACAGTGTGGACCATCTAGCCCAGCTAGAGATTTTAAAAGTTAATAAATGCAATATATATATATATATATATATATATATGTATATATATATACATATATATATATATATATATATATATATATACACACACACTACTTCTTAGCATTAAAGGGCTCATCGCATGCTAGTAACTAGGAAAATATAAATAAGAACAATGGACGCCACCATCACTGTGCGTTCTGTTGCTGTATGCGTAGCTAGGTGGCCCAGACCCTCCAGGAGACCCTCATTTGTCTGGGATAATAGAAAGAGATATAGAAGGAAATTCGGTGGCAAATATAAGTCTAGTGCTTATTAGCTCATAGCTGCTGTTCCAGTGTACACCTCGGGCTTCTGTGAGCTGGGGGACACATGCGGTGCCTTTCCTGGGGTCTCACTTGAGCGCTTAGCTCACTCTGAGCACTGCAAAGTTTGGCTTAAAGCACTGAAGAGAAAGAAGCTTCACCTAATGCGCCAAGCAAGGCCAAGTGTGACTTGCCCACCTCAGCTCACCCGCACTTGGAACCCAGCTCTAGGTCTGAGATTCCATGGCTCTGGTATGCAGCTCATAGCCAGACTTGCCTCTGCTTTATACAGCACAAAGGAGGCTGAGGCTGAGGTGGGTATGTTGCAGGAAGAGAGTCACCTTAGAACAAGGAAATGTTCTCTGCTGGAAAGCAGACAGTGGCATTGCGAGAGTGGGAGTCATGCAGAGCGTGTGGAAGGGTCAGTAATGTGTGGCCCTATGTGTGTATGTAACCTAGATGGGAAAGAACAGGAAATATCTGAAATGTACCCTAGGTGCTCGCACAGCTGGGATCTGGGCATGACTGGGCTAGTACCGTCTTCTGACAGAGAAAGGAAGAGAGTTCTTTTCTTAAAGGAGACAATAGTGCACTCATTCATTTGTTCACTTGTCATATATTGTAGTTCTTAATGCCAAGGCCTGGACTGTACATTGGCCAGGAATGCTAAGAAAAGGGAGGAAAAGCCTCTGCTGAAGCTGGGGTGCAGCTCACAGGCAAAGAACCAGCTTGCCTAGCACTTAGAAACTCCACATTTTATGCTGCCACCTATTTCAGCCTAAATGGGGACACACAACCACTCTGGTTAATTGCGATGAGGAATCTCTCTTCAGCCTTTATGAGTCACTGCATCCTGTATGCCTTCCACCCTGTTGTGTGACTTTTGTCTGGGGACAGGTGATAACATCTATCCACCCCAGACAGAGCACCAAGGACATAGCAAAGAAATGGTCCCACCCAGGTCTAGGTTAGTGAATTAATGAGTTTATTTACTAACATAGTAATGAGTTTATTTATGAGCATAGGTGAGGGGTTTCACAGGCCCATTGGGAGGGCTTTAATTATAAACTAATTGACCCAATCTAAAATCGATTTGGAAGAGTGTCTCAAGAGCAATTGTCTACATCAGTGTGGCTTGTGGATATGTCTTTCTGATATTGTCTTGACTGCCTTTAGTTGAGCCAGCCTGAAAGTGGGCAGCACCATTCCCTAGGCTATATATGAGCGGAGAAAGCTGACTAAGCATTAAGCATGCATGTGTTCGTTCCTCTTGGTTCTAACTGTGCGTATGATGCTACTAGATGTTTGGCGTTCCTGTTGCCTTGACTTCTCTGCTATGATGGGCTGTAACCTCGACCTATGAGATAAATAAGCCCTTTCTCTACTAAGTTACTATTGCCGGGGTGTTTTACTACAGCAACAGAAATGGGGCTAGAATCAATACGGGTGACTCAAAGGCAGATGAGTTGCACACACACACACACACACACACACACACACACACACACACACACACACACATATCTCACCCCAGAATGGGTGATGACTTGCAAAAGCCACATCCATGAAACTCCCTGTACAACTTGTGGGCAGCTCTACTCGAGAGTCTCCGCTCCCTGGCAAGTACTCATTGCTTATATAACATGGTGGTGGGGCCTAGTGAATCTTGTAACTTTGTGAGTTTCCTGGGCCTCCTAAGTTTCCTTAGCTTCCTGGGGCTAATGAGTTTCACTTTACCCTCCACAGGGGAAACCTTTCAATTCGCAGTACTTGACTTCACCATGTAAAGTCGCCATTGATGTCCCAGGGAACTGAAAGTCCATGGCCTCTTCTCTCTCCGCCTGCCATTTTGATTCACAAAGTTGTCGGAAGTGTGGAGGGCAACACTTCTGATTCCAAACCTATGTCTGCTTCTGTCTCCTTCCTGTCTTTGGGCAATATAACTGAAACACGTGAAACCCAGTGAAATGGGAGCCAAAAGAAATATTTCTCTGGAAACTACTTTTGAATGGCTCTTAGATGAATCACCAAAAAATGTTGTAACATTTGATACATGTGAGACAACCATTAAAGGTTGAGGAAAAGCACAAAAATATATTCTAGGTGTACGTTTATTTTGTAAGTATCTTCAGGCTCATAGGACATCAAAAGATTTCGGGATACACGTGCACCTAGACATTTCAAGCTGAACAAAAATCCCTGCCATGCATCACTTTCTGTGATTCTCCGGCCTAACCATCTTTCTCAAATAATCTAATTGCTGTCCCCATTGCAGAGATAAAGGGGTTGCTACTTTAATTACGACTCGAGTAAAGAGCGGTGACAGGAAATAGCAGGGTGACCTACTTAGGGCAGTCCTTGAAGTAAGGGGAGAAGGCAGCCAAGCAAAAGTGGGGTAAGAGTTTAGAGCAGAGGAAGCTAGACTGAGGAAGGCCTCCAGATGCCACAGACTGGAACCCAGAGGGCTTTTTGGGAGCTGTTAGAAATGAGTGACTTCTACTCCAAGAGAAAGTTCAGGCTGCTGTGTGACTGCCTGGGATGGAAGTACACAGAGTAACATGGAGCAAGGACGAAGTGATAAGGATAAAGGCCCATGAAGAAAGTCTGTATGAGAAAAGACAGAACCCTGTGCTGTGGGAGCAGAGAAAATGGGAAAAGGGGAGCAGCTGGGTTCCCGGACCTCATGGATACAAAACAAGCAAATTTTTTGTGTGTGTAAATAACATAGTATTTAGATGTAACTGATTCACATCCTCCTTTGTGTCTTGAATACGAAATAGTCACTATGCAAATCGTTGTAATAATGTATCACTTAGGAAATGACACGGAGAAAGTCTGTATACCCTTACTATGGGAGGAATGTACTTTAACCAGTTTCCCTTCCATATGGTGGTTGAGCAAATAGACACATAAAGCATGAGAGTGGAGGGTCAGGCTGCTGCACTGCCTAAGCTTATGATGACTTTTGTTTTCTTTTGCTTTGCCTTTGTATTTTTGAGACAGAGTGTTACGATATAATTCAGACCAGCTTTGAACTCAAGATGCTCCTGCCTGTGCCTCCCAAGTGTTCCTCATCATGCCTGGCTGCTAAATTTGTGACATCGTGTGTGTGTGTGTGTGTGTGTGTGTATGTGTGTGTGTGTGTGTGTGTGTGTGTGTGTGAGAGAGAGAGAGAGAGAGAGAGAGAGAGAGAGAGAGAGAGAGAGAGAGAGACAGAGACAGAGACAGAGAGACAGAGAGACAGAGAGACAGAGACAGAGAGAGACAGAGACACAGAGAGAGACAGAGAGAGGGAGAGAGGGAGAGAGAGAGGGAGAGAGAAGAAACCAGTGCTCATCAGGTGTTCTCTGTCTCTCTCCATCTTATTCTTCAAGAGATTGTCTCCCTGAATCTAGAGTTCACTGACTCAGCTAGTCTCCCTCACCAGGGAATCTAGGCATCCTTTTGTCTCCACCTTCCATGCTCTTGAGTTAGAAGCATGCATCCCTTGTATCTGTCTTTTAATGTGACTTTGGGGGATCTGAGTTCAGGTGCTAATGCTTACGTTACACTTTATTGACTGCACCATCTCCTCAGCCTCTAAATTTGTGAAGAGTTAAAAAGAAACCCGTGGCTGATGAGACAGCTTAGCAGTTAAAAGTTCATGGACACAGGCCTGATACCAAGTGGTAGAAGGAGAGATCCAAATCCCAAGAGTTTTCTCTGACCTACACACATATTCTATAGTGTGTGCATACCTACACACACACACACACACACACACACACACACACACACACACAATTATGCTAGTCTCTGAATGCTACAATACTAGCCTGTCAGGCAAGCTATATTCACTGGCACTAGTGGTATAAAGATTACCGAGGTAACCAATTATTTGTGATTAGAAATAAGTCTTGATCCACAGGAAAGAAATCATGCCCAATTAGTGCTATTTTCAACCTTGGCCAGAGAAGCTTTTCTCTACAATGGACAGCAGTCAATGCTAAGTCTTAAAACAGGTCAAAGTGATTGTCTTAATGAGGGTGAGAAACACTATGGCCAAAAGCAACTTGGGGAGGAAAGGGTTTCTTTCACCCACAGTTCCATATAATAATTCACTATCAAAAGCAGTGGAAGCAGGAACTCTAGCAGGGCAGGAACCTAGAGGCAGGAGCTGATGCTTCCATGGCAGAGGCCATGAAGGGGTGCTGCTTCCTGGCTTGCTCAGCCGTTCTTTCTTATATACCCAGGACCACCGACTCAGGGATGGTATCACCCACAATGGGCTGAGCCTTCTTCCCCCATCAATCACTAATGAGAAAGATGTCCATAGCTGGATCTTGTGAAGACATTCTCTCAATTAAGGTTCCCTTTTTTTTTATCAGATGACTAACTTGTGTCAAGATGACATAAAACTATCCAGGACAGAGCTGAGAACAGGTGACTTTCAAGTGCTTAGCCCTAAATGGATCATCCATATATGCGTCTACATCCCCTCAGGGCTCGGGAACAGCATGAGAGAGCATGAAGGGGAGAAAGTAAGAGCTGGTGGATGAGGAGGAATGCTTTGAAGTGCTGACTTCTATACATGACTTGGCCATTGTACTCATGAACGCACTACAGCTATGGTCACTGGTGTAAGATCAAGTCAACAATATCAGTGAACATTCCAACAGGCAATGCTAATTGGGCCCATTGAATTTCAAAAAAAAAATGGAGAATACATGAAAATAGGACAAGAACTTGTTGAAGGTGTGTGGAAAGAGTTAGGAGTGAGAATACGATCAGAGTATCTTACATACACTTATGAAATTGATAAAGGATAAATAGAAGATCCTGTTAACATCAATTTAAAAAATAAATTATATTCTTGGTTCTTGCAGGGTATAAGCCATGAATCTGGCCAAACTTCAAGCTAAGTTTTGCAAGTCTTGTGTGGTTGCATAGAGAGAAATCCCTAAAAGAACCCAGACAGCTGGCTTTTTTTTTTCCTCTTGTTTAGTATTTGCTGGCTGTACAACTCAGAGCAAGCTGTGTAACTCCAGGAAGGTCATGAGAAGGGAGGACTATCTTTTCCTGTCCACCCCATATTTGAATTGTACCATTTGAAGAAAATAATGGGTCCCCTATGCCCTGCACTTGACAGTAAGTCTAGGTCTTAGGCAGTCTGACTCCATGCTTTGAGCCTCACTGCATATAAGTAGGGGCTGTCATCCTGGTGTCGCAGGTGAGCAAATCAACACACTTCCACCCATCAATGTGTCTACGTCAAAGTCAAGGCTAAGCTCAGAGATTTTTTTCCAAGCAAATCGGAGCCAAGCCTTTCCCTAAAGAAGTTCACAGTCTTCTGAAGACAAAGGCTGAGAAAGCACATCAGAACAGAGAAGGAGGAATGACCTTTTTCTGGAAGACTTTCTACTGGAACCCGCATCTATCTGGGTCTCAAAGAATGGGCCAAGTTAAAGGGTAATTCTGAGGAGCATTTCAGAAGTATGGTGACCCAGAAGGAAACAGTTCCCTGCCTGCCCCAGTGTGGGCTGTTTAGAGAGAAGCCAAGGGCCTGAGTTAATTTCCTTCTATGTGGAGCTCTCTAGAGTTGTCATACAAAATCAGGACAAGGGACATAGCTGCATTGCTTTCCACCAACTTCTCACCCGCTCCATAGCACACATGCCTGTGTCTTTCTTTCTCTCTTCCTTTGCTTGCTATTTGCTTCAGAATTCACTTGAATTGCAGCCTATGCCTGTATACTCACACCCCAGGGTATTTCATTTTCATGGGGCATAGGAAGAGGACGCTCCAGGACAACAAGATACACTGCTATTCTCAGAATTTCTACTGAAATCCCAGGTCCCTGTTTTGTTTCTCAGGTGGAGCTATGTCCTGACATATTCTGAGAACCTTGGAACAGCAATTCAAATGTCGGGACAAAAGGCACTAAACACGGAGTGCTGGGGAGCTGCAGGGCTCCTGTTACAGTATCAGCTTGTGGTATTTGTCCAGAACTGAGTTCCTTCCCAGGGCTGGGCAGCCTGTACTCCCTGCTTTTGTGCCTCAATTCACCCTTTGGTAAAGTTCTATGTGAGCGATGGGCAAGTTACAGAGCGTGAAAGCCACCTGAATCCCAAACCACAAATAATGAAATTAATTCCCAAGAAAAGTGACTTCTCTAAGCTCATAGGGAGACACAGTGGCTTGTTTGCCCATCCATGTCACCATCCACCCACTCCATCCACACATCCATCTACTGACCCATCCACTCATCCACTCATCCATCCATCCATCCACAAATCCCCCACTGACCCACCCACTCATCCATCCATCCATCCACAAATCCCCCACTGACCCACCCACTCATCCATCCATCCATCCACAAATCCCCCACTGACCCACCCACCCATTCCACTTGCCCACCTGCATCTTTCTGCTCATCCCTTCCAGCACATGCACTGTGTTTCTCTAGCCTCAGGCCTGGTATAAAGGCTAGAACTCTAACAGTAGATAAAGCAGAGTGACTTCTGTCCTCATGGAGAATATGAGATTAAATTTGAAAAATTAAACGAAGATAGAAATAAACAAGTGACTAAGATGGATAATAAAAGGGAGGGAACATTCCAACTGAGATTTGAAAAATAAGAAGGAGTAAGGTATCTAAGGAATGAGTGGGTAGCCCAGGCTAGCTCCAACTCACTATGTATCTAAGGATAGCCTTGACTGCCTCATCCTTTCCTCCACTTCTGGAGTATCAGAATTACAGGCATATGTGGCCATGCCCAGTTTATGTAGTGCTGGGGACTAAATCCAGGGTATCGTGATTGCTATGCAAGGACTCCACCAAGTGGTCTTGCACAAAGTCCTGAGACATTTGCAAAGCCATAATTGGAGAGAGAGAGAGAGAGAGAGAGAGAGAGAGAGAGAGAGAGAGAGAGAGAGAGAGAGAGAGAGAGAATATGAGCAGTGTGTGAAGCCCAGGAGGAAGATGTATAGGCTGAGAGAAAACCTGGGAGAAGGTGGAGCTGAAGCGCACCATCCAAATTGAAAGTCTAAGCATAGGAAGAGTGACAAGCCAACTCTCCTCTGCAGAAAGAAAATGGTTCAACCTTCTTTAAAAAAAACATTTTTAAAATTTTTACATATACATTTATATTATTTCACATATATACAGTAAACTACCTGTAGCAAGAAGAACCAGGAACAATCAGGAATTATAAATATAAATGTTACATTCTTAGTGTTTTGGCTATTTGTATTCGACAGCCTTGAAGAAAACATCTTTCCTATCTTGCTGCGTCTAAAATTCTGAGTGTAAATCAATCTCCATCACATCTTGGCATTATCAACTTAAGCCATCTATCTAGACCTAAAAACATCTTAACCCCTAAACAACTATGCTTCATTGTAAAACTAAGCTACCTGGTCTTCAACTCCATCAGAGGTTTGAGAAGGAATAAACTTGATTACCTGAGTATGCCAGGAGTGCAGGTTAGTAGCTTTTCAAATGAGAAGATGACAGAGACAGTTTGCTACCCAAATAGTCACCCAAAACTCTATTATGTTGGAGCATCTTCTTCAGCCTTCTGGCCCAATACATCTGACAGACATATTTATGAGGCAAGAGCTATTGAGGACTTGCTTACCTTGTCTTGGCAGAGTTTGGCCATCAACTCTGCCTGTATCCAAGCTTGCCTTTTTTTTTAGGGAGAATTCTGTCTGTGGTAGAAATGAGGACATTTTGCCCAGTGGCTTGTTTGCCACGTTTGAAGCCATCTCTATAAGAAGGTTCTTTGATGCCCATCATCCTCTTTGAGGTAGGATGGGTGTTGCCAGGAGTTACCCTGTCTCATTGTCAGTGAATAGTTAAAATAATAAAAACATTTTAAAATGCCATATTCTGCATGTCTCTGAGGTTTTTGAAAACCTTATGTAACTATCCTACCTGATCTTTCTATAAAACATATCTATCTGCCACACCTAAGATGTATATTTTTGTGATAAAAGTAGGCCAGCAATTGACGTGACCATGATCTGATTAGCTAATAATCAACTTGTATAACTTATTTATACTAAACAGCCTACAATAGCATTTTCAAAGTATTAGAAGTAAACCTTGTATTATAATTGAGTTATATGGGTACAATACCTCATATTAGAGTATATATACATGCATACATATACATACATACATACATACATACATACATATATAATGTGTGTGTGTGTATGAAGAATAAACTTGCATTTATCCTATATCTAGAATTAAACTTATTTTGCATCTATATTCAAAATTCTATACCAGTGAATTAAAAATAACCTTGTGAGTGACAATTGAGGAACTAAGCTGAAGAGTAGATTCACTGATCTACTTTTTGTTCTATCTTCCCTATATATTTCTATATTCCTCCCTTCTTTCTTTTCAACCTCTATCTCCAAACCTAAGAATATAAGATAAGGGAAAAGAGAGACATCACTGAGTCTAACCTTGTTTTCTTTCTAAATCAGACCAATAATAACTTGTAACCAATTCCCATTGATAATAACCCTCTATATCCCAAGAAAGCAGCCAAAAACCTACCTGACTCACCTTAAAGGAAATGGGGTGCCATTCTTTTAAGGTTTCTTCTGGCTGAGAATCCTCCTAGTAGGGGCCCAAATAAAATTGGGGAAATGCTTAAACAAACTAGGAATTGCATTTATGGTCCAGTTTCTAAATGTTGAGTAATTCCAGGCTTAATTAGAGTCCTATGCGGGACAGTCTGAAATGCTGGACCACCTGGGATTAAAAGCTTTCTTTGAAAGTGTCCTGGGAGCTGTCTTGTTCTGATGAGGAACAGCAACTGAAGCACTTGGTGATGGAACATGAACGATACAGGATGTTAGGTCTGATCCAATGTCAGTGTCCTGTTCTTTTGTTCTGAAGGTTCAGCCTTCTTGTGCGTACACCCTCAACGTGATTAGTGCTCCCAGGCTGGAAATCCACCAAAGCAGAGTCTGCAGTGAATTCAGAGAGATACAAGAGGGATTTGGGTCTGATGACGTCATTTAGTTTTGAGATCCAGGAAGTTTCTGTCACCACAGTCTCACTCCTTCCTCTTTGCCCTTGCAGCCTCCCAGAGCACACAGCTCTCTAGAAAGAAGGTGGATTTTGCTTTTAAGGGCACCTTTAGGTTGTCATTACGGATGTCAGGAGACTTTGGCCCTGATTGACAGGTGCTGATCAAATCCAAGGATGTGCCCTGTGATGCGTGCTTGCTGCTCGGCTGAGGAAGGTGCATTTGCAAGTATGATTTTTTTTCCCAAGGAGAGAATAGCAAATAAGGAACAAGAGGCCCTTTCCCTACTCACTCAGTAAACAAGAATTAAGGCAGCCAAGGGGAAGTCTGCCTCAAACGAATGAATGATTGACCTGGCACTGTTTATATTGACGGTTCCTTGAGCAGCCAGCAAGAGATGTGTAGTGATTGGGGTTGAGGGATGATGGAGCCAAAGGGAGAGGAAGTTAGGAAGCTGGTCTTTCCCACAGGGCCCTTCTCTTGGCTGTTGCCTTTGCCTCTGTCTATTGTGGCTGGCTCGTAAGCTAGTTCCTAGACATGATCCCTACCAGGACCCTGCAGTTAAGTCCAACTCCCTCCCCACATGAGAATCATGAACGCTCACTGCATCTTAAATTCCAGCATCTACCTTGGCCCCTGAACTCAGCCCAAGAAGCGTTCTTACTGAGGTTCGCTTCCAACCCCAGCCTTCATCTGATTTCAAACAAGAGCTCCTTGCCTGACTGACCCACACGTGCCTACACCTTGACCTCCCAGGGCCCAAGAACAATGTTTCGTGCTCACTGGCATATAGCAACTTTCTGTACAGACTTTTGAACTTACATTTCCACTCAAGATGGAATCTCCTCTACCATCTCGTTAGAGCAGAGCGACAGCTGAGGGAACAGTGGTCACAGGTCCTCTAGTACAAAGCTGCCTACCAGGGCATGGGACAGAAACCTGGAACAGAGAACCTTTGTACACCAACCTGCCACATTACTGCCCTTGTGTGGTCATAGCTGGTGTCCACCCGAGAGCTTCCAGGGCCCATTGACACTTATGCGGAGGGCAGTAAAAGGCAACCTTCTTGCCACTGAGACGCCATTCATGAGCTTTGGCCCTCTCGAGCGCTTTTCCATTGCCTCCTCTCTCATGTTGTAAACAGCATACTTTAGTCACCATAGTGACCATAAGCCATCAAAAAGAGACCTAGGGCCCGACTAGTCTCCATGGTCTCTGGCTCCTCTCTCATCTATATGTGAGTTCAAGAGTTATTATTCCTTCCTTGCTCAACTTACAGGGCATTTATAAGAGGAAATAGATGGGTTAGAATTCAAAGTCACATAATATTCCTGAAGTAGAACAGGAGTGCGTGGACTCTTAGGATTCTACAGTATGGCTGTGTGACATTGGATGGGTCAGTAAAGCCCAGTTTGCTACCTGTAAATTACAGCAGTAACTATGTCCTTCCTTATAAATATTAGGGCTAAAGGTCTTTCCCGGTGATAGAGTCCTTGCTTCATGTCCTGGTTAGTCTTCATTGTCAACTGTCACAGCCCAAAGTCATCTGAGAGAAGCATCAGTTGAGGAATGGACCATGCACATGTATGTGAGGGATGGTGTTGATTACAATGGCCTGACCTACTGTGGGCAGCACCAGTCCCCTGGCAGATGGTCCTGACTAGATGAAAAGGCTAGTCTAGCATGAGCTAGTGAGCCCGCTAGCACTGCTCCTCTGGTTTCTGCTACAGGTTCTTGCCCTGACTTCCTTCAGGGATGGACTCAGCCCTGCCCTGGAAGAGTAAGCTGAGGTAACCCTTTCCTTCCCAAGTTGCTTTGGGTCAGAGTGTTTTATCACGAGGCCCTTGGTTCTGCCCCTGTGCCCCATCTCTCACTAGTAACTCTTACATTGGTATTCACAGAAAGAACTTAGCATAGTGCTGGCACACGGTGGCACTGTGATTGTTCAGAGTTGGCTGTTTTTTATGATGAAGACAATAAGAACTCTGGTTGCATTGACATACCTTCACAGCACAGGTCAGAGTGGGACAAACAGACCCGCATTCATACGCTGCTTTTATCCTGTATCACTAGACTGAATCACGGAGGAGGATTAACTGATCTCCTGAATTCAGCTTCAACGTACATGGACAAAGAAAAAGAAGTCACAGCCCTGTTGAGGGAAATGAAGGAGGAAACACACATTTACCTAGAACAGTGTTAGACCCATAGTAAACACTGGGTAGGAGACATAACCACAGTAATAAATAAGAAAGATGCTGTTGCTGCAGGCGATGCCAGCCACCTGGAACATCAAGGTCAGCAGTGGACAACATCACACCATTAAGGCAGGTGAGAGGCTCTAGCAGTGATAACCTTGACACAGGTTTTGCCTATTCTAAACACATGCAAATTAAATAAAGCTTAGAGTGATCAGCTAGCTGTCTGGAAGGAAGATTTTTCTAGGTCAATAGTCCCGTAAGACCAGATACCTTTAGCACTAAAATCTATGACCCCGCAAGTTTCTGTTCCTGAGTCAGTGATGAGTCAGAGACAGTGTACAATGTATGTCCCACCGTTGAGAGACTCCTGTCCTATCACAGTCCATATGTATATAGTACGGCCAAGTAGTTTTCCACACAGTGTGAAGATCCTTCCTCCTGAACCCATTTGACATCATAAGGGCTGAGTTATGTAAGGGGATGTGAACCTCCGTGCCTAGGGAACATGGCTGAGGAAACTGAGTGTTGTGGGTGGAATACATAAGGCTTGGCTGGGTTCCAGAATCAGTCTGAGCACAGCACTCTCATCCTGTCAGTGTAAGCTGACAAGAAGTGACCTAGACAGGGCTGGCTGACACACTGAGGGCCTCACATACCTACGTGCCAGACCCATGGACCTCTCTTAGAAGGATGTGGGAGAGTTGCCATCACCAGGGGTGCTCGTGTTTATTCCTCGGCTGGTACGCACAGGATTCAGGGCATCTTATGTATCAAGAAAAACCACAGACTTGGAAAAAAACCTTCACCTTGAAGGGAGCTTTACCTCACTTGTAGATGAAAAGATACAATACACAGCAAGTCGTGTAGAAATATGTAACCGACGATGAGTCCACACATTGTGGAAGAAAGATGGGGTCAGTGGCCCAGAATACACCTCAGAGATAGAGGAGGTGGCTGAGTACTCAGATATGAGGACCGGAGTTAAGACATCCCGTGTAAATGTCAGGCATGCACGGCAGCCAAGTGTAACCCTAATACTTAGGGGCAAAGATCTAGGGGATCACTGGAGCTAGCTGAGTCAGTGACCTCTGCTTTTGAAGGGAGATGCCTTGCCTTAAAATTAATGACAGAGAATAACCAAGAAAGACACCTCTGGCTTCTACACACACACACACACACACACACACACACACACACACACACACACTCTTAAACATTGCATCCATGTCTTCATAGTGGCAAATTGGCTGTATTTGTTCGTTCATCCATCTACTGAAAATGCTATATAATCATTGTGCAAA
The DNA here is from genome assembly GCF_964271855.1 of Acomys minous. Classification (NCBI taxonomy): domain Eukaryota; kingdom Metazoa; phylum Chordata; class Mammalia; order Rodentia; family Muridae; genus Acomys; species Acomys minous. The sequence continues at coordinate 14,547,590 of NC_140498.1, read as the reverse complement.
TCCCCATAGGAGTTGTAGAGAATAATGCGCCCGTTATGAGGGGAGAGGCACTGTGTGTGTCATTCACTTCTCTATCTCAGAACTCAGCCCACAGGGTATAGATAATAATGACAGCATCAGATATGTCATGTTATTGAACACTCAGTGCTCAGAACTATGTGACATTTATGGAGCATGATCTTGGACTCCGACTTATGAAATACGAGCAGCATGAAATCCTGAAGCTCTCTCTCTATTGGTATGCCCAGCACACGCTCTCTTCTGCTCACAGGACCCATATTTTACCTTTGCTGCTTCTAGTAAAACGGCTACTTGCCCACTTCCCCTGGCCCTTAGGGTAAGCCATCCCCTGAGCAATCTCGAGCTGTGTGAAGCTGTTGACACAAGTGTCTAGGGCAATGGTGACACTCTGAAAAGCATATCTGTGACATCCCAACACTGGAACTGCTGCATCTCTGGCTTCTCCAGGGCTCCTTTGTAGCCACCAACACACTTTTATCTTGTTAGCCTCCATCAGTTTCCACTCTTGTCTTCCAAGAGCCTATGCTAACAAAGCCTGTGCCTCAGATAAAACTTCACAGATACACACTCCTTCAGACACAGAAGTGTGGTTTTAGCGGAGGGGAAGAGATCTGGAGGCAATAGGGCTGTCTGAGCTGAAGGCCTGCAAATGGCCAAGAGCACTGGGACTCATGAGCAGGAGCCTCCACTGCTGGTAAGATCACTGTAAGCAAGTCATATACGGCCATTCCATTCCCATACTCCCCCACTGACCCAGGACAGCCTGTCTACCTACAGTGCCTCTTGCCCTCTGGCTTGTGCTGTACGATCATAGAGTTGGAAGACCCTGTGAGATAAGCTGGTATTGCCCTTCTCAAACTAGAGTGAGGACTCACAGATTTCCCAAGCCACACACAAGTGCCCTGGACCTTGGAGAGCATTAATTCTTTAACCCTACTAATAGTTACAAGCCTGCCTTCTTTCCATCCTCATCCCAAACACTCCGTCCTCTCCCTCCACTGGGTACACACGGGCCTCTACCATCTCTATCTACACACATCCTGAGGATGAAACCCAGAGTATGCACATGGTAGGAAGGTACACCCCTTCTTCCTCTACACACACACACACACACACACACACACACACACACACACACACACCTGATGATGATAGTGCCAGTGTCTTACACATGCTAACCAACTGCACCTCCCCTCTTTCTACACACAGAGAGAAAAAGAGTGAGGGGGGTGGAGGAGTGCATGGATGGATGGATGGATGGAGGGAGGGAGGGAGGGATGGATAGATGGATGGACTAGGGTCTCACACACAATAGGCAAGTGCAGCAATGCTGCGCTGAGCTCCAGCTCTGCCCTTTCTTCTGCCTTCCCGGGTCACATCTTGCTGCTGAGTCCTGTTCAGGACTTCTGTTCCTCGGTGTGAAGCTCCTCCTCTGGTGCTTTGCCCAACCATCACTTCTCTGTGACACCTGCAGTATCCAGAAGACGCCTCCATTTTTGTTCTATCTCTCTCCCCTTCTGAAGTTTGGCTCCATGGAGGTGGAAACTGTGTATCCAGTACTGATTCCCTCCCCCGCCCCCCTCCTCCATTGTGGATGCCAGTTTAGAATAAGACTGAAGACGAGACTGCATTGCCTCAAGGCTAGATTGCTGCTAACCTGGATAAGCCCACTGAAACACTGCCCTGCTGCCTACAGAGAACTGTACCCTCATAAAGGCAGCCCTCAGGATGCCCCTGTGGTCTTCACTAGATTGCCCACTGCAGGGGACCACACTACACCTAAATAAACTCTCCACTCCTGCCTTTTTCTCTCTTGTGAGTTTTTTTTAACCACCTGCATCGCTCACCTGTCACAGCCTATTGAAACCTTGCACCTAGGTTCTGTCCAACATAGACTGCATGTTGCATGAACATTTGTTTAGTAAAGTGAAAAAGAAATAAAATATCCTTTTCTAGGGGGTACATACTGAAGGTTCTAATGGAGAAAGGTGAGAAGGAAGAGAGGGAGGGGAAAAGGAGAAGAAGGGAAAGATGAAGGGAGGAATGGCAGGAGAAAGAGGGAAGGAAGGAAGAAGGAAGGCAGGGGGGAGAGAGAGATGAGACAGAGGGAAGGAGGAGGAAGGAGGAGCAAGGTGAAGGTGTGAAGGAGGGAAAGAAAAAAGGAAGGAAGATCCCATTATCCAGATGTTTCCAGTGCAGCTCAGGATGGAGAGCAATCAGCTCCTGACCAGCATCTCTGCCGTGGCTCCTTAGTCAGTCTGCCCCTCCCCTTTGCTTTCAGCAGAACACCCACACAGCGAATTCAAATCCCACAACCAGTGAGCCTGCCCTTGTTCTAATTCTCAACCTCAGACACACAGTCACATCTCCTTAGCCTCCAGGGCCCCTTCATCAGCACCCCAGCTGGACAGTAAATGCTCCAAAGCAGCTCAGTGGGGGAGATGAGCCCTCAGCAGACATCTTCCATCCAGGGCTCTTGGGGCTGGGTAAAGAGAGATGTCAACTAGCCACGCTGAGAGGAGAAATAGTGGCTCAGAATGGGGTGGCTTAGCTTGGCCTGTTCCTGAGAGGCCCTGGGTATTCAGGTCTGCCTCCAGTGCTATGCCATGTCCTGTACCCCAGTCTGCCTCACCCTCTGCAGTTGCTCTAATGTTCCCTCCCCTGTCACCCAGCAGGTGGAAAAACTGCTACTCTGCCTGGACAGGCAGCACACAGCCTAGCCTGCAGCCAGCAGCCAGCCAGCAGTGGCTATAGCAGCAAGGAGGCTGTTTGTTTTGTAGCTGGCTTCTTATTGCCGCCTCAGGTTCCTCCGCGTTTCCCCTTGATGTGGGACTTTGCTGAAGCTGGTTTTGTTTTTTTTTTTTTTAATCCCCAGGAGGGCCAGAAACATGTATGTCTTGGGTCATCACAATATCTCAATTTTCTAGCACCAGTAAATGTTTGTTGACTGCAGCAGAGGACTGGTGAGGGTTTACCTACTAAATGGTGAAGACCTCTAGACGTGTCTCTAAATGAGTGTGGTCTCGTTTAGAGGGAGTGGGAATAAATGTGTGCATGACAGTAATCCTGCATGGATCAGGATTGGAGCCAGAGCATGAAACAGGGGAGGGTAATTGTCCTCCGAGTGACAGACATTAAGCATGTTTAGTGGCAATACATTAGAATCAAATGAAAGCCTCACCTAAAAGAGTAGATTTGTTGTTGTTGGGGGTTAGGGAGTGTCAAACCGTCCTTCCAAACGTGTGTATGCCCTAGCTCCCTCTCCCAAAATGAAACTGTCCCGGTCACCTCATTATCCACTATTTACCACGAGGCTGACACACTTCCAGGGACTGAAGCCAGGAGCTAAGGAGAAATGTCAGAGAGAGAGGCCTTAAAGGAAGTGACAATTACAAAGCAGCTAATACAGGGAGTTCCCTCCCATGGAGGGAACTGTCAGGCCAGTGCCCAGGGCCTGGAGATTTATTGATACTAAGTGGATGGTATGCTGCAACCAGGGCTGACTATCAAAGCGCTCCTGTGAGCAGCAGGCCGGTCTGGGCTGCCATGCTAAAAAGCTTGGGGGCTTTTCTGCCCTGTGTCTCCCAAAAGGAGAGTCTTGGCCTCGATTTTCACTTCCTCCTGCTGTTGGGCTTGCCTTCCTGCAGACTGTCCTGGAGGTGGAGATCTCAGCATTGGACATAGCAGCAGGGTCTCAGAGCTGCATGGCTCTGTCTCACCTGTCATTCCTTACCCCTGAAATATGCTTTGTGGACAAGGTCTGAAGCCAACACAGTAATTTGGCTGCTGCCTCCTTATAAGGCATAAGTGCTCCTGTGACGTGCTGCTCGCTCTCTCTCTCTCTCTCTCTCTCTCTCTCTCTCTCTCTCTCTCTCTCTCTCTCTCTCTCTCTCTGTGTGTGTGTGTGTGTGTGTGTGTGTGTGTGTGTGTGTGTGTGTTCTCACATGGGCATACATAGGCCAGGGGTTGATGTTAACTGTATTCCTAAATCTCTCTCCACCTAATATTGGGAGATACTTTTTCACTGCATCCTGAGTTCACTGACACTGCATTCCAGGAAGCCCCAGGGATCCTTCTGCCCCCTGGCTTTACCTCCCTGGGGCAAGCATTGCAGGTGCACACCAGCACACCAGGATTTTTATGTGAGCCCTGGTGGTCTAAGCTTATTTCAGTCCTCAGAAGCACTTTACCCACTGAGCCTCCTCTTGAGGCTGACGTTAGATGTCTCTACCCAAACCATAGACTCATCCCTGAAGACACCAAGACTGAATTGTTATTGTAACTGTTTCCCGGTATCTGTCATTATCCTCTGGTGTCGTCGAAGCATTGGTCCTTGGGGCTGGGGCCTGTCAAGCTCACTAGCCCATCTCTAAAGGTGCCTCGTGAGGGTCAGGAGCTGGCTGTTTGGAAGTGAGCAAACGGGCACATTTGTGAGAGAGAAACAATTGCATGTGTGTGTATAAGCATGTGTGGTTCCTCAGGATGGAGGGGACATAAAAGAACACCAAGGCCAAACCATGGTGAAATAAACACATATGTAGGTAGAGATAGGTTCATACAGGAAGAAGTCAGGGGTTAATACATGTAAAAGATGATGATAGATAGATAGATAGATAGATAGATAGATAGATATCCAGATATATGGCTCAAATGGTGCAATGCCTTTTTCTCTGGCCAGAGAAAGGGCACTTGAAAAAATTGTTCAGAAGCTGAAGCTGGTCTGTTGGCCAGTCTATTTCTTTTCATCATCGCAGAGGGAGAAGGCAGCATGTCAAATACAACTCGGTTTCTGTAGCCAAAGTGGCAGAGCTCAGATGCAGACTTTCCTGTGTGCTGGCCACTAGTCTGTACTTTCCCAGTATGAAGAGGCATCCTTGGCCCTGGGTCAGTGGTCCAACGCCAGCACACACTGATGAGCACTGGAAGGTACTGTTCTCACCTGGGCTTTCCTACGCTGAGGACCCCACACATACTCCAGCGAGCTTTGATGAGACTGTGTTGGGACCCTGTGCTTCAGCTAAATGCGCATTGAGGTCCTGATTCTGCTTAGGAACACTCCTGTTCCTTCACCCCTGCTGGCCACTTCCAAGTACGCATCCTCCAACCAGGCTCCTCTTCGGATTTGCCTCAGGCCTCATCTGCCTCCTGCTAAAGAGCTAACTCACACTACAGGTTGAACGTTGCATGTTAAATGGAACTCCAGACCCCAGAGGCCTCTGGACTTAACGCCAGCACGCCAGCATGTGGTGTCTAAAGACTCCGAGGCCCCACCAGCCTCTAGGGCTGAAGGACCACAAAGGGGGGTTCCTGAAGATCTGGGCAGCCCAAGTTCTCAACCAGCGACTAGTTTCCAGTCAGCTAGACCAGACCCCAGAGTGCCAGTGTCTGAAGAGTACTGACTTCTGTACTCATACTGTGGCTGAGACTACCCCATTGTTTCACAGCTGAGAAAACCCCCAAAGAAGGCTGATTTTGCTCAAAGTCACTCGAGCTCTTTGTACTGATTAAAAGGAAGAGAGAGCCCTCTGGGTCTTCTATTGTCTAGTCTAGTACGTTCTCTATGGAGCCCTTAGCTCTCCGGTGACTATTTATCTTGACAGATCCAAAACCATGACTTACAACTACTAATTTATTCCTCAACACTTAACCAATGACTGCCCTACCCTGCAGACCTTGGGCCTGTGGAGTCTCCCTCTCTCTCCCTCTCCCTCTTCCATCCCTCTCTCCTCTCCCTCTCTCCCACTCCCTATTTATCTCTCCCCTCCCTCTTTTCCTCCTAGGGTTTAGTTGAAAGGAGGAGACACATCAAAGTAAAAAAATTGCCCTCTGTGACTACAAGTCGGGATCCACCCAAGTAAATCTAAGCTAGGCCATTCCCGTGTTGCATTCTTTTAGGGAGCAGCAGTAAATATACCTTCCTAGTCTCAGGGGGTAGAGCGCCCACTTTAATTTAAAAGAGGAAATTGTTGGAGGGGGAAATAGGAGGTAATTTAAGAAGGACTTTGTGGCCTGCTATGTCTAAGAATTTAGGCAGAGCTGTCTTCCTCCCCGCCCTCACCTTCCCTCCCTTCCTTCCTCTTCCTTTCCCTCCCTCCCCACATCCACCTTTTTCCCCCTCCCCACACTCTACTTTCCCTCTCTTCCCACACTGCACCCTCCCTTCCTCCCCACCTCCTGCTTTCCCCCCTCCACACCCCTCCTTTCCCTCTCTTTCTAAAGATATATCCATGCTGCAGCCACTAGGACCCCAGAGATCTGACTGAATGTGTGAAAGCAGAAGGCGGTGTGAGGGAAGAGGTCTGAAAGCTGGATTCTCATGCCACAGGACAGTGTTTCACTGCCCCAAGGGGAGAGAAGGGATCCTAAAAATACCCTGGAGCCTATTATAATATTTTAACAGGGTTTATGTGCTCCCTGTGCACACTAACCCCTGGAAGATGGATTGTGCATTTTGACAAATCTATATTTAACACGGGCGGATAATATACAACGAATGCTTCCTGGTAGGGAAAAAAATTCATACTAATGGAAAACTCGAGGCTGGTAATTACAATAGGCATTTAAAGGCAGTGCCTATTGTGGGCTGTACACAGAAAGTGAGTCTTGTTAGGCGGAAAGGGAAAGTAGCTTGAGTGGAGGAGTTTATGGCACCACCGCAGGGGGGTGGGGGGGAAAGCAACCCAGGGCAACAGAGGAGGAGGTTCAGGAGACCAGCTCCTTTCACCACCTACTCTGGGTCATGTGAACTCCCTTCCAGCATCCAGAATGCATTCCTTCATCAAACATTTATTAAGCACCTATGGTGTTCCAAGCACTCTGCTGGCTCTGGGACACAAACAATTAGTAGATTCAGAGAATCTGCCTGGACCGAAATCATTCCAGATGTAGACAGCATCTGTAGCTGTTGCTTTAGTGTGGCCACTAAAGGATGGGAACTGAGGCCAGTGATGAGACAGGCTGGTGGTGAAGGGGGGAAGGGATGCAGTCTGCTTGGGAGAGTGAGCCAAGCAGAAGCGGGACTGCAGGGGACTGATCTTCGCTGAGAGGAGAGGCAAAGGAACGTACTGCAGGCTAGAAGGGAACAGAGAGAGCAGAGCCCCTGAGACAGAACCACTGGAGGTGCAAAGTGCCAGCCAGGATGGCCAATCAGAGAGTGAGGAGATTAAGTAAGGCAAGAAAGGTCAGCAGGGAAGTTGTTCAGACTCTGTGTCAAGGTCGGATATGAAGGGACTTTTCCCCATGTGTAATGGGGATCTCAGAACCACAAGGAAGTGAAATACTGCATGTGATATCATTTTGGTATGTTAAATTAATAAGCTTCCTTGAGCTTCAGGGAGAAAATGGATTCCACTGCTAAAGTCCTCTGCCTCCCACCTAACCTAAATTTAAAGCTGTGTGCACACATATATGGATGCATGTGGATGTGTGCTTGTGTATACATGTGTGTGCGTGTGTGTGAAGTGTGTTCATGTGCACACGACAGTAACAGGGAAACCATGCAGGGAAGGGAGAAGTCTAGTGACAAGAGAAAGAAGGTGACAGGAAGGACAAAGCCAGTTACCTCAGGCTTTCTTTTCCGAAGAATCTACATTCAAAGTGTGTACATGGCGGTTGTTTTGTGAGAGTTAAGGGGACTAACAGGAATATCAGGAAAGGAAGAGAGGGCAACAAGAGAGAAGATGTGAGTGGGCAAAATACAATAATGCACACTATGAAGATTCCATTGTAATAAAGTCCATTCTTTTCTACACTAAAATTTAATTAGAAAAATCTTAGCACAATCATAGAATATCCAAAAAACTTAAAAACACTTCTTAAGAGTTATAGAGCATGTGAATAATGGACGTTAATTTAAAATTCCAAATGACATGAAGTTCGGGCCATGATTATCACCGTCAGCTCCTGGGACAGGCGTGGGGCAGGGTAGGGGAGGTGCCTCATGATGTTCCTGTCTAGATTGAAGAGCTGTCAATCACTGGGCAAGTCACCTCGAGGGAGTCACGAAGCTGGGAGCTGGAGTGGCAGACCACAGGAGGAGTTGGCATGTGGGTGTCAGGAGTGAATGTACCTGAAATACAATGTACTCATGTGTGAAATTCTCAAGGAATAAAATAAACCACATCAACAACAATAATAATAATTCTCTAGGAATATTCAAGTTATGGGTTTTTGAGGACTCGGCATGATAATGTGCTTTGAAGTTCTTACCTCATGATGAAGTAAAGAGAGTCCCCTGGCTGAGGCAAGGGCTGTGAGTTCTCCATCCTATGTCAGATAGAAAAGTGAAGTTTACAGACTGACTGATGGACAGCTCCATCCCATGCCCTTCCTATCACATTGTAAGCAGCAATCACCCTCAAAACAGCATTCATAACTGCTGGGATCCTGCAAAATGGATCCCGTGGGGATGTTTACATGGCAAAGCAATGTTGTGGCTGATGCTCTGGAAGGCCTGAAAATCTGCTAGCAAGGCATGAGACCTCAACACAAGCATCAGCAGGAGACATGCAAGGAGAGGAAGGGCAAGGTGAAGAAAGTCAATACTAGTCTTCCTAAACCCATATCAGCAGCAATAGTAGCCTGCTGTCCTTCCTATAATACCTTTTAGGCTTTGCCTTAAAGCCATGGCTAAAGAAATGAAAGGTAAGTTGACAGTCAGCATATCTACCCACCTTGGATTTGACCTAGATATATAGCATGAATATGTCCACTAGCTGTGTGCGTGTACATGTTTGTAAGCGTGCACACACAGAAGTCAGAAGATGACCTCAGATGTTCATACTTTCCAGCCCAAGAGATTCCAAGAAACCTATTGTCCCCACCTCCCATCTAACTATAAAAGATTACAGCAAACATACCACTGTGCTCAGCTTTCTGCAGCCTATGGATTCAAACTCGTGCCTTCACACTGGCGTGGTCAGTGCCTTACTTACTTAGCCATCTCCCCAAGACAAATGTGTCTATTAACTTTCAATCCTTGCTTTTAGTTCACCCTTTTTAAAAAGGACACTGTCGGTCTTTTCTTAACAGCATCATTGTAGTGACAGGAGGCATTAATCATGTGAAAGTGCTTTTCTGGGTGGCTACTGTGATCAACCGTCATGATGACCTGTGGTCTATAATGTCCATATGATAACATTGGCTGTGGACAGATGGGTGAGGGTTCACACAGATGCAAGTGTGAATAGAATGGCTGGATGATCAATGAAATGGTAAACAGATTGATAGTTGAAGGCATGAATGGATGGCTGACTGGTAGAGTAGATGGCGAGACAGCAGATGGTAAGTGATAGTGAATTCAGTGGATTTTTTGAGCCATCTGGCCATTTGTTTACAGTATCTTCTATTTGTTAACTTGAGATGGGGATGTTATACATGTGTACATGCAGATGTGTGAACCTATGTGCACATGTCCAGAGACCAGGCAAGGATATTGGGTGTCATCCTCTGTTGCTCTCTACCCTGTTCCCTTCAAAGGCCTCTCACTGAACCTAGCGATTACTATTTATGGTGGGCTGGTGTCCAGCGAGACCCAAGAATTTTCATGTCTCCACACCTCAGCACTGAGATTACAAACATAAGCAACCATGGCTAGCAGTTTCCACGGGTGCTAGGGTCAGAATGTCGGGCTTCATGCTTATGCAGCGAGGATTTTTATGTAGTGAGCCTTCTCTACAGCCTCCACTAACTTTTTGCATCTCCTCTTCCAGTCTGTTCCCAGTTCTCCAAAGGAGTCTATGCCATCTTTGGGTTTTATGAACGAAGGACTGTCAACATGCTAACCTCCTTCTGCGGGGCCCTCCATGTGTGCTTCATTACGCCAAGCTTTCCCGTCGACACATCCAATCAGTTCGTCCTGCAGCTGCGCCCGGAACTACAGGAAGCTCTCATCAGCATCATCGACCATTACAAGTGGCAGACCTTTGTCTACATTTATGACGCTGACCGGGGTAAGCTAAGGGTTAAAGAAAGAAGGTTGTTTAGGGATGGAGAAAATTCACCATCAGTGAAAGGAATGATTCCTCTCTGTCTCTGTGGAACACACGAGGAAGCAAGCCAGGCGCTTTATTTGTGCGTGGTGATCTTTTGGCTGCCAATATTTAACCCAGAGTATGAAGATTCATCCCTTGAGACAGGGGTCCTCTAATCCATCAAGCTAGTCTACCATTCACCAAACTCTTATGTCACTGAAGTCTGAGGTCTTCAGCAAAGTGGCCCACACCTCACAGCATTGTTAATTGAGTGTAGAGCAGAACCAGATCTGAACCCATGTTCTCTCTTCACCGGCCCTGGGACTCTGAGCAGATTTGTGATGCATTAGTTTTACCACTTGTATAGTGGGTCAAGTTCCCCCAATGGCTCCATCCCCTCATGTCTGAAATGAAGATGAGTTGCCACAACTTCAAGAGTGTATTATGAGGATTTAATGAGATAATGACTGAATGTGTTCATTCATTGCCTACAGTCTAGTAAATATTCAAAATCCTTAATATGTGTTATCTGCTGTCCATCCTCTTCACCATCAACAGCAGGAGCACCATCATTACCACCTTCAGCTCTATCCCATCATCATCATCATCATCATCATCATCATCATCATCATCATCATCATCCTCTAGTGCTTTATTATGGCACAAGATTATTCTGAAAGGGAACATTGGCCAATGACCCACACAGTGGCTGCTGTCTGAGAAGGGAAATCATCACAATACAGAGAGAGAAGGAGATTAACAAAAATAACAGAAAGAAATGGATGCTTCTGCTCTCTCCCTCTATGTAACTTCCTCTTTTGAATGGCACCTGTCCCTCTGCCTGTAAAACTGTCATAATCAGCCACTCCCCTGTCCAAAGTATTTAATAGTCTCTGCAGGAAACTGACAAGGAAGGGATCCCCTGCCCCTAAAGTGTCTAGGCTTTAGTCCTAGTCTGTTCATCTCTTTACACTTGGCCATGCATAAGGAGGCAGGGCGGGGCAGGCAAGCAGACATCAAGGGGTCAGAAAGAGGAAGAGTTCCTATTTAGAGGATGAACGGATGGAGACAATAACACGGGATGCAGAACAAAGGAGGGGGACCATATAGGTAGATGCAATAAATAAATGCACCCCAGGATAAGGAGGATACAGAAAGTAAAAAGTATGGGAAACAACAGAGAAATGCGATTGTAAAACTCAAAGGGGGCAGGATTACAAAGCACCTACTGTGTGACAAAGTGTTAGCTATTGGAGCCATATCCAAATTTCCCAAACTTGACTCACAGTTAGCAGCTATCTTTGATACTAAGTTAGCCTGTTCAGTAAGTGATTACTAAGTTCCTTCAATTGGTTACCTTTCTGTTCCTGTGGTTTAAAAAAGAAAAAAGAAAAAAAGCCCTGGAAAAAGTATCTTAAGTGGTGAGGAGGGCATAGCAACAGGAGCAGGAAGCCAGGCTGACGGCATCACATCTGCACAGGGGAAGCAGAGGAAGAGAACAGGAAACGGGACAAAGATATGAACCCTGAACGCCCACCCCCAGGGGCATCCTTCTACCTTCCTAAGGTTCCATAACCTCCCCGAAACAGCACCACCAAACTGGGGACCTAGTAAGTATCCCTGTGCATGAGCCTATCTGGAGCTCCTCATTCAGGGTACCACTGTCCCCAAATACTAGCAGTAGCAGTTACCGTTTAGAGAACCCTTAGCGTACCAGACCAGACCATGTCCAACATTGCTATTTAATCTCCATCAGAGCCTGTGAGGTAGGCACTATTCTTGCTGCCACTTTACTTTGGAAGAAGCCAAAGTCCACACAGACAAATGAGCTTCTGGAAGCACTTTAGCTTAAATTTTGGATCTGGTCCTTTAAAGCTGTCTTTAGTCAACCGTCTTTCTTACTGTCTGTCGTGGCCTGCAAACAGAATGCCAAAATGACCAGGTACTTGCCTCTATGGCATTCAGGCACCCAGAGAGCAGCAGGACCTAAGCTTCCTACAGGAGCAGGATATGGGACAGCAGTGACCACCTAGGGACGCAGATATAAATAGTGGCGAGTGCACAGGGACAGTGGTGTAGACAGCATCAAGCATCCCTGGAAGTGGATACAGGCAGATAGCTACATGTGCCCGGTGGAAGAAGGGATGGGCTGCGTCAAGCGCAGGCAGCAGTGGGTGTCACCTTCGAATGCCGAAGCTGCCATTTCTCTGTCCTCCCCTCCACTGCAGGCCTGTCAGTCCTGCAGAGAGTCTTGGATACAGCTGCAGAGAAGAACTGGCAGGTGACGGCTGTCAACATTATGACCACCACAGAGGAAGGATACAGGATGCTCTTTCAGGACCTGGAGAAGAAAAAGGAGAGGCTGGTGGTGGTAGACTGTGAATCAGAACGCCTCAACGCCATCCTGGGCCAGGTACTGAAGTCAACAAGGGGCACAAGGCAGACTCTGGAGACAACTGGGGAGAAGATGGGTGTGCTTCTGCTGTGGGTGTTGTGGGGGGGGTGCGTCTAAAGAGGCCTCTTGATGAGGTGAGCCTTGACGCCTTCCATTTCACACTCTGTGAGTCCTAAAACTTCCATATAAAACCTGGTAAAATAGCAAAGCCCACAGGAGCCTTGATATGACACTTTGAGTGATCCTGACACTGACTGACCAAAAAAACTTACTTTGTGTGTTCCTCTTTACTGTTAAAATTAAATTGCATTGTCCTTTAGAACTTACGAGGTCCAAACTGCAGACAGACTCCTGTGTTCAGCCTGGAGATGTGTCACTCCCAGATCCAGCATTAGGAGTCACACGGCCTTGGACAGCTGACCTGTTTGAAGGGCCACCTCCCCCACCTCCACTCCTTCCCTGAACAGCTCCTGCCTCTGAGAGCAGGACGGATGCCATATCCTATGAACAGGTGCTGTAAGCTCAATGGCTTCAGCCAACCATCCCTAAACTGTATTTGCTCTGATTTCAGAATTAGAGAAAGGAAGGCAGCCCAGCCTAGAGCGCCTCTGTGTAGGTCAGTGTCTTTCTGTGCTGCATTCGTGTATTCAGATGAATGAGCAAGGAGGAGGCTTGCAGTCATGTTTGAACAGTATCATATAATGAAAGATAGGCTTTTTAAGGTATTCGGTGACATGACAAAGCTGCTTAATGGCCCTCAAGAACCTGGATACCACCACCCCACCTCACCCCTCCACCTCCCACCAAGGGGAGCCTCATCACCAGATCAGCAATCACTGTGAAGCTTCCACAGCCGAGCAGGGAGGACTTTGGAAGTCCTGGGCTCTTTCAGGCATTAACTATGTGTGTTCTCCAGTGTCAAGTGTGGATTTGGGGTTTGCTCTTGAAGAGAAGCCAGCACAAACTTGTTTCTATGGTGACAAAAGTCCTCTGGGCTGTAGTCGGGTTACTGAGTCCTAGCATCCAGGGCAGGGGTTGTGGGGGCAGGGACAGTGTAGGGCAATGTGTGAAGGCAGAGGCTCTAGAACCAAACCAGTTGGGGTTCGGCTTCCAGGCTGAGTGCCTGCTGGCTCTGTGATCATGGACCAGGCTGGTGACCTGTCCCCATCTCATATCCCCACTCTGTAAGGCCGAAATAATGATAACTTTCTCTAGAAGGCCTCTACAGGAACCAGAAGGACCAAGGCATGGGATGTTCTTAGCGAGGAGTTTGCCCATAGGACGGGATGTGTGAAAATGCTCCCCATTGCTGCTATTCATAGCGCCAACTGCACTGGCTTCATGAGTCATCTCCCCTTCTCTGACGATAAAGGAATTTATCTACAAGATTGGGATAAAGGCTCCAGCTCTACAAACCTAGGGTTGGAGGAAGAGATGGGAGATGAACGGAATGAATAGACTCAAGGTGTCCTTACTAGAGAGGTGGCTTGTCCTGGACGGTGTCATGCCGCCATTTTCTGGGGACGTACGGCAGAGGAGAGAAGGTGCTGCGTTAGGCTCTTTCCGTGTGTGATAGTCATGCTTACACAGTGAAGGTCAAATAGCGCCTACCACTTTCCCTGTTACAGATGAGAAAGAGGTGTTTGTTCTCTTTTTTTAAACAAAGGTCTTACCATTAAAATAAAAGGAAATCAGGCAGTCACACTGAGCTAGATTTGGTGATATAGCCCAAGGTCTTAAAAATACAACTTTCTTCGGTGCTAGAGCAATTGCTCAGAGGTTGAAAGCCCTGGCTGCTCTTGCAGAGGACCTGGGTTTGGTTCCCATCCACCAAATGGCAGTTATAACCATCTGTGCTCTGGTTCTAAGAGAGACATCTCCCTCTCTGGCCTCCAAGAGCACCAGGCACACATGTGGTGCACAGTTATACATGCAGGCAAAACAACCATGTACATTTTTAAAAATAAAACTTTCTTTTCTTTTTTTGAGATAGGGTTTCTCTGTGTAGCCTTGGCTGTCCTGGACTCTCTCTGTAGACCAGGCTGGCCTCGAACTCACAGCGATCCACCTGCCTCTGGCTCCCAAGTGCTAGGATTACAGCCATGTGACATCTTACCTGGCTAAATACAGCTTTCTGAAGCTAGGGGTATGTCTCTGTTAGTAACATGCCTGCTACAGAAGCATACTGACCTAAGTTCAACCTCCAGCACATACTTATAAAACAGAGTGGAGTGACCCATGTTTTTAATCCCAGAACTGGAGAGCTAGAGATGGCTGGTTGATCCCTGGATCTCCCTGTTCAGTGATCCTAGTTCAACTGGGGAGTCACCTAGGTATCAGGTTTCCAAAACTGTTCTAAAAGGCTGATGAGTAATGACACCAAAGATTGACCTCTGGCCAAAATGCAAATGCAAATGCACACACACACACACACACAGAGAGAGAGAGAGAGAGAGAGAGAGAGAGAGAGAGAGAGAGAGAGAGAGATGAATATGCGTATACACATGAAGACAACATATGCAACACAGAGTGCAATTTTCTTACCTGTACATCTATCACAACTTCCTCTGTCAAGGGCAAATTTTTATTTCATAAAGAAATGTCCCATTTAGTCATTTTTTTTTTACAAATATTCTTGATGGCAAACATTTTAAATTATAGGATCTTAATAGGCTGAACACAGAGACCAAATTTTGAAAGGATCCTTGGGGTCACTTGATTGATAGCTTGTGCCTATGTTTCACAGCTGATGCTGAGGATCACTGATATGTATATGTATATATATATATATATATATATATATATATATATATATATATATATATATATATATATATAAGGGGCAGGATAGAGGAGCATCAGAAATCACAAAGAGGTGACAAGATGACAGAAACGTAAGGAGAAACAGAAGGACAACTCAACCCACAGAGATGAGTGGTAATCAGCTCTGGCTGTCTGGTTGCTCTATAACAGGGGGAGAAGAAAAAAAAAAAGAATCCCATCTAAAAGATGAAAAGAAACCATTGACACTTCTTTGCCCAGGACAGAAACCACGGTTTTCTGAAGCCTCTAGCTGTTTTTTGGTTCTGGTGCTGCTCATTGTCCCACTAGGGGCCAGCAGGGGAGAAGAGGCCCAATATTCTACTCCTTGGGTCTCATGGGTTTTGGCTGGTGCCATCTGGAGAGGAAATCTATTATTTAGGACTGAGCTAACCTTTGACCATGATTACAAAAAAAAAACAATTAATTGCAAGTTAAGGAGCCCAGGTGCAATCAGTCACATCCTCAATGTAGAAGACTATTGTGAATAAAGGGAAGGTCTGATGTCAGCAGACCAAGAATTTCAGGAAGCAGAAGGTTTGGCTTAGGCAGGAAAGGGTGTGGTGCATGGGTAGGCTTGCCCTTGGTGGCTAGAAGGATGAACCCATCACCTGAGGATAATGGCAAAGATGGTAGCTAGCCCTGAGCTTGAGGCGCAACCCCTGTGTAGGTCTATCTCCCTATTGCAATGCTCACTGAGGACTCTGAAGTTCACAAGTGTAATTAACCTTCACCGCTTCCGCCCACCAGCAGTGTGTTTCATGCTGAGCTGGCTTTGAAGGAATCGAGACCAGTCTTCTGCGTGGAGCTCGTCGCTGTGCTCACGTCTTCATTCTGACACACGTGGGCGACACCCCGGGACTAGAAACCAGCCACTTCAGGGTGTACAAACTGTAGCATCATCAGCCTTAGAGAACCATCCCCACCCATAGGCTAAATCCACACACAGGAACCAAGGGAAGAAGACCTCATCAAGCACAAGCACAAAAGCACAGGAAAGAACAAACTTCCAAACCTCTGATATGAGTAGGGGACAGAGAAAATAACATGCAACAACTGAATGAACCAACAAAGCAAGCAAGAAAATACAGATATTAGCAACCCCTTTCCATAGTAACTCTAAATGTAAATAATTATAACCCTCCAATTGAGTGAAGACTGGCTGATCCAATTTAAAAACAATATCCAATGATGGATTGTTTATAAGAAACACACCAACAGCCGGCAGTGGTGGTGCATGGCCTTTAATCCCACCACTCGGAAGGCAGAGGAAGGTGGATCTCTGTGAGTTCGAAACCAGCCTGGTCTACAGAACAAGTCCCAGGAGAGTCAAGGCTACACAGAGAAACCCTGTCTCAAAAAACAAAACAAAAACAAAGGAAGAAAGGAAGGAAGGAAGGAAAGAAAGAAAGAAAGACACTAGCAAAAGACAAGATTGGAAGTGATAGGAATTCCATACATCAGGAAAATGGAAGCCTGAAACAAGCAGAAGTAGCCATACTTACATATGATAATACAAAAGTAAGGTCACTGCTGTGTTACTAAACGGGACAATCCGTCAAGAATGTGTGCACCAAATATTCATGCACACTAATTCATAGAAAAACACTACTGGTCAGAGATGGACTCCTAGAGTCCAAGATAATAATGCTGAGTGAATTCAGATCCCACTCATGAATAAGTAGATAATTTAGTTCAAGAAAATCAACAAATGAGCTTCTGAGTTACGTTGTACCCTAGGTCAAAGAGACCTAGACATCTACAAAGCATTCCACCAAACAGCTACAAAATACAAAATACAAAATACAATGACCCATGCACCTTATCTAAAAATCAGTGACATTTTAGGCAAGAAAGTAAGTTTTAACAAACATAATCAAATTAATTCATTGTATAATTATCATATATACTTGATATTTGGTATATGATATCATATGTCATTATATATTATCATAGTGGAATAAAACCAGAAATCAAGAGGAAAAGAAATGGCATAAACTATACAAGAACATATAGGTCGTAAAATACAGTCTCAAATCATAAGTGGTTTGTTGAGGAAAACATAGAAAAATATTTTCTAAATCCTCTATTCAAATAAAAATAAAATAAAATAAAATTTATGAGAACCTTTGGTTACAGAAATATAGTTATTGATCCTTACACTAAAAATCAAATTGTGAATTAATAAATTGATACATTTCAAAGGTTTAGAAAAAAAATGTAGAACCTCAAAACCAGTAGAAAGAAAGCAATAGTAAGGGACAGAGCACAAATTGATTAAATGGAAACCAAAATAGCAGTACAAAAAAGAAAGAAAGATAAGAAAGGAAAGGAAAGAAAAAGAAAAACATTTGACTTTTTGATAAGAAAGCAAAATGAACAAGCCCTTGCATAAACTAACTGAAGAAAGTAAGAGGTGGCCCAAATTAGTAACAACTGGGGGAGCATTATAGTGGATACCAATGAAATCCAGAGGACCACTAGAGAATACTTTGAAAATGTAGGTTCTGAACACATTAAAAAAAATCTAGAGGAAATAACTGAATTCCTAGAAGCGTATGACCTACCCAAATTAAATCGAGACAGTAAAAACAACTTCCTCAGATCTGTATTAAGTGATGAAAATAGAACAGCAGTAATGAGTCACCCAACAAAGAAAAAGCCCAAGACTGGAAGGAATCACTGCCAAGTTCTATCAGATCTTTAAAGAAACGCTCCTGAAACTATTTCAGAGGCTGGAAAGGGAAGGAGCATTACCAAAGTCATTCTATAAAACTGGTGTGACTCTAACCCCACATCCAGATAAAGAGAGGGGTTGGGATGAAGGGAGAGACATAAATACAGACTAGGACAGGAAGAACGGAGGAAGAGAGAAACAGAGAGATGGTGAGACTGCCTATACACTAGTTTCCTTGACAAACAGCAAAAATTTCTGTGGTTACCTGCACAGGATAAAGCCAAAAGCCCAGCACAGATGGAGAGATGACCTTCACGCTCCACCCTTTTACTGAGGCGCTATCTGTGGTTGATAGTTTTCATGACAGGAGGACTCATTCCTTTCTGAGGATGAGGACACTGATATAACACTATGCTCCAGTGGATGGCCCCACACCGTGCTCAGCTGGACTTCATGAGTCACAAGAATAGGTTTAAAAAGACATGAAGTTATAAAGGGGTCATGTTGGTAGAGATATAGGGAAAGCTGAGAGGAGCAAACAGGATAGATGTGATCATATCACATGTTATAGCTTAGATGCATTAAATCCCCAGGAATAAAGGAAAAATTAAATGTTTTTCAGAAAAAAAATGCTTGTAAAACTAATTTAAAGCCACATTTAAAAGATCAGATAGTATAATCAGGTTGGTTTCTTTCAGAGGATGCAAGGATGGTCCAACATTCGCAAATCAGCCCATGTAACACATCACAGAGATGGATGCATGGACAGAAGTTATATGACCATGTCAGTACATGCAGGAAAGCCTTTGATAAAATCCAGCATCCTCTCATGATAAAAAAAAAAAAAAAAACCAATGAAACTAGGAATAAAAATAGCATACCTCAGTATAATAAAGATTTTGTAACAAATATACAACCAATGTTATATTAAGTGAGGAAAAACCTAAAAGCATTTCCTGTAAAGTTGGGTATAAGACAATCGTGTCCACTTTCTTCACTCATAGTGCATGTACTCTTTGGAGTCTGGGAGCTATAAAGAAAGAATAAAGAAACAGAAGACATCCAAACTGGAAAGAATGAAGTCCAATTATCTCCATTTTCAGACAACATGGTCTATACTTAAAAGACTAAAGATTCTATTAGGAGACTCTTTGATCTGATAAAAAATTTTCTGGAAATTGCAAGTATATGAAAACATACAAAATCAGTAGCTTTGCTATACGGCTATAAAATACTTGCTGAAAAATGATTTTAAGTTCCATTCACACTAACTTTTTTTTCCTTTTCTTTTTTTTTTCTTTTTTTCTTTTTTTTTTCCCACACTAACTTTAAAAATAGAAACACTTATGCATCAGCTTCCTTGTTGTTTCTATGTGAAAATATTCTGACAAAAAGTAGCTCAGGGAAAGAAGAGTTGCTATTGGATCACAAATCCCAGAAGGATATGTTATGCCCAAATTTTGAGAGACTCCCCAAAGAGACCACCAAGAGCCGAGTCCAATGCAATGGCAAGGAAGTCTTTATTGCAGGTTCAAACCTGGGCCACCCCTCTCACGGACTGGCACAGCAGATGCAGGGAAGTGGCCTCAAGTCTCAACTGAGAGGGCTTTTTATAGGTTTTAGACAAAAAAATGGGTTTTACAGTATATGATTGGATGGCATTTGAGCAGAAAACCTGCCAGCAGGGAGTTACAAGCCTTAGTGTTTTTGTGGTTGGGTAATAGGTGTAAGGGCAAGTTGGCCCATAGAAAAGATTGGTTGAAGTAGTCATGGGGGCATTAGGAACTTTGGCCTGGCTTCTCATAATTGGTTGTTGCTATGTACCAGGCCACCTGCTGGTCAGCTTGACCAACAGAGAATGTATTTGGACTTTCTCAAGGTGAGCTGACTGTATTGCTAGGGAATATTTTTCTGTTTAGACTAGTTTGTGGTTTTTCTGGAAGCTGGATTCAGCCCTTAGCTAGGTTTAACACAAAATGGAGCTTCTTTTTCAAAATGGAGTTTGTCTGGTCTTTTCAGATAGAACCCACTGTCATGAGGAAGGCATGGCAGCAGGAACCGGCTGATCACATAGCAACTACACACAGGAAGCAGAAAACAGGAAGTAGGGCACAGCTATAATGCTTCAAAACCCACCCCTTTGGAGATACTTCCTCCAGCAAGGCTGTATCGGCTAAGGATTCCTTGACCCCTCCCCAGATAGCAACATTAGGTGGAGCCGAAGTTTTTAAACACACGATCCTATGGGGAACATTTCAAACCAAGACAGCCTAGCAATGAACCTAACAAGGAGTGGAAAGGACTCTATAATTAAACCTCAAAACACAGATGAATCAGTGAATGAGACACTACAGAACGGAAGAGTCTCCCTCTTCCCTTCCTCATGGGTCAGCAGAACTACAATGTGAAAATGGGCATATTGCTGAGAACTCTCTGCAGAGTCAGCGCAGTCCCCATAAAAATTCCATTAGCCCCCTTTATAGAAATAGGAAATGGAGCTCCTGATCTCAAATTATACCACAGGGCTATAGTGATGAAACCTGCATGGCAATGGCACAAAAACAGACATGATAACCATTGATTGGAACGAAGCAGAGTTTCTAAAAAGAGAACCGTGCCAACTAAAGCATGGTGCCAAAAATACACATCAGAGCAAGGGCACCCTCTTCAGCCGTATTGTTGAGGAAGCCAGAGTCCCACAAGCATTCTTTTCACTTAGTAAAAAATAAAAAATAAACTCAAAATAGATCAAGGCCTTCATTTAAGACCCCAAATTCTGAATCTGCTAGAGGGAATTAGAGGGAAAATACCGAAATTTAGGCCTTGCCTGAGGACGCTCTGTAAAGAACCCTAGTAGGTCAGGGTGTGACAAATGGGATTTCACACAATTAAAAATCTTTTGGACTTCAAAAGAGACAATCAGCAGAGTGGAGAAAGAGCCTGCAGAATGGGAGAATAAAACTGTTCACTATTCATCTGCAAGAGATTAAATACTAAAAAAGAAGAAAAAAAAATCCAGTCAGTAACTGGAGCGCTGAACTGAACAGACTGTTCTCAAAAGAAACATAAATAATCAAGAAATGATTGAAAATCTGTTCAGCATTCTTAGCCATGAAGGAAGTACAAATCAAATTCACACTGAGTTTCCACTCACTCCAGTCAAAATGGCTAAAATTGTGCTGGTGAGAGGCTCGGCGGACACAGATGCACGGAGCAAAGCCCAGAAACCCAAACTTGAGTCTTGGAACCTCCGTGGTGGAAAGAGACAAGCAGCTCCTGCAAGTTGGCTTCTGACCCTCACATGCACACACGTGTGCATGGATACACACGAAATAAATAAACATGCAACTAGAACAGAAACATTCCTTCTTTTTAAAATCTAAAATATCGCAGATCAAGAAAAGAATGCTAGGTAAGAGGACACATGCTTTGAATCCCAGCATTCAGGAAGCAGAGGCAGACAGTTTTCTGCACGTTTGAGGCCAGTCTGGTATACATAAGGAGTTCAGAAAAATAAAAACGAAAACAAGGTCCACACTACTTCTGGGAATATCAACTAGCCGGTATGGCTGTTCCTCAAAAACTAAAAACGTAACTAGCATAGAAATATGGTCCAGCCACACCAAATACACCTTTGGATGTCACAGAGATGGAGACAGTGTTCACAACAGCAGAAGTGCACATCAACAGACAACAGACAAATGAGTGAGGAGAAGGTGCTCTCTGCACCAAGGAGCTCCACTAAGGGATAAAAATGGAACTCTTTTGTTTGCAGAAAAATCAACAGGTTAGAAGGTATCAGATTAAGTGAGGTAAAGCAGGCTCAGAAAGCCAAGCACTACAAATTTCTCTTATAGGCAGACTACAGACTTTAAAACATAAAAATGTATAAACTCGGGAGCCGGAGAGATGGTTCAGCGATTAAGGGCATTTGCTGCCCTTGCTGAGGACTTGGGTTTGGTTCTCAGAACCCACATGACTTGTAACCCCACTTTCAGAGTATCCTATGCTCCCTTTGGGCCTCTATAGTCACTGCACACAGATGATGCACATATACACGTATAGACACTCATACATAGTATGAATAAAATTAATATATAAAATTTTACATAAATTTATATTTATATGAACATAATTTTATATTTATATAAAACGAATAAGCCTGAAATATATACATATATAGCAAAGAGGGTTATTTGGGTAGTTTTCTTTACCAGCATATAAGACACTAAATGATATAATACAGTCATTAAGGACAGAATGAATTCGAGGTGAGAGTTAACCAGAGCCTCCCAAGGCCATCCATCATGCTGCCCTGTTTTATTATCTCTGTGGTGTTTATGACCTGCTGACGTCTTCTTCGATCATCTATTTATATATTTACCATCTGGCTTCCTCCTGAAACTGCATCTCAGCTCAGTGAGGTCACTGGAACCTTGCCTTGCTATTTGAGCTGTGCCCCCAGCATATTATCCAGTGCTTAGCAGAAAGTCCGGGTTCAGTAAATGTTTGTTGAACTACTCACAGAAGGCTATACAGCAGAGGTCTGATGAGAAGTCATCCAGAAGGCATGTAGAGATTTGGGGAGACCTGCGGGGGCCATTCCTGTGCAATCTATGGATAAAGAAAGTTCAAAGAGGGCCTGGAGAGATAGCAGTTAAGGGCACTGGCTGCTCTTCCAAAGGACCAGAGTGCAATTCCCAGCACCCAGATGGCAGCTCACTGTAACTCCAAGATCTGACACCGCCACACAGACACACATGCAAGCAAACACCAAGGCACATAAAATAAAAATAAAGTCTTTTTAAAAGTTTCTTTAAAAAGAAGAAAGAAAGAAAGTCCAAAGCATGTTCATTGGTGATAAGGTTTGTGGGGCAGTCAGGGGAAGGACCTACCTTCACAATACCCTTTTCAGCCAGTGACCTTGTGTGCGTCTATCTGTGTCCTGTTTATTGAGGGGTGCCTCCCATCCGGAACATCGTATATCACTCCCTGTGTACTGTGCACCAGCTTCATGCAGTTAGGATTTGGTACATGTTTGCAAGATAAAATAAATCAAAGCAGTGAGTCAGCCACTGAATCGGAGTGGTGTGGACGCCACCATCAGGTTGAGATGCACAAGTCACTCACTGGTACAGGTTAAAAGTCATCCTGTATTGGCTTTTCCTCTGCTTCCTTCTGCACCCCTGAGTTGTAAAATCACTGTGGCTACACTCTCTGAGCGCAGTGGCTTCTGAAATATCTTTATTTGCTGTTTTGTGTTTACTGGAAGCTGAACAGGCTTTTGATAAAGGTATCTCCTTGTTGAAGAGACGGCATGCCATTCGACAAGAAAGTGGAAAAGTAATGAAGAATTATTAATAAAACTATCACCTCGGTGGGTCTGAGCTCCAGCGTCGGGAATTCCAGCCTCATCACTATCCCAGCATATGCAGTGCGTGCACTTGCATTTAATTAATCCCAACATCAAAAAAAACGCAAGCCGTTATGCACATACATCCAATTAAGGAGATGTCTGAGTGTAGATTTTAATAACCTTGAGAATTTATTCAGTTAGGCCAGAAGCCTGGGCTCCTCTCATATATTTTATGTCTCTTTATAGCAGTGCAGGGGGAGAGGCAATAAGCAGAGTATACAAACCCAATTCAGGGATTTAAAAAAAAAAAAAGAAAGGAAAGAAGAAATAGACCAACTTAATATTGTGGCCAGAACCAAGGTGTGGCCTCAGCTGTTCCTTGTGAGTGGCCTGTCAAGCAGACCCAGAAAACCTGGGGCGGCTCTAGCCACAAATATTTTCCACGATTAAGGGCAGCTTGCATTCACAGTGGGAGGATGAGGCTTGGGGAGCCAGCTCAAGGGTTAAAGTGCTTACAGTACAAATGTGGGGAGCAGAGGCCAGATCCAGGACACCCACATAGATGCTGCTTGGCTCTAATCTCACTGTTCAGAAGGCAGAGACAGGGTACCCAGACTACCTAACTAGGCAAACTCTTGCTGCTGGTGAGAGAGTCTGCCCTTAGTGTAAGATGGAATAAGATGCCTGCCATCAACCTCTGGCAGGCTGCACTCATATGTGTGCCCATTTATGTGTGTACTAGTGCACACATACACGTACAAGCAATAAGACAAAAAAATTTAAAAAGACAAGACTGTTTGGGAATCCTGGCTGCTTCCGTCAAAAGTAACCTGATGCCCATGCACAAAGTGTCAGGTGTCAGAGACCTCCGTCCATTCCCAGGGGGCTGGGAAAAATCACTACACCAGTTCAGGCCAATTCCACTTGTCCAATGAGGGGTGAATCCAGGTAATTCAGCCTTCCTTCCCAGTGCCCATGTTGAGCGGTCTATTGATGTCTGAGTGCTAAACTACTTACAAAGGAGAACACAGAATTCCGAGACAGAAAGCAGAGATGGTGTCTGCATGGTTTCATGCCCAAATGACGAGCCACTCACTCATATGACCCCCCCTGAGGAGCCCTGCCAGATGCCGCTGTGAATAGCAGACAATTCCATACAACATGACATTCTTACACCATGTTGAATAATGCTTTATAGAAAGAGAGCAGTAAGCATGTAGGCTCCCTCCTTGGGGTTATAGTGATACCCTCCCACCACCTGAACTCCTCAAACCAGGCAATAGTGATTTCAGGTCCTGTATTCACCTCTCCATAGCTGCACAATGTGAAGGAGTTAGGGTTCCTCCTCTGTGGCTTCTTCTCATCTGTCAAAGATGCCAGCAGCATCACCATTGTTGCATGGCAAGGATGCTGTGGTTGCACGTACTAGGGACAGAGAAGGCATGTCGTAAATAGCCAGTCAGTGTCAGCTGCTGTCATCACTGCTCCCCATCGCTGTCGGTGTCAGTATGACTGATGAGAAGCCTCGCATTATGTCTTTCAGATTGTGAAGCTGGAAAAGAACGGCATTGGTTACCACTACATCCTCGCCAACCTGGTGAGTAGAGTGTCACGAGTTGCCCAGTGGTGCTTCCCACACCAAGGGTCTGAGCTTGCTCCACACCCACCTGATGGGAGCCGTGTGGGAGGAAGGGACGATTCTCAGTGGCGTCCCTAAATCTTCAAGACACTAAATGTACCTCTTTACCTCCATCCTTCTGCTATAGTTTCTGTTCTGTTTGCTATGAAAACAAAAAACAAAACAAAACAACAAAACAGCTCTAGATTATCATCCGTCATTGTGGGAAGTCAAGGAAGGAACTTCAAACAGCTGGTCACATCCCATCCAGTCAAAAGCAGAGAGAAATGGACGTTTGCTGACTTGCTTGCTTGCTTGCGCTCAGCTCATATTCACTACTTTTATTAAGTTCATGGAGTAGGCAACAGTGTCACCCACAGTGAGCTGGGTCTTCCCATAGCAATCACTTGATTAAGAGAGCCCCCAACAGGTGTGCCCATCACTCAAGCCAGTTGTGGCGGCTTGAGTAGGTTTGTCCCCTGCCCCCATATATTCAGGTGTTTGAATGTTTGGCCATAGGGAGTGGCGCTATTAGCGGGTGTGGCTTTATTGGAGGAGATGTGGCCCTGTTAGAGGAAGTGCATCACACCATGTCTGCCTGGATGTTGCCGTGCTGCCCTCATGATGATAATGGACTAAACCTCTAAAGCTGTAAGCCAGCCCCCAGTTAAATGTTTTCCCTTGTAAGAGTTGCCTTGGTCATGATGCTGTTGCTGTGAGGAGACTCTGCCCTCGGTACAAGATCAGCTGCCAGCTGTAGGGCAGGAGCTGGAAACCAAGGCCTCACCTGAACAACACGCAGGGGAGCTGTTGGTCATCTGGTGAGATCCTTTTGCTCTCTGTCTGTGCTGACAGAGACACAGGGCCTCCCAGATCCCTGCACTTCCCTGAGAAGCCAGTGCAAGACCCACATCCAGGCAGAGGTGGTGCTGGAGAAGGAGCTGAGCAATGGAAGCCCAAGCTAGGACCCCAATGTGGACATTCTGTCACCGAGACTCTCCGCTCAGGTGATGATAGGTTGTGTCAAGGTGAAGCTGACCACCACAATTCCCCCTTTCAAACCACAGCACGCTGCCTGTGAGCTTCTAGCTGCCCTTGAGAGAGCATGCTGGAGGGCTAGTGCAGCCTTTTATTCCACATTCTAGCCTCCTCTGATCAGCTCTAGACTTTGGAGTGAGGGGGGAAAAAATCACTACATCTTGGAATGGACATTAAATGTCCGGATCCAACTGGTCTCCAACTCAATGGTTGTTTTACTGTTCTCAAGTACAGACATTTAAATCACAATTATGCTAAAACTGACAGTCCTTTAACCAGGAACCATCTTACAGCATGACCTATATTAATGTCCATTTAGAGAGGTTTTTTTCTTCTTTTTTATATACAGACTAGATAAGCCTGTGTTTTCTTTTAAAAAAAAATGTTTTCCTTCAGCACACTGCAGCTGTTTATTGGGTGCTATTATTTTGCATGCCACAAAGACAGTTTGCTTTCTCAAATCTTGTGTGTGCACATACTTTTATATAGACTGGATCTGAGTTTTCTTTTATAGTCATTATTTCCATTAAGTGTATTTTTTCTATCATGTTTCTCACTCATGTTTTATGTCATAAACTTTGATTCTTGGAGCTCTTTTTCCCCATAGTCAAATGTGATATTCTTATACACTCAGACCCATATTTTAGAGACTTTCTTAAGATTAAATTCATAGACCACACAGTAACTTGCAGGGCTCGGTTTCACGGTTCTGTGTATATTTATGGGGTTATGAAGCCATCACAACTTTATTTTGAGCACTCCATCACCCCACCCAAACCCATGCACATCAATAGCCATTACATAATTCACCCTCCAAGCTCCTCCAGCCCCGGAAAATCGCTGATATGCGTTCTAACTCGGTGTTTTCCTTTTTTTATTGCTGGATGGTAGTCCATTATAGAGAGGCGGCCTGTTTTTTCACATCCATCCCACAGCGGATGGACTACCTCTAAGTCCTTGTCACCTTGGGACTGCATACAAGTCGGACCCCTGAGGGACACCTAGGCAGTGCACCCAGGCTGTGCCCTGGTTGTGTACCAAACTCTGTGCTGACCACTTTCAGGAACTGCACAGTTCTTGCACAGTGACTGCAGCTGCCTCCAAGCCCTGAGCCCACAATACATACGGCCATGAGTCCGTTTCCATTGCCCTGGCCCATCTTCTTAACTTTCTATGTTTCCATTCAGTTGTGATTTTTTTTTTACTACATTTGAATCTATTTAAATGTTAACCTTAATGAGCTGAACATATAGCCATGTCTTGTTTAAGTCAGGGTATCTTGTTCTGAGCGACGTTGAAAGAAAGAACTAAAGTATTGGTATTTTATACTATATTGTGAATAAACATCATTTGGTTGAAGTAAGGCACACAGTCTGTGTCTAAACGTGGGGTCCAGACATCTGCCTAACCCTTAAATTCTGTCCTGCCTGCTCTCCAGCCTTAGCCTTCCAGGCTTTCCCGGTCTCTACCCTCTGAATCTCCCTTGCCTTGGCTGCCCCAGTGCCTCACTATCAGGGTTGGAACTTGGAAGGGCTTATTGAAAAAGGTTAATTTAAACTCAGACATTGATGGCTAACGCCATCATCTTTTCAAGATGTTTGCATGAGTGGTGCCTGTTTAGGAACTTCACGGGGAAGCCAAGGTTCTCACCCCTGAAAGACCATCTGCAAAAATGAAAGTTGTTCACTAGAACTGAGGAAACCTGCAATATCTCCTCACATCCCACATCCACAATGCTGGGTGGGAGGTACCATGGAAGTCAAGCCCATCAGAATCCCTGGTGCTTGTAGGGAAACAGAGGCATCAAGAGAACATAGCTTGGCTAGTGTCGTGCAGCAGTAAGCAGCGTAGGTAGGCAAGCACCAAGTTGGTGACAGCATCTACTGCTCCAGCACACCTGCTGCTTGGGGCGGGGGGGGGGGGGGGGGCGTTGGGGAGGCACAGAACCTGGGCATGCGCAGTGACCTCAGGTGGTAACACTGAAATGATTCAGTGGCCTCATAGCCTATGAAGGAAGGACCCAGGTAGTTACACCGCCAGTCCTCATCTGTCACCAAGTGACCCCTCAGCCGCAGCATCCCCCAGTCAGACCCTCAGGTTGCCCTATCCTTCTGGTCCACAGTTTTCTTTGGACCTAATGCCTTCTCAGATCCTTACAGCTGCCACTAATAGGCTGCAAATTGCAAACACCAGCCAGATACGAAAGACTGGCGTGTTCCAATAGATTAGTTGATAATTAGGCTTCAAATTCCTAATTAATTCAGTTTGAAACATGGTGGAGGATGTGCTCTGTTTTCTTTCCCCTTCAGAGAAATATCACAATTTATAAGATGATCAGTTTTTAGAAGTTCAGCCACAT
This sequence comes from Acomys minous, assembly GCF_964271855.1. Taxonomy (NCBI): domain Eukaryota; kingdom Metazoa; phylum Chordata; class Mammalia; order Rodentia; family Muridae; genus Acomys; species Acomys minous. Next base: position 14,519,335 of record NC_140498.1, on the reverse strand, counting down.
AATTAGCCTGCTGCTGCATGGAGCTGGCCCTCTTCTTCGGAGCACTGCAGTTAGGGTGCAATTGTAGATTAAGGAACAGAAACCCTTTGGGAAGGGTGAGCACACTGCACAGTCCTTTTCACTCGGGCAGAAGGTCTGGACTTCAGAGCAATGCTCAGGAATCTTCCCTCTGGTCACTTTGGAGGATCCTGTGGGATTCAAATCACCACCCGTGGAGACCTGGAAGAGGGAGGAGAACGGAGAACGGGGGCAGGGAACGGCTTATGGAGAAGGAATCTGAAGGATCCAAACCCTGCTCTGTGCTCGGATGTCACTCTCACTTGGCTAGCTTTCTTCTAGCCAACAAGCCTCAGACCTCAGTTTCTCCACTTTTTAGTTGGGAATAGTAATTCTTTGTCTCCTTAGGGTGTCATCGGGTATATGTGTTGTCATATGCCAAATGTATTGCCAGATGAGAAGTTAAGTGTTCCACACAGGTGGAGAATTCTTTAAAATTATTTCTTATATTTTACGTAGTTTATATTTTAAGATTATAGTGTAATTATATCATTTCCCCCTTCATCTTTCCTCCCTCTGCATCCTCTCACACACTACTCCTTGCTCCTATTAAATCTATTGTCTCTCTTTCATTAATAACATACATTCACATATACACCCTGCCCGGTCTGTACAATGTAACTTGTATGTATGTGTTCAGAGCTGACCACTTGGTGGTGGATAAGCAGTTGATGTGCTCCTCCCTGGGGAAGACTGTTTCTCCCACTCTCCTTAGCATTCCTTAGTTGCCCATACAGTACTGAGGACTCATGAGCTTTCCCCTGTCCATGTCAGCATATCTGTTGCTGTGATCTTTATCCAGCTCATGGTTGGGCAGTCATGCTGGTGAGATTTTATGGGGGGGGGGTCTAGCTTCTGATATTTCTAGGATATACAATCTCACAGAAAACTCCTTGCTTCTCTGACTCTTACAATTTTTCTACCCTCTCTTCTACAATGATCACTGAGTTTTTAGGAACAGGAGTCATGTTATAGACATATCCATTGGGACTGAGTGCTCTACAACTCTGGATTTTGATTGGTTGTATGTGGTTTTCTATAATGGTCCTCATCTGTTACGAAGAGACGTTTCCTTGCTGATGAGTGGGGACTACACTTACCTGTGGGCATAAGGACCAATATTTAGAATGTAATTAGTGGTGGTTGTAGGTTCTCCAAGAGTTCTTGGCCAGATTTCAGGTTTCAGGCATGTGTCTCCTCCTGTCCACAATCAGTTTAATGTGTCTTTATCATATGGCAGAGGGCTCTCTAACCATTGACCACCAGTCCCCATCTCAGCCTTGACTCACACCTATCTTGCCCTTCCACACCCCAGCCCAAGACAACCACTTCCCTACTTCCTGCCTCTCCGTGCTTCTCCACTCCAGACACACATTTCCATGCCCTCCATCAAACTCTGATTTAATATCCCGACCCTCTTGATGGCCCCTGCGGCTGACATTATAATCACCTTCCCATATAAAGACCCAAAGGTAAGATGACTTCCCCAATGTAACCAGATTTAGAAAACAAAAGAAGAAGGTTTCCCCTACAGTCCACAGAAGCCCAGGCTCCATGGTTTCACTTCTGTAAGCTGTGACACTTGGGCATAGACAGTTGGGGAGAGAGCTGTAGGGGCAGGCCTCTGCCAAGAAGGTGAAGTTCAGTGGCGGTAGTAAAAATCCAAAATGCAAACTCAATGGAGTGTCGTTCAAGCAATTCTTTCTAGTCTGGCAGAAGCTGAGGAAGGGATGGTGGGTTCTGGTCTCCCGTTAGCTTTCTGGGGGTCTTCGGGATCCAGGGCAGCCAGCCATTCATACCTTATGGCCACCACTAACTCCAGAGGCACTTAGAGTCAGAAGTTTTGGTCCATACAGCAGGTAGTTCACACCCCCAGATTGATTTCCTTAGCCCAAGAAGAAACTGTTCTTCAATCTCTTGCTCACCCACACTGAGAAATCTGTAGAGTCCTTCTGTAAGGCCTAGCTCACCCACTCCCCTTCCCTCAGCACCATATGGGGTCACATTTGCTTCAGAAGCCTCTGTTGAGCAATGGTACAAGCACTGTTGAGAAAGGTAGCTCTGCTATTGAACAGACTTGAGTTTGATTTCTGGTTTGTCCTTATCAGCTGTGTGTCCTTAGTCAAATTCCTTACACTCTCTGAGCTGCCGTGGCTTATGTCTAAAAAGAAGTAAGAACGTTAATTGCCTCCTTCAGTGATGCTATGAGAATTAGGCAAGATGAGGTATAGGAAGTGCTTAAAGTAATACATGACCTCAAATGGGCACTTAATAATTGTTGGTAATTACTACCATAATTATCATCATCACTGTCATCATCATCATTACTAGCATTCCTATCTGGGGATGAGATACAATCTTTGAGGTCCCTCAGGCCCCTCCTACATCAAATTTCATCTTCTCTTCATATGCCACCATAGCCCCAAGGACCTTCCACTTACCATAATTGAGATTAGGAAAGCCATGCAGATCTGCACGATGCCTTCTTTGCCGTTAGTCTGAAATGCACGAAGGCAGCACGTGACCTGTTTCATCTCCTGCTGACTTCCCAGGGCCTGGTAGAATGAGCTGAAAAGAATGCATTTGTTTGAGAAGTCACTGAAGAAAGGCATGAAGCAGTGAAGTGGTTTCTCAGGAGCATTTGTACCATGCTTTATGTACTTACCAACAACACTTCAGGTCTGATAAAATAAGCAGAGCCGGGCTGGGAAAATGGCTCAATGATTAAAGTCTCTTCGAGTGTTAGGACTAAAGTTTGCACGTCCAGAAACACTGTGAATGCAAGTGGGTGTGGCAGCCTCAGAAGGAGTATGTGGGATCCCATGAGCAAGCTGGCTAGTGACACTAGTCATATCCATATCCAAGACCTGTGGGTTTGATTAAGAGACCCTGTCTCAACTTATAAGATGAGGCAGCTATAGGATTATTCCTGACATCAACCTCAGGTCTCCACACACACATTCATTTACATGTTCACACACCCACATACATGTGAGACCACACACATGCAAACATGTATACACAGAAACAATATTTCTGCAGAAAGGCCAGGAGTGTAAATACAGTCATAAATATGCAAATGATAGGTAAATGATGGGCAAGTCTTCTCACCCACTCCCCAGGAAGGACCTCTTCTCTGCTCCATGCCTGAGTGAGGCCCACTCTTCTGGTTCCTGGGATGGAAGTGCCTGCATCTGGGATGCCCCTTACTTCTTCAGGGCTTTGGCAGTCTTCGTAGCCTCTGCCAACAGGGCATGGCCTGTCTTCTGCTTTTTCTGGTCACTTCAGGCTCTGGAGGAGAATAACCCACAGGCCTACCTTGAGCACTGGTAATGCTTGTTACTGGCTCTCTGGTGTGTGCATCTTCAACCCAGATTCCCTCCTGTTCTCTAGTTCTTTCTAGAACTAGGATGTGAGTTTTGACAGTTGACTAAGCCACCATAAGGACTAGTCATGTCCCTTGCCTGGTACTATTGGGCTCATGAAGGAAGCCCTGGGAATTACACACCTTCTCTCTCTCTCTCTCTCTCTCTCTCTCTCTCTCTCTCTCTCTCTCTCTCTCTCTCTCTCTCTCTCTCGCCTGTAAACACCTGACCTTGTTCTCCAAACAGATCACATAATGTTAAGGGGACAAGGGTGATGTCTGTGGCTGATACACAGATCTACATTAGCCATCTGAGACATGAGACTATGACATCAGAGAAAGGCAGTCAGGAACTCCAGGATATCTGGGAAAGATCAAGATGAGGCACCTACACACACACCAGCATGAGAGTAAAAAAAAAAAAATGTGCCCTCCACCTGGTTTCAGGAACCCGAGAGAGCTGGGCCTGAAGGTCCCTAAAAACTCTTGTCTTACCAACCCCTCACTGCTCAGAGAAGCCACCTAGAATGCTGGGACTGCAACCTTGCTTCTTGCTTCATTTTTCCCTGGGACTGCTATTATTTTGTCCTTACTTCTGGTCAGCATTCATGCAGATGCACAGAACAGGGGCTGCAGTTACTGTCCACATGGGAAGCACCCTATGACCACTTACAACTACACCCAGCAGGTGAGAAGAATGGGTTAATAGGAAGAGCTCAGTGCCTGCCTCCCTCCTCCCTGTCTGCTCCTCTTCCTAGGCCTGAAGAACAAACAAGAGAGCAGGAGGAATGGAGCCCCAGGAGCCATAGAACCCAGGAGCAGGGCAGGCCTCCGTCCTGAGAGTGAGACATGTGGCTGAGTCAATCCTCATAGTGGCCTCAGGAGGATCATCTAACAATCCTGCATTTGCTCCTTTTTTTTTTTTTACTGATGAAGACAACACTGTCTTTGATTACAGGACACTGAGAAATTATGCTCAAACTGACCATGGAACATCTCTCCCTGCTGTTTAGCTTTTTGTAGCATTGTAAAGTGCTGGGATGGCTACTGGGGGAGGAAAGGCATCAATGATCCTGCCCCAGCACAGTAGTGCCATGGCTACAAGGACAACAGTTACTTCATGAATGTATATAAGGCCTGCTCCCTAGGAGGGTTTTTGTGTCTCATTACTGTGAACCTTCTCAAAGTCCATGTCTGAGGAGATCATACGCCCCAGGAGTGAATCAACCAGTGCTGTTTTGATACATAGTTGTTCTCAGCTGGTTTTCCAAGTCACCATTTCTTTATATTTTCATCCATTTCTGCTATGCATTCAGTGGGCACCTACTGCATTTGAGGACTTGAGAATGAATAAATCATCATTTTACAAAAATGTGGGTTTTTTTTAAAGTCCTGCCTGGCTTTCTCCACATAAGATTGTTGAGACTGTATAGGAAGATATTGGTTAAGGTCCACCAGTAATTCCAGACATAATAAGTCACCCTATGCCAAGAAAACTCAAAAGGTTGAATGTATTCTGAACTTCGGCAGGCCAAGAGTCAGCCACAACCCCAATCAGTCAGGGCAGAAGTGAGATGATGCCATTCAATGGAAGGCAGAGCAACCTCAGACCATGTAGGGCTTCTCCAAACCCTGTGTCAACAGCCCAGGCTGAGGAGCCCCAACCTACAGCAAAGTCAGCAGTTTATCCTAAATCTCAGGACTGAAAGACAGCTGGGGACCCCGAGGAACCTTTATAATATCTTGTCTATAATGGACATGTGTAGGATCAGCTTGCTGATGTGCGCAGGAACCTCTCTCCCTGACTTCCGAGCTTGACTGAATAAGTCAACAGTGTCCTGTTACACTGTGAAAGGCACATTTATTAGCTGAATTTCATACAACTACAACACTGTATTGACATATTAGAGACCAGGTAAGCTTTGTGTGTCACCAGAGATTATGTGGGATAAGGGTGCCTTTGAAGGCTTGTTAAGATGGCTAAAACAGGAAAATGTGGAAATTTTTATGCAAAGACATGGGTGCTTGAGGACACAATTAAGTCCTCAGCTGGAGAGTTTTCACTTGTATCCATATTCATCAGCACTTACCTGTGTGACTGTAGACTCGTAGGTAGAGATGAAAGCACCCCAAGGAAGGAAGTCTGCTTGGGGTTGAAGCTCTGTTTTCAGATGGAATCTTGGGGAACGCCCAACAGTGTAAAAGATTAAAAGCAAGGATACCTTGGTAAGCATGAGAGGTGGAAGGTGGGCCTCTGTCTTTTGTTCCTTCCACTAAGGTAGCATGGTGATCTCTGACCAGCCCGAGGCTGGGACATACGTTGGAGGATTCTTGATCTGACAGGTGTCTTTGATAAGTCAGTAACCACTTTCCTGTACATGTTAACATGGATCCCCTAGAGAAAGGAGCTCATGGCCTTGAAGGACAGGGCAAGACTTTACATGATTACCCCTAAAACTCCCTCCCTGGTGCTCTTATCTCTAACCTGGTTCACAATAAAACATACATAGAAAAGTCAATCAAAACAGTCCTTTAGTGCTTGAGACAAAAGCTGAGGCCAAGAGGCAACAGGGTTGATGCTTATAAGGAAGAATAGATTAAGTTCTCTTCCTTCATGTCTCTGTATGTTCTTAACTTATCTCCCTGCACCTTGCACTGTTTGTGGACCCTGGGGCTGTGGTCTCTGCCTTTGAGGAGCTCACCACCTCAGATAACAAACACATACAGAAATAAGGAGCAGAGAGGTCAATACTCCCAGTGGCAACATACATCAGAGGCACTGGAGTTAAGCGCCCTGGTCTCCAAAAGACCTGCCCCCTTGTGGGAAGATGAAGCTGCCTATTCCAAGGGGTCCTGCAGAGAAGAGAAGGTAGGTGGCTGGATGCGCAGAAGCAGAGGTGGAAGGCCGAGCCAGAGAGTCAGTCACCTTCCCCTCTCCATCACTCACTAGTTGGAGCCACACTAGTTGTAGAGCTGAAAGCCAAATCCACAAGTTTCCCAGTGTTAATAGAGGAGGCTGTTGGTGTGCTTACGAGGTTTAAATGTGATCATTAAGGCATTGGCCCCATGGCAATGCCTGCTACCTTGTTCGGTTTAGGCTGCTTCATGCAAAACAGCAATGGCTGCTGTTATCAATTTAACAAAACTCAGTCTCCCTTGAGATCATACTGTTCATCTGTTTGCCCCACTTTGCGTTACCTTAGAGAACAAATTTCCCACCTCTTTCCCATGACAACCCTCCCAAGAGTCAAATACATCCTTCGCCTACCCTCTCAATCTTCCATTATATTTCAGGCTGCTCGTCTCTGCTTTCCAACCCTTCCTAACAGGAGGCAACTTTCAAACCATACGCTCCTGTGACTGCTCTCCCCACAGAGCTGTCATCTGAGATATTTCTCTGACAACCTGGGGAAAACTTGATGTGTTCAACCTGTACCATTCAGAGTAAAAAGTATGGGTCTTTTTGATTTGGTCTGATCTTTCCTCTTCTTGATGTCAGGTGGCTGGGATAGAAAAGCTTTCCCCTCCCCGCCCCCTCCCAACACAAGCCAGTGTTAGCTTATTAAGCCTTCATCTCAAGGCTGAACCCAAGCATTGTAGAATGTCCTTTCTCCTTTCTGCTGGGTGTGATGCAAGCTCAGACAGGATGGTGAGGGCTGAACAGCATGTGGGTGACCCTCTTTTAAGGATCTCAGGGGGAAAAAAAAGGAAACTGGGCTTTGAAGGCAAAGCTTGTCAGCCTGAAAGTGCCGTGCTGTGGGCTGGGGAGACGGCTTAGTCAGTGAAGCATTTGCCTCGGGAGCCTGAGAAGCTGAGTTCAAGCCCCAGAATTTACACTAAAAGGCCAGGTAGCATTATGACGAGAATCACAAAACCGGCTCCCCTCACAGCCTGATCCTCCACCAAGGGCTCTCTCAGGTCCAGAACATGGATGAAGGGCAGGGGCTTAGTTTACAGGCTCCAGAAAAATCAGTACTTAAGATGCACCACCAGCCAGAGATGCTTACGTCCAGAAGAAACTCAGCACTCTTACAGGCCTCTGTAAAATGCACGAGCTCTGGCCCAACAACATGCATTCTGGGCTCTTAACTGTCTGCTATTATTGGAGGGGGTTTGGCCCTCTTTGACTAGGGTAATGGATTCACCATCTTGGATCTAAACTCCTGTGTTCCCTCCCCCCCCCCCCACACACACACAGGCTGGCACTGTGACATGTTGGTGAAGCAGTCAAAGGGTGTGGTTAAGAAGTTCGCAGAGGTCTCTGAATCAGGTCTAGGCAAGAATTGGGGTGAATCCCTTTAGTGGCTTATGCAAATGATCTCCTGTGCCTGCTGTCCAGTTGCCTCTCAGACCACATATAGGACTAAGCTAGATATGTACACAGACATTAAAATGAATGTGCAGCATGGGAAGGAAGCTAGGAAAGACTTAGAATAAACCCTGGGGTAACTCTTGGCTGATTGTTTAATTTTCTTTTTTTTTTTTCCTACAACAGTAACTCCATAATCCCCAAAAGGTGATTTAGATAAAGTTAGATCATGTACAATGAAGTGGTTATTTTACTACGCCATCGTTTTTGTTATTCTTCTGAGCTGTGCTTGGGACTATGGGGCAGGCCACTGCTGTCCCTCAGCCCGAGGCTAAGAAATGGCAGAGTAAGCTGAGATTCTTGCCACACTAGAACATGACTCCTCAAAGCCTACTACCTCCTCCTCATCCATCCCGTGACTTCACTGCCTCCTCCTCTTCTGGGGACTGACAATGGCATCTAACCCGAGAGCACATTAGCTTTATTTCAGGATTGTTGTTGTTATTTTCTAGTGGTATTTAAAGGGTAAAAGTGTATGGCAGGTAGATCTGAACTACAACAAGCAAAACCCTCTACTTTCTCATTTTTCTCCACCTTGATCGTGGGACCCAACCCAATCCCAAGCCTCTTAAAAGTATGAAATTACACCTTCCCCGTATTTGGTTATTCTGGCTATTTCTGCCACACACTACACAACATTCCTGCAACTCCTTTTCCTACCATCTAAGGCTCCTATTAGCTCTGCGATGAAACATTTTCTGATCATCCCCCTAACATCACCAGCCTCTCCTTAATGACTGGGGCTATGCTATTTTGTTTAGTTCTCCTGATAATTGCCTTCATAATTTTAATACATTTACCCTTGACTATTGACTCGCCGACATCAGCATTTTGTCAAAAATCAGGATCTTGTGCGCCTTTTCCAGAGCTGTGGATTGACAGTGCTTAGAGGGAGCTATTCTGCAAGCACCCTCATGTATACACCAGGTAGTCCTTGTATCCATTAGACGAAGGAGTACCCTCAGCCTGCCCTTCCTTAGCCACATCCCCTGCCTCCCGGATGAAGATGGGAGGCCGATCATCTTTTTCATGCTGCCTGTTCACTGGTCGCACCTGGGGCAGCCGCTGCACTACAGAGAAAGGCACTAACAAAGCCCACGGAAGCAGAGACGCCTGGCTGCCTCAGGAGTGCCTTCTTCCCGGTGTCTCACATAACCCAGGCTGGAGCAGGACCTCTATATCGGCAAGGCGGGACCTGCAAATGCTTGATCCTCCTGCCTCTACCTTCTGAGGACTGGCATTACAGGCATGTGTCACCAAGCCACTTTAGATAACAATCACTCTTCGAAGAGTGGGACCAGGTACCCGGACTCTCGGGAGACAGTGAAAGGGTAGAAGACCTAAACTTTTGGGTGACACGTAACTTGAAGAATCAAACACCTGTAGATTTTGTCATTCTTTTTCAGCAGTAATGGTGTTTCGAACAATGGACTCAGCATTTGGGGATAAGTATCACTTAAAGAAAATCGTGACAGTGAAGTTTCATAGCTAAAACTTTTAAAGAGCTGTAATTAACAACATGGCACCCTTAAACACATTAGATAATAGTATGAATAAGACAGATAAAGAAAATGCACAAATTACCAAATACTACCCCCATGGGTTTTTTAATAAAATAGAAAAGGAAATTGGAAGATGATTTAATTAAATCTATTTAGTAGATGTACTGGGGGAAGAGAGTTAGCCGAATTTCACAATTTCCTAGTAGGCAAAGAGCTAGTGCCTTTATCTCTCTTCTTAAACAAGACCACACTCCTCTATCGAGCAAGTCTGTGGCCCTGCACTGGGGAGAAATCAAGCCTAGTAACTATGAGTCTCATTTGTGCTTAGGACGTCCTGGGGTCAGCGGGGTCACTCCCAGCAGGCAATCTTCTGTTGGAGCTCTTAAATGTACAGTGACCACAAGTGGCTTCCTGGGTTTGGTTCTCATGGTGAATTGTTCACAAAAGGGAGTGTGCATCTGTTCTGTTTCTGGGCTATGGGCGTGTGGTTGGAGAGACCCATCACCTTGATTATGTGTGACCCTGGGTTGGCTCTACTGATGTTATCATCAGCCTTGCTAGCAATGAAGCTGAGCTGCACTTCTGTTTGAGCAATTCACCAGTCCTGTTGGCCTTCGTTATGCTGGGGAGGGAAAGTCAGTGGGGCTGCCCCGGAGCTTGTTACAGATGGCAAGTGACAGGATCTGACTGCGGGGAGATAATTTTCATTTCATTCTCTCAATAGCTATTTCGCGAACAAGATGTTCTTTTTAAAAGTCTCCAAAGAGTATGGAAAATCTCCCAACTGTGTACTTGCTTTTAACCAGTTCTGAGATGGCTGTAATCTTACAGGGTATAATGCCGTCAAATGCAGTCTGGGTAGCGGAGCTAAAGTGTGACTTTACCTTTAAGAACAGCTGGCTGGTACCATTGCACAAGCCAGTTGCCTCTGTGTCACTCTGTGAACTGTGGCTGTGGTACAAGTTAATCTCAACTGATTAAAATCACGCCCTGGCAGCTGTTGCCTGCTGGTCACGTCTCCCCTGGCTAATTGGCACACCTGCTTGAGGGACAATCTCTAGATGTATTCATTCTCACAGCAAGAAAGGATTGAGCATCTGCCCTGGGCTGGGCATGCTAGGTGCTAGGACCTATCAGTGAATGAGATGAAAATTAAAACTGTTCCCACCTCAATAGTTGGCATGTCACTGGAATAAAAGAAGACAAAAGAAACAATGAGGGGAGATGATCTAGGTTGCTCCAGAGAAACAGCAGGAGCTCATGTTGTCGGAATGGGCTAGACTGAGTGTTGGAAAGAAAAAAAACTCGACTGGGGTTCTCCCACAATCAGGAGGAAGCAGGTGCTATGTTCCCATCCTGGAAACGCAGTTAGGGATGCACAATACAGAAGAAAAGTGAATCCCCCTCCCCCACCTGCCACTCACTTCATCTCTGCACGTCAGCATAGAACATTCCACCAGCTGATGCACCAGCAGAGGATGCTGGGCTGGCATCTATGAACCCCATAGCAGCTGTCACTGGTGTAGAGCTTCCCCTGGGCGTGTGAGCCCTGGCATGCCCAGCCTTCTCTGCATGCAGGTGGGGCAGCAGGTGTTTGCAGTTACTGCAGAGAGTGGAATAGCAGTGTGTAGAGCAGGGAGTGGAGGTAAACAGGGGCAACAGTGCTGCACATCAGGAACTGGCTCACACAAGAGGGGATCCCTGTGGAGAGCTGCGAGGTGCCACGCCTTAACAAGGCGCAGGTTTCCGCGCTCTCTAAGATAAACAAGTCCTTATATGGCAAAAGGCTGTGCAAGGGTAACTGGTGATCTGATGACGAGCAGTCCTGCTCTGACGCGGACCTATGAGGAGGTGACACCTGGCATGAGCTGATTGGCCTTGAGTTGTACTTAAGCTTGGCCCTTCCCTTCTTCGGGGCCATTCCCACTGAGCTTAATCCTGAGTAAAGATCTCGAGAAGAAGTCTGGTTGTTGGTGTCTTATTTCCGCTGGACGGTGCGGCGCCGACAAGTGGTGGCCCGTACGGGGAGCTTAAAGTCCTCGGTACGTCAGACTTCAGAACTCCTGATCTACAGGGCGATCGATCGATAAGTGTCCGGTAAATTAGGACCCGAGTGTAAAGGTTCTCAGGTTGTTGAGACAAGTTTTTCAGTCCCCGGTAAAGCGAGGGAAGGTTCTCAGGTTGTTGAAGCAAGTTTTTCAGTCCGCAGTAAAGCAGGGGAAGGTTCTCAGGTTGTTGAGACAAGTTTTTCAGTCCACGGTAAAGCAGAGGAAGGTTCTCAGGTTGTTGAGGCAAGTTTTTCAGTCCGCGGTAAAGCGGGGGAAGGTTCTCAGGTTGTTGAGACAAGTTATTCAATATGCGGTAAAGCGGGGGACGTTCAGAGACCCTTTAAAAATGGGAAACTCTTGGTCATGTCCGATCAGGGCAGCTCAGAAAGGGCTGCTGAAAACTACAGGAAAGGAGCTAATTCTTAAGTCTCCGGAAGGGAGCCAATACACGAGGTTTATCACGGAAAAAAAAGCGAAAATATGGGTGCGTCACAGTCTCATCTGGTTTTCGCCGCTCTTCAAGAGCTGTTAATATCAAAAGGAAACAAGTTAAAGAGTAAAACCTTGGAAACCTTTTTGTCAGAATGTGTGGGCGGTCATACATCAGTGTCCTCTGGAGATCAGACCTCTACTCTCACCCATTTCGTCCTGCTCTTACAAAATAAAACAGGGGGAATTGTGGAGAGCTGCGAGGTGCCGTGCCTTAACAAGACGCAGGTTTCTGCCATCCCGACGGCGAGCGCTCTCTAAGATAAACAAGTCCTTATATGGCAAAAGGCTGTGCAAGGGTAACTGGTGATCTGATGACGAGCAGTCCTGCTCTGACGCGGACCTATGAGGAGGTGGCACCTGGCATGAGCTGATTGGCCCTTGAGTTGTACTTAAGCTTGGCCCTTCCCTTCTTCGGGGCCATTCCCACTGAGCTTAATCCTGAGTAAAGATCTCGAGAAGAAGTCTGGTTGTTGGTGTCTTATTTCCGCTGGACGGTGCGGTGCCGACAGATCCCGACCATGGGAAGCAGTCAAGAATAGAAGTGGCACTCCAGACAGGCAGCAAGGAGAACTTCTGGGTGGGGCTGAGCTGGGCTTGTCTATAAAATAGAGCTCTAAGAGGTCACGGACTGTCAAAGGTACTGGTGGAAGTGGCAAGGCTTGGAATCATTAAGTCCTTTCTTTCAGGAACTTGGTATGGACAAGCCCTGAGATTCTGAGCCAGGTTCAGTGCATGGACCTTGGCTGCCAGCTGTGGGTGTTGCCATGGGAGGCACACTGCCTCACCTCCTTCTCTTAGTCTATTTCTGTTATCTGGATTGGGCACTTTCCATGGAGCCAAATACGCTCCCTGCCCAGAAACCTATAAGGTAGTACTAATCTTAGTTGACAAAAAAAAAAAAAGAAGAAGTAAGTTAACACAAGCTATGTGCGACCCAGCGTGCACCACTCCCCGACCACATCTCCTACCAGAAATCTTTCTCGATACTGCCTTCCTGTCACACCAGCCCCTTTGCTGTTCTTAAAACATTCCAGGCAGCCAGCCTCCTGCCCCCAGGCTTTCGCGCAGGGTTCCCCACCTAAATAGCTCCATGGGACTCTGCCTGTGGCAACAAGGCCACACAGGCAGGCTCATCTGGACCACTGCCATCTCCACATTAACGACCCCAATTTCCCTCTCTTCGTAGACAGATGGCTACTAAGGAGCACATACCGTGTGTTCTGTGTTTTCTTGTTCACTATCTGATTAACCATACCAGAATGTAAGGTCCACAAGGGAGGGAGCAGGTGCACTCTAAGTTTTCAAAATAGTATGTTTGCTGATGAGATTTTTTTTTTGGGGGGGGGGGGAGGAGCTAATAGTTTAACAGAAGATCTTAGTTCTGATCCCTTTCCTGTCAGTAACTCAGTGAGCAGCTTTGTGGGCACTGACCCCCTTTCTGTTTTAGTTTCTGTATGTGGCAAACGGACAAGTAAGCTGTACCCTACAGAGGAGTGAAGTGGAAAGGGGCCACAGATGTAAAAGCACTGTGTATTATTGAATTTATTATATAAATGCAAGGCTTTCTTTTTAAATATATTTTATTAATTTATTCATATTTCATCTCAATTGTTATCCCATCCCTTGTATCCTCCCACTCCTCCCTCCCTCCCATTTTCCCCCTACTCTCCTCCCCTATGACTGTGGATGCGGGGGGCCTCTTCCCCCTGTATATGCTCATAGAGTATCAAGTCTCTTCTTGGTAGCCTGCTATCCTTCCTCTGAGGGCCACCAGGCCTCCCCATCATACTGGCAAGGATGTAGAGAGAGAGGAACATTTCTTCATTGCTGATGAGAATGCAAACTAGTACAGCCACTTTGGAAATCTATCTGGCACTATCTCAGAAAACTGGGAATAAGGCTTCCTCAAGACCCAGCTATTCCACTCCTTGGAATATACCCAGAAGATGTTCCAACATACAACAAGAACATTTGCTCAACCATGTTCATAGTAGCCTTATTCATAATAGCAAGGCTTTCTTTTAAGTTCAAGGCTTCCTGACTTTGAGGGAGTTTTGCTGAAGTGGAAGGAAACTCCATTCTCAATAAAGAATCCTTCATGGATGTCAGAGGTGGCCAAGTCTCCTCAGGGAGAGCAGGTCCAGTTCACTGTGCATGAAAGAGCACAGTGAGAGGTGAACAGCCCCATCAGAAGCCAGGGCCTTTCTAGGACTCGCTGGGGACCTTGGGGAGCCTGCAGGTACTTGTCCCCAGCACATTTCAGATGTCTCCTCTCTCCAAAGGTAAAGCAGAGTGGTGAGCGAGGACAAGCCTTCGAGATTTCCCCTTTGCATCTTTATATATCCTGTCATCTAAAGAATCTGGCAGAGAGAGGAGGCAGGAGGGGGGGACTGGAAAGGGAGGAGGGAAAGGAAACTGTGCTTGGTATATAATATATGAGAGAAGAATCGATTTTTTTTTAAAAAGGAAAAAGCAAAAAATCTGGACCATTGAGATAACTCTGAAGTAAAGGGATTGGTCACACAAGCCCAGAACCCAAGTTCAGTCCCCAGAACCTACAGAGATGTGGAAGGAGAGGCTACCCTCTGCACAGTTACACACACACACACACACACACACACACACACACACATACACACACACACATACACACACACACACACACAATGGCACACACAGTGTTTTCCAGAGACTACAGGGCAGTCGCACATATGAACTCATACATAGCACCTGCACTGGTTTAAGCCAGACACAGCCCCCATGTGAAGATGGGAGGTAAGGCCAAATTCCCCACCCTAGACAAGAAGTTATTGGCAATTTATTCCTGCAAGAGTCAGTGCTCTTCAAGAATATGATATCTTGTAGGTTGGCCAGGAGTTGGCACCACAGCCAACAGTATATGCATTGTATAAGTTGGACACAGTGAGTTAAAAAAATAAAAGAGTGTACAAAGTTAAAGGGTAGGGAAGAGTGGATCCAGAGGAGCTGGGGGAGGAGTCAGCGTGGTCAAAATAAACTGCATGGAAATTCTAAAAGTATAATGATGATGATGATGATGATGATGATTTTTAAATCCTAGTTATTCATTGATTGTCAGTCTGGTCACATAGTGTCTTTTTCCCGTACCTTCAGACTCCATTATATAAATATACGAACAGTTCACATCTCTAGATCTCTGGTACCTCATATTTGACCACATCCCCTGGATGGGGAGGCCTGGCGGCACTCAGAGGAAGAATAGCAGGCTACCAAGAAGAGACTTGATGCCCTATGAGCATATACAGGGGGAGGAGGTCCCCCTCAATCCCAGGGGAGTAAAGGGAAAATGGGAGGGAGGGAGGAATGGGAAGATACAAGGGATGAGATAACCATTGAGATGTAATATGAATAAAGTAATAAAATATATTAAATAAATAAATATATGAACAAAGTAACCTGGTCCAATGTAGTGTAAAGCCAGCCCTCCTACATCCCAGGTTTGCCATCTTGTACTCTATGACAACTTTGTGTAAAAAAAAAAATGAAGGTGGGTAACACACTGGTGTCTCCATTCAGTCTGCTCTGCCTTGGGAAGCAAGAGAGAAAGCCTCATGAGTCTGTACTCTGGTGGCATGGCCTGCCCAGGCAACATGTTTTGACTCTCCCCTTTCCTTCCTCCACAGGGCTTCATGGACATTGACTTAAATAAGTTCAAGGAGAGTGGAGCCAATGTGACAGGGTTCCAGTTGGTGAACTATACAGACACGATCCCAGCCAGAATCATGCAGCAGTGGAGGACAAGTGACGCCCGAGACCACACCAGGGTGGACTGGAAGAGGCCGAAGGTGTGAAAATGGATACCCTTTTTTTTTTTCTCCCTTAGCCATCCCAAGAACACTGGGCCATGTTAGCCTTCAGAAATAACATAATTTTTCTAATAAGCAAAGGAAAACATCAGCATAAGGGTCAGGCATGCCAACACAACAGAGGTCAGCAGCCCAAAGCTGTCTCCATTGATGCACATTCACCAAATATCCCAAATTCTTATTCTGTTACCCTCGGCTTTTGACTTCTACTCTATGATACAAGAAGCCTGCATGGACTTCAGCTGTGATGCCAGCATTCTACCCAGCATCTGCTAATTGACTTTTGTCAGTGGGACAAAATGTTTGAACAAATCAACTCTAGGAGGAAAGATCTATTTTGGCTAATGGTTTCAGCGTGTGGCCAGCTGGCTCCATTGCTTTTAGGGCTGTGGTAAGGCAGGGACATCGTGGCGGAAAGACACAATGGAGGGAAACTGCTCATTTCAAGGCATCCAGGGTGTGGAGATTCAGGAAGGGGCCAGGGACAAGCTTCAGCCTCCAAAGGCACACACTCAGTGACCCACTTCCTCCAAGGAAAACCCGCCTCCGATTTCCACCACTTCCCAATGATGCCACTGGGTTATCAGTTCATTGGTGGGTTAATCCCTTGATTATGTCAGTTGTCTCTTCCTTTTAGGAGGGAGGGGATACTCCAATCCCAAACACAGCATGAGGATGAAAAAACGAAAAGCACTCCCCTCTGTTCTTAAGAACTCTTTTCCTGAAACTGAGGGATGGCTCAGCTGGCAAAGTGCTTGCTGCGATCCCCAATACCCATGTAACTATCCAAGTGCAGGACCAAACATCCATAACCCCAGCCCTAGGAAGGCAGAAGCAGGAGGATTCCTGGAGCTTGCTGGTGAGCCAGCCAGTCTAGCCAAATTGGTGAGCTCCAGATCCAGTGAGAAACACTGTCACAGAACTAAAGTGAAGAAAGACCAAAGAGGACTCCTGATGTTGACCTCTGACCTCAGCACATGCACATACACATACACAGCCACACATACATGAACATGTACACACAGCGAGAATTCTTCTCAGAAGTTATTGCCAGATCTTTTGATTACTCGCCACCAACCCCATGTGAGAAAACTGCCTTTAGCTGGTTTCAAGGGAAGCCATAAAATGTTGGTTCTGTTCTAAGTAGGGCCACCATCTTTCTTTTTCCTCCAGCAATACTTGGGATGGAAATTAATACCTTGTGCATGCTACGCAAGTGCTAGAGCCCCCTCCCTTCTGTCACCATCTTACCCAGCAATAGAGAAATGGCCATCTCTTTATAGACAGTCTCTGTGAGTAGAGGATAGAGGTGGCTCTTACTCTCCGCCTCTAAACACCCAGATGACCATCAGAGAAACTTGCCTGGAGATGCTCAACTGCTCTCTACCTGGCTCTGCAGCCAGCTTTTCACTTGGAAGGAGTCCCACAGCCAAACCTTGCTTTGTTTGACATTTGACAGTGTTTGTGGATGTGGAGAGCAGGCTGCTGCCCTCCCAGGTGAGATCACATAGCATGGCAGTGGCTCCATGCAAAACTGTGTTGAGAAGGATTCTGAGGCCAAGTCTGTTATTTGGGACCATAGGTGAATCCTTGGCCCACATTTCGAGGCTGCTCAGTCCGTTTTGTGAATTGCAGACTGTATAAGTAAGTGGGGTATTTTCTGTCCCATCAGTGACCAAACTGACTTAACTCTTCAAGAATGAAGACTCACTGTGGCATCTGATTAAACAAAAGTGCTTTAAAACAAAGATTGACTCTGACGGGGGCTAACAAAGTAGTTTATGACTGGCCAAACCAATAGCCAAGTGTGATGTATTTGTTTCTAAGATGATCAAAGCAGTCTTGTTTTGTTTGGTTCAGTTTTTCCAGACAATGTTTCTCTGTGTAGCCTTGACTCTCCTGGACACACTTTGCAGACCAGGCTGGCCTGGAACTCACAGAGATTCACCTGCTTCTGCCTCACTGAGTGCTAGCATTAAAGGTGTGTGCCAGCATGCCCAGCTTTTTTTGTTAACAAGGTGCATGCTTATGATAGCAGCACTTAAAATGTGGAAGCAGGAGGAATAGGAGGTCAGTGTCATCCTGGGCTACACAGAAAGTTCCAGACTAGCCTGTTACAAAAATATAAACTAGAAGGGACTGAGGAGGTATTTTGGTCAGTTATGTGTTTGCTGTGTAAGCGTAAGGAACTTTATTTGGATCCCAGCCCCCACAGAAAATGTTAAGCATGACCGAATAGGCCTGTTACCCTACTCCTGGGGAGTCAGGGACATGAGGATCCATGGAGTTCACAGGCCAAGCACTCCTGCCAGTTTGTGAGCTTGAGGCTCAGTCTAAGACTCTGACTCAAAAATAATGTCAGGAGCAATTAAGTAAGACTTCCAGCCTGCGTGTGTGCTGGAACTGGAAAAATAACCCGTTCTATAACTGTCATGCAACCTTAAGATGTCATAACTGGGTAGTAAGACCAGTTTTGTCTCATTCATATCTTGGCTGCTCTTTGGTCAAGCGAGGAAAACCCTTAAGCATTATCATTAATCTACAAGAAGGAGAGTTTATAGAATGTGCACTTTAACACAGAGCAAGACACACAGCGATAATTAGGGGCTTGCTCATCCTAGACTGTCATTTCCTTTACTGTTAGAAGAGGTAGTAGAGCAGGCAGCTCTCCTTAGCTCCCAGTTGTTGACTCTCCTAAAGAGGAAGCCGACTGATTTTCCATGAATTTGTCCTGCAGATACGTTATATTTAATCTGTGCATTTCTTCCTGAAGAAACCAACATTTTTTCAAGTCACAAGGGTGAGCACCAAACTCCAAAATGCCAGCTTGCCTTTAAAGGTTACAGCTAGCTGGGCTGAACTTCCAGCCCTGGAGAGCCGCTTGGCTGGACTAGTGAGCTGACTTGTGAGAGAGATGAAACATCCAGCTGCAAACATGCCAAGCCGCTGGCCCATCCCATACGTCACTCACCAGGAAGTTCAGTTCCCAGCAGATAGCCTCCCACCTGTCTGCCAGCTCTCTCTGACACCTGCCTTTCTGCCTTCCCTCCCCAGTACACATCTGCTCTTACCTATGATGGTGTGAAAGTGATGGCCGAGGCCTTCCAGAGCCTACGGAGGCAGAGGATTGACATATCCCGGCGGGGGAATGCTGGGGACTGTCTGGCTAACCCAGCTGTGCCCTGGGGCCAAGGGATTGACATCCAGAGAGCCCTGCAGCAGGTAAGGATACCAAATGCCTTCCTACCTCACTCTTGGGAGCCAAATAGGAAAGTCAGGATCCAGTCCAAGCGGTGTGCATCACTCTAAAATGAAGGGTAAGCCTGGAGTTTGGAGTGACCACTGCACTGTTTGTGTCAAATGAATGGAACTCAAGTCAAACTTGGGATAAAACAAACAGAGATGCCATGGAAGTGTGGTGCCATTGCTTATAGTATCAAGGCTGTATTCTCTGCTTAGGGTTTATACTAAAGAAAAGAAAGCCACTGGTTCCCATGCTCAGCAAGGGCATTTGGCATACTATGTAGGGATGATGCCAGGGAAGTTAGATGATAAGGTAAAATGCTTATCACAAGAGCACAAGGACCAGAGTTTGGAACCCCAGCACTCACATGAATGGTGGACAGATGTGATTGCTTGTCTATACTCCCAGAATGCAAGAAGGGCAGAGATGGGATCTCTACAGTGGGCTGGCTAGGAAGACTAGTAGAACTCATGAGTTCTGGGTTCAAGTGAGAGACCCTGCATCGATATATAAGGTATACAGTAGCAGTGTAAGACATCATCCTCTGGCTTCTATATAAAAGTGTAACACATATGCATATGTACCCATCCACAGGTCTACACACACACACAAACACACACACACACACACACACACACACACACACACACACACACACACAAGCTAAGAAATGCTCAGGGTTGACTGAGCTCTGAGCAGACCCCTAGACTTGTCTCCTTCATTCCTTCCTTATTCATGTACATTCCGTGGGTGTTGCATGTCCTTCTCACCTGACTTTCTTGCATCTCAGCCCCAGTCATCAATTCTGTTTACACTCAAACTGTGAGAACAAGAATGGAAAATCATGCCTGGCCCAATTGATTGGCCATTCAAAGGACTCAGAGGAAGAATCCAGACTCCACAGTGGAGAGTATAAATATTAAATTACTTATATTTTTGCTCACATATCAAGCTAAGACAGTGGTATACATGGGTGTATATTTGACATTTCTGCTTTTGAAGATTCTGGGGAGTTGCTCACTGATTGAGTACTCTTGGAGGTCCTAGAAGTCTCTAGAAATACTACAAGCCCATGCTGTGATTCTTGATTTGCTACTGCACAGCATTACCTCTGGTGTGAAGGCAGAAAGATGGCGGTAAGAAAGCTGCACTAACCCCAAAGGGAATGGCAAAACACGGCACAGAGGGAAAGCCACAACAGCAAGATATTGGTGTAACTGTCCTCCAGAACCCGCCTTCCCCAGCCAGTGGCATTCCCTGGGTGAGGCCACTCCACCATTAAGCCTGCATTCAGCAGAAGGATTTGGGCTTCCAGGAGAGAGGAGACCTTCTAAACAAGAGTGACAGGGACACAAAGTGCACATCCACCTGTGCAGGGCACGGGCAATATTCACAACCCAGAGAAAATAAGGAGAGAGCCACAGTGGCTGTCCCTCAGCCCTGAAGAGGAGCCCTGTGAGGTAGAGTCATGCAGTCATGTTCTCCAGACTGAGGTGAGGCAGAAGACCTTCCTACCATAGTGGGCATCATTAGGACCTCAGCCATGTCTCTGCCTTCCACCGTCTCTGTACAGACCTCTGCCCTTCCTTCTTCTCTGTGCAGGGCAGCCCCCCAAGTCACCAGGAAGTGACAACAGACACCAGGCAGGTTCCAGAATGATTACCAAAGAGTCAGTGGCCATTCCCAGCACATTTAAAATGCTCTTAACAGACATCAGTCGAGACAGATCTGTCTGCAGTGTGAGGCTGGCCTCAGACAATCCCAGGGACTTGCCCTTGGCACCACAAGCTTCCAGCTCGTCTGCTTCTCCCATCTTAATGACATCCCTAAAAGCATATTCTGATGCCACCATGACAGGGATGAAGCCCATGAGGCAATGTGGAGTGACAGGCAGTGCTTTCAGTCAGGAAGCAAGAAAGACAGCCCCTAAGTCTCTCTGAGCAACCTCAGAATAGCCACCCTGCTCCCTGGTGGCCAGGCAGACAGCACCCAAGTCTCAGCTGTCCATAAGAACGCTAAGACCCCAGCATTCAGAAGACAGAGGCAGAAGGATTGGTACTTTCTACTTTATGTGAGCTACATGGAAAGTGCCAGGAGGAAGGAGAAAACTCTACAAGTGTATCCATTTCCCATATGTCTAACTCACATCTTTCCACTATAACATATACTCGTCCTCTGTTTTCTGCCCTAGCAGAATTGCAGAGAGTTGGTTGCCATGGCAAAGGCTGATAGCTTCCTCTGCTTTGGAGCTGAGATACGTGTGTGCCTGCCTTCCGTGGGTAGCTCCCAAGAGCTGACTGTGCACTCCACAGGGAGAGGGGGACTAAACACTGGGGACAATGAAAAAAAGTCAAGTCCAGCCCACGAGAGACTCCTTCAGTCTCTTTGATGAACAAACAAACAAACCAAAATGTTCCTTCCCTAAGATCATCTGTCCAAAACAGACTCTTTTTCAAATCTGTGTGAATCACCTAGACTCAAGCAGTTATTGCTAGAAGAAACCTTGAAGATTACTGGCCCACACTTTCCCTCACTTTATAATGAGGTAGTAGACCCAGAGTGGCCTGTGATGCCTCTATGGTCACACAGCAGTTTAACCACAGAAGCAGAACCAGATCCATGCCCTGGGCCCCTCCTTCCATGTATCAGGCCTATCCTGTGACCTAGCAGATTCCTCTCTACAGTGCTGAGTGCTGGAGCCTTCACCCAGCCAGGACCACTATCCAACCATTTTGTCTTCTAGACCCACCTTTTTAGATAGCATTTCATCAGAAGAAACTACCACCAGAGCCCATGTAAATCCTAGAGGCACCCAGTCTAGGAACCCAGGCCTTTGCTCCAGAACTCCTGTGTCTGCAGCCTTTGGGTCACATAGTACAAAGGACCAATCTCACGCTGGCTCAGATGTTGCTGTCTGAAGTCCAGCACAGCCTGCCTAGAAGTCAAATCCTAAAGATAATGCTAATGATAGCTATGATGTAGCATGGGCTGACAGCACAGGCTCTGAGCATTTCATGTGTCACCTCACTGAGTGCTCCATGAAGCACAGTGGGACTCAGATTTATTATCTGAGTAAACGTAAAATGACAAGTCTGAGCTTCCAGGAGAGTGATTAAACTGCCTTAGATGATACAGCTGACCTGTGTGCCACACACAGATGTTGCTCTGCAACTTAGCAGAGGTGACCCAAAGCAGTGGCCAAGCCCAGTGCAGCACAGAGCTATGGGCAGTCTATCTGCACCGGCATCCCTCACCACTGGGATTCCTCCAGAGCAAAGTGAAGCTGCCCCTGTCTGCCACCAGGAGAAGTATTTAAGACCTCAACGAACCTACAACCTGGAAGCCCACAGTGCTCCAAGAAGGAAACACCCTGTGCCTATTTCTAGCCGACATTAAAAAAAAAAAAAGACCCAAGACTCAAGTCTCAAGTCAAGCTCTTAATGTGTGAGAGATCATAGACCTTTAAGGATGAGGAAGGAAAAATCTCTGGGCTCTTTTTTTTCCAAGAAAAAAAGATGCATGTGTTACTATGTATAATTTTGTATGACCAGATGTTATGGGATCATAGATGCTCCTAGAAGCAAAGCCCAAGCCATCAAGTTCAGAAAGCCGCCTCCAGGATCGATTAACCCTCTTAGTTCTTACTTAGGTCATAGTCAAGTATACACAAATGAAGGATGGATGGCACCTGGGATGGAGTGGGCAAGAGGAGCCCCTGCTTTCCAATACACAATGTCAAGGTTCAAAGGCATGAGAACCTCACTAGCAGTAACAGGGAGATGTGCACTGAGGACCGAGCCACAGAGTAAGTGCTGCAGGATCAGAAAGTGTGTACAACTACAAAGCTTTCTGTAGGAATACAGCTGGGATCGTTCAACTCACTGTCCAGCCTGAACACCTAAGGGAGAAAGAGAAGCTAGGAATGAGGCTCTATGAGGGACCATTTGCATGGACTAGCAGGCATGAGGCCTTGGGCTCAATTCCAAACACACATATGATACCTGCCAAAGACTAGAACCAGAACGCAGGCACATTTGGGGATGTCACACTCGACCTGTAAGGGAGTGTTGAAGGAAAGAGCTAGGTTCACATTCTAGCCCCACCTAAAGCCATCTGGACACCATGTAATAATCACTTGTTTGTGCTACTGGTTCATCTGCTCAAAGGACTCAGAACTACTCTTCTTCCTCTTCCTCCTCCTCCTCCTCCTTCTCTTCTCTCATATATTATATCCCCACCGTAGTTTCACCTCCTGCCTCTCCTCCCAGACCCTCCCCCATCTCTCTTCTCCCCCAGATTCACTTCTCCTCCTCTTCCTCCTCCTCTTCCTCCTCCTCTTCCTCCTCCTCCTCCTCTTCCTTTTCCTCTTCCTCCTTCTCCTTCCCCATTTCCCTTCAGAAAAGGACAGGCCTCCCAGGGATATCAACCAAACATAGCATATCAAATTGCAATAAGTCTAGGCACACCTCCTCATAGTAAGGCTAGGTGAGGTAACCCAGTGAGAGGAAAAGGGTCCCAAAAAATGGCAAGAGTCAGAGACAGCCCCTGCTTCCACCATTAGGAGTCCCACAAGAGCACCAAACTACTCAGCCATAACATATGTGCAGAGGACCTAGGCCAGGCCCTTGCAGACTCCCCGGTTGTCAGTTCAGTCTCTGTGAGCCCCTATGGGCCCAAAGTAGTTGTTTCTGTGGGTTTTCTTGTGGTGTCCTTGACCCCTCTGGCTCCTACAATCCTTCTTCCCTGCCCTTCCTTCTGAAGGCTCTCCTGAGCGCCGCCTAATGTTTGCCTGTGGGGCTCTGTCTTGAGGCTTCTGATGAAGTGCCTGGAGCAGTACCTGGAGGCCTCTGGTTCCTAGAACTTTCTGAGGGGGGGTCCTTTGCCTTACTGGACACCGAGGCACTATGAAAGGACAGTAGCGCCATTCTCACTCTTGTAAAGAGTAGCCTGCTCTACCCTACTGTAGGACAACTTTCCAGACAGACATGAACCCTTCTGTTTTTAGCCTATTCTCCATACCTGTTGGCCCATTCTACACAGTACAGCTGTGGTAACTTCATCTTCTTCATCATCTGAGTGGTACTCACATATGAACACTCATGTCCAGCACAACATTCTCAATATTTAAATTATTTAAGAAGGAAACCTAGAAATGGACTCAGTGAGGAGCCAGCATCTATCCTTTGGAGCCCACAAAGCATGTCTGGAAATGCCCAGCAGGAGCTTGTAGTAGCGTTAGGCATTACATACCACACTGTGCATGTCTGTGGGGCCCACTGCAGCTGGGTGTGGCACTCAGGCCCCCTCTATGAGAGGCCACTTGATATCTGAGATAAAGATGCCAGAAGACATCAGGAGCTTGAGATTTCAGGCCTGCCTCTGCTGCTTATTCATGGCACCTACCCACAGAAGGGAAATCATAAAGTCTAAGCATCATGCCTCATGGATCTCTGGGAATGTGGATAAAGCTTCATGTATGCACAATGCTTAGGAGATGGTAGTAGTATTTGGGGCCATCTTTAGTAACAATAACCGCAGCTAACCTTTTGTGCATTTGCAAGGACAAAACTTTTGTCATAAAGTATCTTATTTACCCTCAAAATAAACTTAAGACATAGTTAACTCAAACCAATGCATCAAACACATGAGGAAGCTGCATCATAAGAGATCATGCAATGTCTTACCACCAAATATATTGATATTTGAGACTAGTGACAGAGAGCAGGTATCCATTTGTATTGTTGGTGGTGATTTTTCATGTTTGGTCATGTTTGCTTTACCATCCAGTCATCCATGCATTTTCCCTACCACTGTCGAAATAAGTTACTTAAAGTGAAACTTACCAAGCAAGCTCCCCACCTTGAACGTGAACCACTGGGAGAGCTGAGCATGGGCCAAGGTGCCTATATTAGTTTCCTTTCTATTGCTGTGATAAAAACAAGGCAGCATTTGGAAAGAAAGAGTTTGTTTGGATTTATAGTTTCAGAGGGGGTGAGTCCATCGTGGTAGGGAGGCATGGCGACACACATTCCCAGTGATATACTTCCTCTAGCAAGGCTGTACCACCTAAACTTACACACACACACACACAAAAAGGTGTCACCAACTGAAGACACGTATTCAAATACATAAGCGTATGGGGAGCATTTCCCATTTAAACCACCACAGTGATTCAAGGTAAGAAGAAGGTAAAGACTCCTTTCTAGTAGTCTTTGTAGCAGAATCCATGTTCCATTTTCTTTCTGCAAAAGAAGGATGCTTCAGACTTTTCCAGGAGTGGTGCTATTGCCGGCTTGCTGAAGAGAGAGCAAAGAGCTTGTATACTTTGTTCAGTGTTTTGGGCCTCTTGTGGCCTCCCTACTGAGACTTCAAAACCAGAAAAGGATGAAGGGTAGGCTTCAGAACAGGTACACACACACACACACACACACACACACACACACACACACACACACAATCTATCCTCCCTGACTTCTTTCTGAAAAAGAAAACTCTGCATGACATTTTGCTTCAAGCTATTGAAGGGGAAGACTCTAAGCAGTGCTATGTCACAAGGCAGAACCTCTATTTGTAACACAGCCTCACCTCACCAGTCATAGGCAGGAGGGATTTGAGGACACAGGGTCAATGTCGGGGACTATGACTTCATTTCCTGGACTCATCCTTCGCTTAAGGGCTACTCAGTCTCTGCAGGAGAAGCAGGCTTGGGTTCCGATATTGTCTACTGGACCTTTAATCTGTAATTTGAACTTGAAGAGTCCATGCAAGTTCAGGCTGGCTCATTTAAAGAGAAAAAATTTCTCATGCCATAGACTTTTGGATTTTGGCCATCTGAGATGTCTCCAAGGCCCTGCATGCACTAGCTGAATGGGGGGTCTCTGTAGGAGCATTCTGTTTTTCACTGCATTTGTGCATCTGCTGTCACTTAAGGTAGACAGGGCAGAAACTTTGTAACCTGGAGACTGAAGAAGGCAAATCACCAAGGTCACCTGGTTGTTGGTGGGGAAGCCAGGGACAAATCCAAGCCATCAGATTTGCAGGTATTTTATTACCTGCACTCACAAAAGAATTAAAAGATATTGTCCAATCATATTCAACACACCCATCCTAAAGGTGCCTTCCAGTGTGACTTGTCGGTGGTGGCACCTCGGTCCCTTGACTTCTCCATCTTCACTTGCTCATCTGAGCAGGCAAGGTGTGGTGGGAGTTTGTTGGCTAAGGCTGATGGGAAGATGCCCCGTTAGCATGATGCTTGACTTGCCAATAATGCTTGCCTGAAGCAATGAGAGAGAACAGGCCCATGCAGGTGAGGATGTCCTCACCACACTGAAGCTGGCCGTGGCAAGGAGTGAGGTTCTAGCCTGTGGGCTGCTCCAAACTCCAGCACATTTAATGCTCTTGGGTTCTGAAAAGGCAAAAGTTCCTACAAAACAAACAAACACATGGTGGGTCAGCATTTGGGCAGGGTGTGTCCAGCCTCTTGGTGTGTTATTCAAGGAGGGAACACAGGTTCACAGAGGCTATAAAGTAGCAAGAACACTTTACTCAAAGCAGAGTTAGACAAATCAGAAAGATGTCATGATCATCAGTGTGCCCACACAGGAGTGAGGGTGTTCCAGAGTCCTGTTTATCCTTTGGGTCTTCCTTCTTAGGGTTCAAAGGAAGGCAGAGTTAGGTTACTAGAAATGTAATTTGGGTGGCTTTCTACTATGACTGACAGACTTAGATTAACCAGTCTCTGCTCACCATGCATGTCCATTCCCATAATGCATCTGATCTCAATCAGAAAGAGAGAGACACAATTATGCGTAGGCATAAGAGGGAAAATAGGAGATTCTCCCTAAAAGTTCACTCAGAGAATAGTTTGCTTTTCTGTGCATGTGCCCCCAAAAAAAGTCTAGGCAAGATTGCTCCATCTTCCTCATTTTTCAGGATGAGTTCCAAGATGTGTCTGACTAGAAATGGGGCATCAATGAAGCAGTTGCTAAGGAGTAACTTGTTTCCACGGCTTAAACCAAGTGAATGTGCATCTTGATGCAGACAGCAGTCCTAGGTTGTCAACAGGTTGCTAGGTGCATTGCTCAGAAAAGATAAGGTGTAGACACAGCCCAATCAAGCAGCCTCCCAGACTAGTAACCTGCTCTAAATGCCGGTCAGCCTCGGTGGCACAAGCCTATTACCCCATCACTTGGGAAGTTGAAGAAGGTGGGCAAGAAGTTCAAGGTCATCTTTGTCAGGTTTGTGTTGAGGTCAAAGCCAGATTGAGCTATTTAAGATGCCACCTCAGAAAGCCAAAAACCACATGCACAAACAAACCAACAAAACCCCACAGGGATAAACATGAAATTCAATTGCTGAGTTTGTGGCACCACTGCTCAGTATTTGCCTGTGTTTTCAGGTGCAATTCGAAGGTTTGACTGGAAACGTGCAATTCAACGAGAAAGGGCGCCGGACCAACTACACTCTCCATGTGATCGAAATGAAGCATGATGGGATCCGCAAGGTAAGGGCCACCTGGGCCACCTGGGCCACCTGGGCCACCTGGGCCACCTGGGCCACCTGGGCTGAGTGGAAGCTTAGGTGGTAATGAGGGCCCTGGACACCTGCCTTGCCTATACCTTTGAGGAGACTGGGGAAATGTGGGGCAGGGGTCTAAACTCTTCTAGTTTTGGCTCTGTCACTTGTCACCTGGGATTTGGAGAAAGTCAGGTCCCTTCTGAGTTCCTCTTTGTAAAATGGAGATGCAACTCACAGATTCTTTCTTTCTGAGAGTTACTGAGAACATGGCACAGAAAAACACCCTGAACATAGAAAGGAAGAGCCGGGCATACTTCTCCGTCTGTGACTTCAACACTCCAATGACCGAGGCTGGAGGATTATTGGAAGTCTCAGTCTAGCCAAGGGTATAGAATGAGATTTAGTCTCACTTTAAAAAAAAAAAGGAACCTGGAAATATACAGTAATAGATGTGTATGCAGTACCAGTGATATGCCTAGGGATTTTGGAGAATTCTAGAATTTTTACTGGTGAGGTTAACTGTCTTCTGACTGTTCAAACTTATACACAGCTGTGCTCTCTTCTCCACAGAAGTCAGAGGTAAAACACACATGCATGTGTTTTTATATAATATTAATATTTGCATTAGACCTTTTAATATGGAATATAGATCCTTTGGTCTTACTTAAACTCTAAGAACCACATTGATTTGGTCACTGTCAATTTCTCCACCTTTGACCTTAGACAGTTCCTTTGGGCCACTTTAGCTAATCTTGTTTGTTCTGGTTCTTTGAGTCCATGTGCTCCTTTCTGTGCTGGTGTGTCACGTTCCTAGGAATGATGGGCTCTTCACCCTGCTGCCATCTTTTGCTTAGTTGATTCTTTGCACTTAGAGCAAGAGGTGTTCCTTGGAGAAAACTTCCCTGGCTACTTTCATTCTGTCTCCCTTGCCCTCAGCCTTCATCATGTCTGCTTCCTTGTGGTAAACTAGCAAGGAGTTATTGTTGAGGGTTTGAAGCTGCTGGAGGGCTGTGGAATGTATCCCTTTCTCCATTGGTAAACTGAGACAGAGAGGCCCAAAAGGCTATCCAAGGTCTCAATGAGCCATAGCTAAAGAGACACCTTGTTCAAGGCCCCTGACTCCTTAGCCCCTGTTTATCTGAAGCTGCTGTCCAGCCTTTAACAATCAGATTGACACAATCAGGACAATGCTGGAGGACATGTGTACACCAGGAGAATCCTGCTGCTCCTGAAAGGGACAGCAGACGCATGACCTAACCATGGTACTTTCACACCCTCAGGAGAGCTCTTGCCCTACAGTGAAATGCAGATGCTTTACTGGTTTGCAAAGTGCTGGAACAATCAAGACAGTTGCTTTTAGACAGACAATCAGGAACCATGCGCCTGGGCTCACCTCAGCACCCTCACAGTGAGGGTTGTTTCCACTTGCCAGGGGCACAAGTTTGATACCTGCCTATACAATGCATAAAAGCCATGTGTTTGTACATGGAGGTTGAGCCTGGACTGGTGGCATAGGCCTTTGAACCCAGCACTACTGAATGTGAGGCAGAGGAATCAGAAGAAGTTCAAGATCAGCCTGTGAAATGGGCTGGTGGATGGAATAATGATACAGAGACCTTTTATATTTATTATAAGCTTATGGCACTATCACTGGGCAGATTCTCAGCTATATTAAACTGATTATACTGACCTAGCCAACATCTTGTCATGCAGCCTGTCCATTTTAGTCTCTAGACCTGGCTTTTCCTATGTGTGGCTAGCGACTGCTGCTCCTGAGATTCCTTCCCAGAGTCCCTCTCTCTGCTGGAAAGCCTGCCTCCCTCTCTTGCTTCAGCTATTGGCGGTTCAGACTTCAGCATTTGAGTAATACAAGGACAATCTCTACATAGTGCGTGAAAACATTACTCCAACAAACCT
This sequence comes from Acomys minous, assembly GCF_964271855.1. Taxonomy (NCBI): domain Eukaryota; kingdom Metazoa; phylum Chordata; class Mammalia; order Rodentia; family Muridae; genus Acomys; species Acomys minous. The sequence continues at coordinate 14,489,980 of NC_140498.1, read as the reverse complement.
GGGCTACATAACAAGAGGTTTGGAAGACTGATGGGGGGGCAGGATCATCCTCTCCCCCAGGTAATGAGAGCCATTCAAATAAAGCCAGATTCCTGTCTCCCATTAGGAGTACATTGAGAACATGGGGTAGCGTAAGGCGTATGTTGACATAGAAGCAACCTCTGATGTCATCTCCTCTTCCCTCCCCCATTGTCCCCTCCCTTCTCCCCACCCCATGCTCATATAATAAGCTTCTCCATATCATATCTGTTATATGGCATATTTCATAGTTCATATTTTATATTCCATATATGAGAATCAGACATCTGCCCAGTTATCATCCAGCTGTGTGTTTAGCCTATCTTGGTCTGGATCTTTAATTAAATGAGAGAGATTTGGCTGAATAACTTCTAGTTCCTCTCAGTCCTGGTATTTTGGATGACCCTTGAAAAATTCCATATGATAGCAGTTTAATTTGGTTTGGTTTGGTTTTTTAGCGCTCTCTCTCTCTCTCTCTGTCTCTCTCTCTGTCTCTCTCTGTCTCTCTGTCTCTCTCTCTCTCTCTGTCTCTCTGTCTCTCTCTCTCTCTCTGTCTCTCTCTCTCTCTCTCTCTCTCTCTCTCTCTCTCTCTCTCTCTCTCTCTCTCTCCCCGACTAGACTATGGTTTACTGGGGAAGTGGAGTTAGGGACCTTCCTCATTGCATGAGTTACCTCTGGTGTGACCTCATCAATGATTACAGGGCCTTTGCTGGGACTCTAACCCTTCACTGACTTACAGAGAAGTCTCTATCTTCTCTTGATCTTGGCTTCATTAAGAGCTTCCCAGAGTAAGCAGCTCACTGTAGGGATGAGCAGTAACCAAGCAGTGCACAGAGATCTAGTTTAAAATGCAGATTCCTGCAACAAGGGGACAGGCTCAATACCAGTACACCAGCCTACTGGGCTTATATTAGTGGAAAAAAGCAAGGGTCTTTAAGGACAGGCAGACCAGTATTTGAGTATCTGCTTTACTCTGCACTGGACATATAACTGTGAACAAGTCACTCAGCCTTCCTGAACCTCAGTTACATAACCTCTGATTCAGGGGAAGGGGCATGCTTGTAATCCCAGGACTTGGAAGGCTCAGCCAAGAGGATCCTTGTCAGTTCAAGAGTATCCTGTACTATGCAATGAGACTGAGACTTAAAAAAGAAGGGAAGGAGGGGAAGAAAAAAGAAAGAGAAGGAATGGGGAGGGGTGGAGGGAGAGAAGGAAAGAAGGACGTCATCTCAAGAGAGTGACAGAGCCGACATCCACTTGCTCATATTCTAAACTCCTCTCTGTCTGCCACAGAGACTTCACACCAGTTCTGTATGCACTGCACAGAACTAACTGAGCAGCCTTCAAACCCTCCAGCAAATGGCTGTGCCTGGTTTTTTAATCACCAAGCTGTTTTCAAACTTACTTCCTAGTGTCTAAATCCTTTCTTAGAATGTGATCTTAAACATTCTTTGTCTGCAGGGATCTGCCTTTCAGAAAAATCAATCCCTCGGAATCTCTGCCTCCAGGACTTTTACCCAACCAGACTCCAAGCAAATTAATACCTAAGCTTTTCTTGAGTGACCTTGTGCTTGTTTCAGGGACATTGCAAGGCCTTACCTGCCCAGTGTAACAAAAGCTTTCTTTTCCTGGTTCAGGGCTTCTGGGAAACTCCAATCCCACCTGCATCCCGCTGACTCAGGGCCAGCAATCTCCCTAGGCACCCCTTGCAGTTTAACAACCCACTGAGATGCTAAGCTTCTCTCTGCCCATCAAGCTTAAAGTTTCAGAGAACAGAGAACAGATTTTGCCCTGGCTCTAGTGATGTTAAGTCTTACCAAGTCCCACTTAGATGTATGACTTCCTGGTGGGCTTAGGGATTCTTCTTTGAATGAAACATCTTGTCACGTTGGGATGGAATCACACATTCTTATACTGGCCACTCACAGGAGTATTGTGGAGCACTGTGCTACAGATTCCTTCCTCAGGGCATCGTCAGTGGAGATCCAATCCCCTTGACTACTGATTGTGTGACAGGCTGTTTCAGTGATCACTGGTGGCACCTGACATCTGCCCCTTGCAACTTGACTTGAGTCTCCCTTCCCTGGCCTATGTTTGTTGCTCAGTTCTGGCTTTGCACATAATTGGGCAGAAAAGACCACAGTGACCAGAATTCCTTCTGGCTAGCTTCATTATCTTCTCATTCCAGAAGAACCCAGAGCTTTCTATTCCATTTGTCCCCCTGGAAGGTTTAAGTCCTTGGAATCCAACTGTTCATCTACAAACTAATGTCCACCTAAGATAAGGCCTCAGCACAGCCATTCCTCCATCTACATTGGCCAACCCAGGGTCCATGTCACCTTCCTTGCCCTGGCCAGTAGCTTCCTCACTGCAATGGATCCTATTAGGTGTAGATGGTCCACCTCACCACAAAGACCACATTGCCACCCTCAGAGCTGGGAAATCTGTTTCAAATATACAAGGGATCATACTGCTTAGGGCTCTTCCCTGGCTTCTTATTTCCAGAAAAATACAGTACATCTCCTGACCTCAGCCCACAGAGCCCCAGGCATCAATGCTCGCTCTTTTCTCTGGCTCATTGCTCTGCCTTCATGTAGCTGTCGCTCTCTTCCTTGGGTATTCTTATTGCTAGCCCTCTGCCAGGCATCTCTACACCATATTCTGAGATAAAGTTGCAATAATCTTATTAACTTCAGCCTTTTAGACATGCTAACTTGGCTAAGTGCTGTGGGGACTAAGCTCTGAAACTTAGTTCTTTATCGCCTGGGCACTTGCTTAGTGGATGGCAAGTAGTTGTTCATTTGCTTAAGTGTTCTGCTTCATTAGAAACAAAGAAACACACATTACAGCAAGCTATGATGAAAATAGTTTAGTAGAAGTTTTCAAAGTTGAGGTTAGCTGATTAAGATGAATGAGGTTTAGCCCTAGGGTGAGAGTTGGGCTTAAGAAAGCATCCACCAGAGTCTTTCTGGTGGTCAGCATTTAGCATACAGATGAAGAAGAAGAAAAAGTGAATGAGCTGCTGGAAAATTAGGAAAGATCAGTCTGGAAAAGAGACACATCATTCTTCCAGCATTCTGGGCACCAGAACACAAGAATTCCTCCCAATGGGATGGAAAACAGGCTAAGAATAAGTATGGCTGGTTGGATAACCCCTTCCCACTATCTCTACGCTACAAGGGGCAAACATGATTGCTTGGTGGCCAGCTAGCCATCTCTGCCACAATAGGCAACTGGTTATGACCACCCTCAGTTGAGGATGTCAGGAGCTGCGGCTTCAAAGGCAGTCCTGGGGTCCCCATGTTCAAATTCAGCCTAACGGCTGCATTGAGATCAATTGGATCCACAGTTCTGTGATCACCTGCTCTTTAAGCTTCATCCACTTACGAATATCCTCTCTGTCGTCTGGACTCATTTCCGACGTTCAAAGAATCTTTAGAGGCCGATGGAAAAATAGGAGATCAAAAATAATAAGTGGCCCCAGGAGAAGACTTCTCCCTGTCAGAATACTTTAAATCTTCTCCTGAACAGTGGGCCCCAATCTTTACCAAACTACATACTCTGATTTACTTTCAGAAAGAATCAAAGTCCCTGCCCTCCTCAGTAGAGAATCAAAGTACCATATGGTAATCCAGCCCACAGCCCAAAGGAAGGGGCATAAGCACTCATGTCCGTAGCCTCTTCCGACACTTTTGCCAGCTTTCTATGCATCCAGCTGTGAAAAACAAATATCCATATGAGTCTACTGGCTCGCAGAAGATGTGGTGACCATGAGTCTTTACATCCAGATGTCTCTACCAACCCTGGCAAGATCATGTCTTTTTTTCCCATAAGACATCAGGGGGGAAATTAAGCTTGTTCCGGACTGAGGAGATGGCTCAGACAACAGAGTGCTCACCATGAAAGCGTGAATGTGATCCCTAGCACCCATGGAAAAATGAGCCAGGTCCAGCAGCATGGACTTGTAATCCATGCACCATGGAAGCCTTGCAGCTCTCGCACCACCACAGTTATTCTGCAGCCCTGGGGAGGTTACCTCTCCAAATCACAGTGCCCTCACACTTAATACGGGAGCGAAACCCGGCAAATCTCATGGGATTTTTAATGGAGATGGAAGGAATTAAAAGATAAAAAGCATATAGAAGAACAAGAAGCATTCACTGATCCCAGTTCACAGTGAGAATAGCTGCTATGGGGCAATGGAGGGATAGGCAGCGTCCCAGGTCTAGAGCAAGCGCTGCCTAGCTGCACCACCTCAGGAAGTGAGCAGATGAAATGGCGGAAAACTCACTGAGCCGAAGCAAAAACATGTGCACAGCTGCCATTGTGAATGGCTGCAGATCACAGAAATAAACACCCATGTCCAGGGAAATCATGTGCCAAGGTGAAGGGGGCACACGAACCAACCTTGTGGTCAGTGCCTCGGTTTCCATGCTGAGCTCTGAACACCTAGAAGGCTGCTCTCTCTCTCTCTCTCTCTCTCTCTCTCTCTCTCTCTCTCTCTCTCTCTCTCTCTCTCTCTCTCTCACTCTCTCTCCACCTCCTGCTGGATTTCCATCCCTTTCTCTTGGTATCTCCAGCCAGCAGAATGACAGAACAAGATGCCTGGGGGGGGGGTGGATAGGAGAAGAAAGAGAGGGAGAAAAGAGAATGAAAGATGGGGAGAGGGAGAAGAGTGAGGAAAGAGGGGGAGGAGAAGAGGAAGAGAGAAAAGGGGAAAGGGAAAAAGGAAGAGGCAAGAGGGATGAGGAGAGGAAGGAAGAGAGGGAGAATGAAGGAGGACAGGGAGGAAGAAGAGGAAGAGGGAGAGCAGAGGGAGGAATTAAAAGGGAGGAAGGAAAGGCGAACAGGAGAGAGAAGCTTAGGCAGTCTAGATGTGTGCATATGCGTGTACATTTGTGTGTGCTATGCACATGTGTGTATGTGTGTGCATGCATATGTGCATGTGTCTGCACATATATGTGTGTGCATGGGTTAGCTAGGTCATTCTGTTGTACCAAACATTGCTTGATTCCCTGTTGCCTTAAGAACAGTCTCCACTGCTTGGCCCAGCCTTCAAAACCCTCTGCTACTTAGACCCATGCACCCATTGCTCTCCCAGATAGAACCCTGACTGTTACCCGCTGAACTTGCCTATATTGGCTGACTTCTGCCTCCCCAACAGGGCTACCATCCTCCTTAGCCTGGGAGTCTTGAGCTGAACCCATCCATCATGTCCTGCAGCGCTTTCCTCAGACAGCATCCCACTCCAACCTTGTGTTTCTCTGAAGTCCTCTAGTCGCTCACTTCAGCATTCTCTGGGCTGTGCGTCTGTGTGGTCCACGTCTTTCTCAAGTGATGTTCCCATGGAAAACACTCCCTCTTAGACGTCTCTGTATCCCTCAGCCTCATCACATACCCCTGAGAGTTTTAGCTCGGAGCCTGGCACATAATTGGCATTCAATAACTTTTCTGAAAAACCTTGGACAAAGTATTAACAACCTGTCGATATTTAGAAATTAACTTGTTTACCCTTGTGCGGGACTCAGTATTGACAACAATCAGGAAACGCAGCAGCAAATGGAGGGTAGTGCTGTTTCCCAGGCAGTTAGATCTGGGTGGGAAAATGTAGTAGCGTGCATTTAATCAAGTGCTCAAACTACAGTTTAGAGTGAGTTCAGGGAAATAAAGGGTTAATGTGCAGGGAAGTCCTGGATTGGCTGTGAAAACAGCTGGGGCAGGATTAAATCCCACAGCCCTCACTTTCACTGTACTATACAATTAGATAAATAAAGAGTTAGACTTTTGTCCTTCCAGAGGGGTGGTCTTGAGGCTTATCCACCAGGTGAGGTGGTCCACTGGGCATGGAGAGGGAACCTGGGATGCATTTTACCTCTTGACTGTTCAGCCTATAGCTCCCCAGACTCTGGTACACTGTGTGTCACCACAATGAGCTCCAAGATCCGCCCCCCTCAAATTGTGTTTTCGCCTTCTTCTCATTAACAGATTGGTTACTGGAATGAAGATGACAAGTTTGTCCCCGCAGCCACCGATGCTCAGGCTGGAGGAGACAACTCGAGCGTCCAGAATAGAACCTACATCGTCACTACTATCCTCGTGAGTATATGCCTTCGTCAGGCTTACCTGGAGTTCAAGCTCGACCTGTGCAAGCACACCCCACTCTAGAGTGAAAGCTGCAGGCTATGCCATAGACAGAAACCATGCCTGTGTGCACGCTTGTCAGCCCCGTGTTCAGAAGGTTAAGAAGGAGAGCAGTATTCCAGGTCAGCCTCTGCTATACAGTGAGACCGTCTCATACAACGACAACAATGAAGCCACAGAGATTGGTAAAAGGCATGCCATGTACCCGAGTGGCTGAGTTTTTACTCGGCATCCCTGAGATGCGCTCCCTCTCCCTGCATCCTCAGAGAAGCTACATCTGATATTCTAAGCCACTTACTTTCCCCTTACATGAAACCCAACGCTGTCCCTAAATTGTCCTATGTATGCCTCACTCAGTACAAACCACATTCTATTGAGAGGTATCTTTTAAAATACACATATGTACATTGCAGAAGATCTGGGTTTACTGCCTAGTGCCCACATGGTGCCTCACAATTGTCTATACTCCATTTCCAGAGGATCTAACATCTTCTTCTGACCTCCTTGGGCACAAGGCACACATGTGATGTACAGACATACATGCAAGCAAAATACTCATATAAATAAACTAATTTTTTAAATTATTTAAAAACATTATTTGGAAAGCCTATTACATTTCTATGATGAAATTTTTTTTAAAGCAGGATTTGTTCTCTTTCCCCAAGAAGTTTATAATGGACTACGGAACAGAAATTCAGGAAATATATTTAGGGGCTAGAGAGAGAGACTTGCCAGTGATTACCAGCACTGGCAGCAACATCCTCTGCCAGGTCACAGTCCTCCCCACTCACGGGTGCAGCCACAGGCCACACCCTCTGTCCTGTTTCTCCACCAGGAAGATCCTTATGTGATGCTTAAGAAGAACGCCAATCAGTTTGAAGGTAATGACCGTTATGAGGGCTACTGCGTGGAGCTGGCTGCTGAGATCGCCAAGCACGTGGGCTACTCCTACCGACTCGAGATCGTCAGCGATGGCAAATACGGAGCCCGGGACCCTGACACAAAGGCCTGGAACGGCATGGTCGGGGAGCTGGTCTACGGAGTAAGTGCGGCGGGGAGGGCGGGCGGTTGGGGCCAGGCAGGGAGAGGGTCATTGTGAAGGACAGAGGAGGGAACCAGACATGAAACTATTTGCTGGCTGGGTGTCCCTGTGCATACATTCCAGTTGGCCATTGTCCAGCACAGATGACAGCATAGGGACCTCCAGGATCAGCTCTCTGAGGGCAGATAACAAGGCTCACGCTAACCTACTAAGAGTCATCTGTGGATCCCTCGGGCCTTAGTCCCATGGGGACTTGATGCGCCTGCATCGGAGCTCACTGCTGAGTCACTCCTTCCAGTAATTTCTCCCCTGCAGATTCCAGTCAAGCGTCTGGCCCATCCTGTTTTGTTCCCTTGAGCCTCCTCTGGAATCCTCAACCCCACCTCCTCTTTCAGAACACTTTCCCAAGGCCTCTCTTTTGTCCCCCTCATAACAGCTGAGACTTCCCCTCAAACTCTCCTGACTGCCCATCCTTGAATCTAGTCTCTACTTTTCCATGGCTCGCCCTGTCTCAAATTCTGTTCATGCGTGTGATAGGGGGAGGCCCGTGGCGTCTGTGAAGTGCATTTCACTCAAAGAAATCCCCTGGGCAGCTAATGCAAAAAGCTCCAATAAATTGAAGCAGTCTTAAGCAGGCACTGAATGGCCAGTGTTGTTTTCGGTGTCTAGGGGAGACGCAAGAAGCCAAGATTCTCAGACCCTGCACATTTCTTGGGGTTAAAGAAACAATGGGAGAAAGGAGTCTATAAGCAAAGGATCTAGAAGTCTAAATTACATGATCCCCAGAAGAGCTAATAGAGATTTCTAGCCTTTTAGAGTATGTGGAACTAGGAAAACACTCATAATGAAATAAAGACAGAGAGATGGGCAGCCTGGAAGTACAAATGACAAATGACAAGGTGATAGAAAAAAAAATAAATGAGGTGAGGTTAAAAAAAAAATGCTGGGTTGGCTGCTTTGTGTGGGATTGGCCAGAGAAAAGTTTAGTCACAAATAATGAGGCAAGAGTGTGGATTGATTCAGTAAGCACCAGGAGATGATGACGGCTCTCAAGGCAGAACAGCAAGGGAAGGGCAGGGACTGTGGCTCTGTTGGTAGAGTCCCTTCCTAGCACATATGAAGCCTCGAGTTCAATGCACACCACTACACACGCTGGCCATGATGCTATACATCTGTAACCCCAGCGGGGATGCAGGAAGTCAGAAGGTCAAACTCTTCCTTGATAAATTCTGAGGCCAGGATGGACTAGAGCCTTTGTCTTAGAGAAAAGAACAAAATAACAAAAGGCAATTTCCATAATGTGCACCAAAGGGGCCATGGAGGCTTCTGTCTTAGGTCCTGAGAATGCCAGTTCCATTTTTGAGCAGCGTGAAACTCGTGCTGAGCCTCAGGTTGGTCTAAGTTGATGGTCAGGAAAGACTGACCATTTTCCAAGATTGTGAGCCTTGCATGTCAAGGAAGAGGGAGTCAGGATGTCCATGTCTGACCATAGGAGAAAAGGGCGATACAAAGAAGAAATTCTGAAGTAAGGTGGCTTTCAAGGTAGAGACTAGGTTGGGAATGCTGCCTACATCTCCCTTTCTTCCTCCCATGATGCCTCTCACTTTAGGAACTCCATCAATGAAATAGAGGCCTAGATGAGTAGTGCTGCACAGGTCATGCTGCATCTGGAAGCTGGTTTCCATGGGAACTTCCTCTGAGCTCTTAAGGTCATTGCCATGGCAATTGCTGTGAACTTTTCACCTTTTCCGATGTTCCCATTCGTCTTCACCTCTTGTAATGCAGCTCCTTGTCAAAAAGCCTGTGTCCTGGGGAGGAGCAGGAGGTGACCATTCTGAGGGCACAACCCCGATGTCAGCAGCTAGTGGAATGTCAGGTTCATCCATTCTCCAGTGGAGTCACCCCTATGCCTCATGTTAAGATTAGAACCTTATGTCCCATTCACTAGACCTGTCCCCTCTACCAGTGTAAACCGATTCCCAGGGAAGCCATGTTGAGCGCAAAGCTACTTACCTTTATATTGAGTTTATCTTTCCCGTTTTATTCCCCTGAGGAAGAAGAGGGATGTTGGAGAATTACTTATCAACCACAAACTACCAGTGAGAGAGAAAAAAACCCCTTACTTACAGACCTCTACACTTTCTCCTTTGTAAATGAGGCTGTTCGGAGAGTCTCTTCTTCCCCAGTTCTTGCCCACCATGGTGACTAGTTTATACCTTCGAGCTCGCCCCATGCCATGCTAAGTACTACACTCATCCTCTTTCACAGGTTCCTCTCAGCCCTGTGAGGTAGCTAAGATTGTTTCCACACTGCAGAGGGGGACACAAGGGCTCTGAGGGCTTAGCTGATTTGTTGAAGGACACACAGTCAGTAACAGTGGTCATAACCCAATGGTCTGTCTTTTGTCCATCAGCGGGACATCTGCTTCTGTAGGCATCACTCCATTTAAACCATGGACTCCCAAGCTGAGAGAAGCTGAGAGATGAGTCAGTGGCATTCTCAGCAAGATACATGGGGGTGGAGCACACGCTGCAGATGAGGCTATGGCTCCTGGATGTGCCTTTGGGTCTTATTCATGGGGGTCTTCTTGTCTGTCCATGGCTGTAGCAGAAAGAGACGATTATCAGCAGACAGACTACTGGGGTTTGAATTCTAACCCTGCCGATCTCTGAGATGCACAGCTCCTGCAAGCCACTTGACTCCACCAAGGGTCAGCTCCCTAAAAAGGACAGAGCCTATTTGCTGCAGGCTGAGGTGGGAGTGTCTGTCCCACAGAGCCCAGCTCTAAGCTTGTCTCACCCAGACAGTTTCCTGTGTTTCTTCATCCCTTTTTGTTATACCCAAGCTGTCTGGTGTGTCCCAGCACTGCCCAAGGACAGATGAGCTTGCCTGGCACCCTTTCCTGCTTACCAACAGACTAGACTTGACATTCAAACACTGAATACTCGTGTAGCTCTTAGCGATCTTCCTGGAAAGAAAAAAAAATTTAACAACTGGTTTGATTTTCTCACTACCTGGCCCTTTCTCCCATGATTCTTTCCTCCTGCAATACTCTTCCTACAAGATGCTAGCAACATCAAAGGCGTCCCTTTCCTCAGTGTCACACTGATGTGTTACCTCTTCCAGCAGAGCTCCTCCCTCATGGACCCCTCCCCCTTCTCCTGCAGTGTCCTGTCTGCCTTGTAGACTTGATAAGTGCGTCGTGTGTGTGTGTGTGTGTGTGTGTGTGTGTGTGTGTGTGTGTGTGTGTGTGTGAGAGAGAGAGAGAGAGAGAGAGAGAGAGAGAGAGAGAGAGAGAGAGAGAGAGAGATGATAATCTCTTCTGCTTATAACCCTTGAACGTGAGGTGGTGGCAGTGCGTAGTTTACCTCCTGCTTCCAGTCTAGAGCTTACACATAATTGTTCCACAAATGTTAGTCAGGTTCAATTTGCCATCACCATCTCATTAGTCAGGATAATCTTGCTTGTGGATAAAAGAAATCCAATGCAAACTGGCTTAAGCAAACAAAACAACTACCATGTGTTCTTAGAGACAGAGGGATGTGTTGACACATTTCCAGGGAGTCCAGAGTAAGCCCTGGACTGGAGGACCCAAGTGACAGCCTCTGGGACCCAAGTGACAGCCTCTGGGACCATCCTCTGTGCACCTCAGCTCTGCCTCCTGCTCTCGGGGCTAAGTCTCACTGGGTCACAAAGGTCTCTGGGCAACCTTGAGTAACTCTCTCAGGCCTGAGAGTAGGGTGTGCTGTGTGAGCACCTGTGGCTCTATCTGCTCCCATGTACTCAGGTCTGCAGAGCTGGAAATCGGGCTGGAGGGGGGGTCCCAGCACACAAGAAGGAGGCCTGGTCACCGGATAAGCAGAAGCAGCAGCCTCGTTCTTGCAGAAAGAGGAAGGCATCTCTCACAAGTAGAGCTGTCAAATAATGGGATGAGCTCCTCTGTCAAATAGCAAACTGTTGTCCACTTCTCAGAAATACAGTGTCAGAGCAGTAGGACTTACAATGTTCTGATCCATTTTCACATCCTTTACGATGAAAACCATACGCAGTAAAGGCAGGGGGGAAGAAAAGCTGAGAAGAGGCCTCAGCCTATAAAGCACATGCTAAGCAAGAATGGGGACCTGAGTTTACATCACCTGCACCCATGTATAAACAGCTAGTACTATAGTGCACACCCATAACCCCAGCACTGGGGAGAGGAGGCCAAGACAGAGGATGGCAAGGGATCAGCCAACCTAGCCAATCACTGAGCTCCAGGCTTACCGAGAGACCCCCGTCTTCCAAAACAAGGTGGGAAAGCAGGTATATAATGAAGATAAATTATATCAACCTCTAGCCTCCCCACGCATATATACCCATGCTTTTGCACGTGCACTCACACACACACACACACACACACACACACACACACACACACACACACACATACACACGCACACGCATGCACGCGTGCACACAACAAGAACAATCAAAAGGACTGCTAAGTTCAACTGAACCTGATTTGATTTTATCCTTTCAGAGAGCAGATGTGGCAGTGGCTCCCTTGACCATAACCTTGGTCCGGGAGGAAGTCATCGACTTCTCCAAGCCATTCATGAGTTTGGGAATCTCCATCATGATTAAGAAGCCACAGAAGTCCAAGCCAGGTGTCTTCTCCTTCCTTGACCCTTTGGCCTATGAGATCTGGATGTGTATAGTGTTTGCCTACATTGGAGTGAGCGTCGTCCTCTTCCTGGTCAGCCGGTTCAGCCCCTATGAATGGCACAGCGAAGAGTTTGAAGAGGGACGTGACCAGACAACCAGTGACCAGTCAAATGAGTTTGGCATATTCAACAGCCTGTGGTTCTCCCTGGGGGCCTTCATGCAGCAAGGATGTGACATCTCTCCCAGGTCAGTCAGCTCTTCTCAACTCTTTTACTCAATGCCACAATATTCTTGGGATGAAAAAATACTGGAAGCTCAAGAGGTAGGGATTAGGGTTGGGGATGTGGCTCAGTAGGTAAAGCACCATCCATACGTACAATGAGGATCTGAGTCTGATCCCCAGACCCATGTTTTAAAAAAAATGGTCATGATGGTGTCACTTGTAATATCAAAACTATGGAGGCAGAGATGAGGATCTCCAGGCTTACTGTCTGGCCAGCCTAGATCAATGAGTCCCCTATGCCCATGAGACAGCTTGACTCAGAAAGCGAGGTTGGTGTTTCTAAGGAATAGCACCAATGTTGATCTCTGCACTCCACATGCATGTGTGTGTGTGTGTGTGCGCGCGCACACGCACACACACACACACACACACACACACACACACACACACACAAAGTGAGACTTCTTCTCAGATTTCATTATGTCTGCATTTTTGCTATAAATTTGGTCAACTGTTTGTTACATGTTGTGGGTTATTCATTCTGGATGTTTCTATGGTCGGGCCAGCTGTCTATTGCCTGGGTAATATGCTGTCAAGATACACAGGCATGGTTGTGATGTTCTGTAGATGAAAAGTACAGAGAAGGAATGGAGGATGGTTCCATATAACCAACATTATTGATCACCTACCATTGGCCCAGCAGAGAAGCACCTTCTAACTGAATGTTCAAAACAGTGCGGCAGGACTCCCATGACCCTCTGTTCACAAAGCTGTCAGAGCCATCCTGCCCTAGGGTGTTCCTGCATGAGGAAGTACTGGATCGAGTGCATGGTCTGTGAAGTCTTGACCAAGTCATTTTACCCAGGCAGGCCCAGGTTTTCTCTTCTCGGTGGGGAAAGGCTCTTCTGCTCCTGGTTCTGGTTTTTGAAAAGGGGGAGAACTCTAATTCCAGCAGAACTGTAAACTTGTGTCTTGTGGTGCATATATATACAGAAGCCCTGTGGAGCCAGTTTTGACTGCTTTGTGTATTAGACTTGCTCATACAATTTATTTTAGGAAAAGTATTTTTGAAGCCAAGAGGAAGTATATAAAGGAAATGAGAGAGAGAAAGACGCAATCTGAAAACTACCAACTGAGGCCAATGCCCAGGTTCCCTGGCATCTTGTTTTGTTGTGTGGTGAGCCATTGGCTACCTTCTAGAATATTTATGCCTCAACCCCCTCAAGCTGACCTGGTGAGGAAGGCAGCCTGAATGTGTGTCCTCTTCCCTTGGCTAATGTCTCTAAACTCAGGCTTTCCAATAGCAATCGCCTCTTCCTTGTAGATGACCATGTCTCAAAACCAGGCAGAGAAGCACGGCATGGGCTTTGGCCTCTGTGGGTCTGTTGAAATTTAAGTGCATACACGTCTGCCCTCATGGAAGTGCCCAGAGGCACCTTTACCCCCATCTACAATTTGCATTTGATGTGAATGAGGCCCGATGATCCTAATGGCGGAGGCGCAGTGCCTTCCTAACCAGCCTCCCCCAGGACTTATTTTGTCTGCCTTATGATTTGGAAAGCCTCATGGTTCGCCGTTTTAATCTTGTTTTTCTTTAAATAAGAAGACAGTCGGAGGGGGGGTGGGGTGATGTGGGAGAGAAGGTGTGAGACTGGATACTCAGCCAATACTGCCAAACACAAGGCGAAGACAGAAGAAACCAAGGAGGGGAAGGAAGGGCTTGCTTAAAGATAAATCCAGCCACTGGGTAAACAGTGGGAAGGGAGAGTTCTGGCTGTGTCAGTGCAACATAGAAACACAGGAGCACGCACACGGTGTGTGAGCTTGCCCTGCGGTTACTTCCTCTAAGAGCAGACACCTGCCTCTCGCCAGCAGCCCTGTGGTCTGCCTTCCACTGTGGCCACATCTTATGTGCCTAGTTCACAAACTGATATACACAACTTAGTTTACCCCGCACAGGTTTGGCAAGGGTCTGTCCCAGGCAGAATGGCAGTCACCTGTGCATTCGCCAACTCATCACAGCCCCTGGTGACCCACTTCACTCCTGTGGCGTTGGCAGCCCCAGAGAGTGCCTGTGATCAATGGACCATCATTGTATGTACATATTCCATCCACATGGATTCTGATGGCTCCACTAGAGTGTCTTAGGAACCAACACAGTGGTGGGGAGGGGCCTCCAAGCCATCCTCCTCCTCCCCAATTTAATAAAGCAACCCCATGCAGTGTCTGTCCTTCTCGTGGGTGACATGGGAACCACAGCCTCTCCATTGAGTGTCACTGTAAGGTTTACAGGGCTAGGTCTACAGTCTGTAACACAGGACCTAGCTGCCACATAAGAAAACCATAAGGTGGCCATGATTTTTCAATGGACTTTATACATTGGATTTTGGCTAATATTTGCCACTGCTCCTGTCACTTTGCAAGCCTGGTGCCCTCTTTTGGAGAAATCCGGAGGCAAAACAGAAATTTAACCAGTAGCTCACCCCAGAGATGCAATATCTGGATTCTGAGACTTCTCCCCAAAGGAGCTGGTAGGGAGGATGTGTGAAAGGATGGCAACATCTACTGGCAACATCTATTCGGTCTCTGTGAGAACCTATGGGTCCAGGTTAGTTGGTTCTCTGTGTTTTCTTTGATGTCCTTTGGCCCCTGTGGCTCCTCCAATTCTTCCCCCTACACTTTTCCATAGGGTGCCCCGAGCTCTGCCTAATGTTTGCCTGTCCACTGCTCTTATTTAAAGGTGCCCTAACCTCTCACTAACTCAGGATGTAGAGCTCTGACCCACACAGGAGTGAGCTACCACTATAAGGAGCTGTGTCCATCTCAGTGGCCTTTCCCTTCTCAAGGCTGCCTCGGCTGATCACAGAATTGAGCAACCTCCCTGTGGGTCAAAGCATGCATCGTAATGCTTCTCAGAAATATAAATTGAACAGGAAATGTGTGCATTTCATCTTACCTTGCTCCAGACAGAAGGCAAGGAGGCTAAGGCTGACTTAGTTGGAGGCCATGCAGACAGTGGGCAACGACAAGCTATTGTCTTCCCTGTGCCCTGGTGTGCCTCTCAAACACAGCACTGGGTAGAACACTCAAGTTTCATAGTTATTCCTAGTGTCAGAAATCCTTCCAGATGAGCTATGCTCCAACCACCACTGTTTTCTCTCTCTCTCTCCCTCTCTCTCTCTCTCTCTCTCTCTCTCTCTCTCTCTCTCTCTCTCTCTCTCCCCCTCTCTGTCTCTCTGTCTCTCTCTGTCTCTCTCTGTCTCTCTCTGTCTCTCTCTGTCTCTCTCTCTCTCTCTCTCTCTCTCTCTCTCTCTCTCTCTCTCTCTTATATTGTACCTCAAATGCAGTTTCCTTTCCCTTCCCCCTCCCCTTCCCATCTACTCCTCCTCTGAAATGGCAAGCTATCTCCTGGATATTAACCAAACATGGCCTATCAAGTTGCAGTAAGACTAGGTAACACCTCTCGTATTGAGGCTGGGCGAGGCAACCCAGTAGGATGGAAAGGGTCCCAAGAACAGGTAAGCAAGTCAGAGACAGCCCCTGCTCCCACTGTTGGCATTCTCAAATAACACCAAGCTATACAACCATACCGTATATACAGAAGGCCTAGGTCAGACTCATGCAGCTCCCTGGTTGTCTACTTAGTCTCTGTGAGCCCCTATGAGCCTAGGCTAGCTGGGTCTATGGGTTTTCTTTGATGTCCTTTACCCTCCAGCTCCTATAATCCTTCCTCCCCCTCTTCCACAGTGTTCCCCAAGCTCCACCTACTGTTTGGCCATCCACTCCTCTTATTTAAAGAATATGTGTCCTAACTTCTCACTAACTTGGGACGTGAAGATCTAGAACCCAACAAACCGCACATAGCAGTGTTATATACAGATAGTTATTTTATGCCAAGGTGGGGTGGGGGGAGGCTCAGTTAGTAGAACACCTGCCTCGTGTACCAGGAGGCCTTGGGTTCACCTCCAGTGCCATCTGCAGCAGTGTGGCGCATGCCTGAAATTATAGCACCTTGAAGGTGGAAGCAGGAGTATTAGAAGTTCGAAGCCATCTCTACTACACTTTGAGTTCAAGGCCAGCCTGGGCTGCATGAAAACTTATGTCAAAAACAAAAAATATGACATCTTGTCTTTATAATATCTTCAAAGTAATTAATGTCTAGGAACCAAAACCGAGCTAACTATGGCCCTATAGAGGTGCCCAGATGGTCACAGTAATGTGAGCAGACTTGTGGTTTGCTGTCTCTGCTCTAAGAAACCTGGGCATCAACCAGGACTGGTCTTCCTGCCTTTCTCTTGGTATGGGGATCTTGATCATAAGCTGGCAACTCCCAGACACTGCAGCCATCAAGAGACAGAGACAGGGGAACCACTGCCCCAGCCATATGTGCACCTTCAAACCAGGAAGACAAAGATTAGCAGATAGGACCCACCTACAGTGGCCCTGTGGGCTCTTACAAAGTCAAGACAGGCCAGGAAGACAAGTTGAGGCCTCATGGTTGCTAGGTTGGAAGCAGACGCATAGGTGCTGGGGAACCATCTTGAGGGACTGGTCGTGATACCTACAGCACCACAGAAAACAGAGTAACGGCTAGACGGTGCACTTTCAGTCCTGTCTGGCCACAAATAGGACTAGAATGCCTTGATGACTCCTCCCCCTTGCCTTTGAAATATTTACATAAGCTGAGGATTTAGTAGTCTTGACATCACAAACCAAAAATCACCTTAGCCCTGATCACAAATTGTGCTGTTAGTATTCAGTTGTTTGGTGCTGACATTTGGGAGCTATGAATGGACTTTGTAAGGCCGTTTCTTGTGCCCCCCCCCCAAAAAAATCTGTTTTAATCGATATTTCAGATTTCTTTTTCCATATAGAACATTTCGAGAAAGAAGATTTTGAAGAAAAACAAACCAACATTTATTTTTATACTCCCCACTCTCCTTTGTATATCTTTCACCCCTGTGTGCAGGAAACAGAATTCATTTATCCAACAGACTGAAGACTTGAGGTGATGATAGAGCCTGCGGTTAGGAGCCCTGGCTTCAAGCAACTGGTAGCCCAGCAGTGTAGGACAGACAATAAACAAGGATGGTGAATGTGTAAACCCTTAAGTCTCATAAGAAAACCGAACCTTCTGCTACCTGGGTACGGTGACATGCACCTGTGTTCCCAGCAGTTGGGACACTGAGGCAGGAGGACTGCGCTGAGTTCAAAGCCAGCCTGGGCTATGTCATGATCCCGATCCACCAGGGCTATAAAGTTAGGCCTTGTCTCAAAACCACAGAACAGGGGCCAGAGAGGTGATGAGCATTCGGCCCTAAGTATGAGGACTTGAGTTCATATCCTCGGCACCAACATTGAAAAGCCAGGCAAAGCAACACAAGCCTGAAACCCTAACAATGGGGACAGAAATCCTTGGAGGTTTTTTGGCCACCCAGTCTAGCTGAAACAGTGAGCTTGACACCCTGTCCCAAAAAGTAAAGTGGAAAAGCCAGTGAAGAAGACACCTGATACCAATCTCTGCACCCCAAAACACACCTACAGGCAGACCTACATCAATCAATATGTGCATACACAGAGAGGCATACACCACTCACAAGCACATGCACACACACATACACAAGGCATACACCCACAGACATGTACACATGCATATTTACACAAAGGCATTCACCTCACGAATATCCGTGCATGTACACACATGCATGCACACACATAGGCATATAGGCACAGGCATATACCTCACACATATACACGTATGCATGTACACACTGACATACCCTACAGATACAGGCATGAGCACACACAGAGACACTAGCATGTACATACTGGTGTATACAACACATATATACATGTATATATACATACAAGTACATGATATACACACAATAATAATAAGCATGTTAAAAATAAGTGCTAAAGGACTTGAAATTAAAGTGTCCAGAGACAGTTCTCTAAGGACCTGTTCAGTAAGCAGATGCTGGCCTGCACAGAGCTGAAAGATACAACAGCCAAGTGCAAATGCAGTCTGCTGGAGAAAGGCTTTCTGCCTTAGGGCTCCCGAGGTCTGAAGGAACAGTTTGTGCCTCTGGCTTGTGGTAAATGAAGAGAATAGGGGTGTGAGACAGCATTGAAGAGATAGGCCAAGGCCAGAAGGCAAAGGACCCTGTGGCCATGGCATAGATGTGGAGTTTTACTGTAGATCAATGGATAGCCGGCCCGTTAGGGGGCATTAAGCAAGAGAAAGGTTGATTTGCATACTAAAATACCATCTGGGGAGCTATGAAGGAAATGAACTAGGGCAGGAAAAAGTCTGGGGCAGACACAGAAGGACCAGACCAGAGGCTTTCCCAGCTGTTCAGGGGAAATGACGGTGATTAAAAAAAAAAAATGATAAGGGTCATTGCCATGGATACAGACTGCCCAGGATTGACATGAGTTAAGGATGGGGTAGGTATGGGAAGATGGGAAGATGGAAGAAGCATGGATGATCCCAAGAAGGAAAGGATGTTTGGGGAATGGAAGACCAACTTCACAGATGGTTAGTTGGCTCTGGACAGATCCTTAGGACTCTCTGTTCCCCACTGCCATAGGTGGAGACTTTGGAATCAGAAGAGAGAGTTTTGTTTGTTTTTCCTTTAAGTCAGTGTGAGGGTTTAGCTCAATTGTCAACTTAATAAACTCTGGAATGACCTAGGAGAAGACAGGCTCCCAGAGGTCATGCCTATGGAGCATTGTCTTGATTAGGTTCATGGAGATGGAAAGACCCGCCCACTCTGGGCGGCACTATTCCCTAGGCTGCAGTCCTTTCTGCAGGACTGACTAAAAAGGAGAAAGGGAGCTGAGCACCATTACTTATCACTCTCTGCTTTCTGGCTGAATTCCATGTGACCAGATCCCTCCATCCCCACTGCTGCACCTTCCTCACGTGATGGACCACACCGTGGGGCTATGATTCAAACTAAGCCCTCTCTCTCTGAGAAGTTACTTTTGACATGATATGCTATCCCACAGGAGACACCAATAAGATAGAAAGTGCCCATGGCCTGTGATGCTCACAGCGTTCTTCCCTCACATACAGTCTGAACCCCAGGTCCCACTGCCTGCACTTCTATTCTCAGCCTCCTCACCCTGGTTGGTGCACTCCATGTGGGTCAGTGGTTTTCTGGGTTCAAGTGAACTTAACTAAGGAAAAGAGTGGGCAGGAGGGTCCTGTAGGAACGGAGGGAAATGAGAAGTTATCATTCAATCCTCAGAACTCTCCCTCTTATTCTGACCATAGACCATCTCAGCATGGGCACTAATTATCTCCACCTGATGGAGATAATTACAGTCAGCGAGAAGTCGCAGGCAGAGGAGTAATGGCACTTTGGGGATGTCCCAGAACCCCATATAATACATTCCCTCCCTCCAGCTCATTTGCTTGCTGGTGGCCCTGTAAATGACTCACCATGGGAACAGAGTGGCCAAGGAGGAAAGCCAAGAAGACAACCAATGACAGCCTGACACTGCATGCCCATGCTAACTCCATAGCAACCAGTTTGCCACCAGCAAGGAGAGATGGGAGGAAACTTCCCCCTTTCTACCTCCTCTTCTCCCTCCTACCCTGACAGACAGAACCTCACAAGGCCATTTCTCTTGTTCATCCTGGAGTCACTGGAGTATTCAGGGGCAGACAAGGAAGCTGGGAGTTGATAGAAACAGCCTGAGACATCAAGATCTTTTTTCCTATTAAACCCACAAGCCCCACAGAGGCTCCAGGTTAATTGCTACAAGGGACATTGTCACAAGGTTCCGTGGCAAGAAATGAAGGGGGGAAAAAAGCATGGCATACACACTCTGGGTCAAAAGGCAGGGAGTAAGGGTGGGGGCACTTCTGCTGAGACCAGCACTGGAACCACCTGGGATGTTAACTCCTCCAAACGCAGGTCCCAGACCTCTGAACCCAGAAGTTCTGCAGCCAGACAGGATGCTCTGTTGTGTTTCACAGCTTCTTTCTGCCTTCCAAATAGAAAATCCTGGAACCCAGATTCTGTGCAAGGAAGATGAGCTTAGGAGAGCAGAAACCAAAGTCCATGAGGCAGCTGGAAATCGTGCCAGATAGCAGCCATAAACTCGGGACTCCAGGGTCTGTCTCTGCAGACAAACTGGGCTATAGACACAGAGAGGTCATCTGTGGCCAGCAGCCTGGCTGTGCGGATGAGCACACCAAGGGAGGCGACTCCCAAGAGCAAGCCCCGCCTCCCTGCTTCCCTTTCACCGTTAGCAAGGAACACACCAGGGCGTAGGATTGGCACCTGTGAGCTGATGACGCACTCTTGACTGGCGGGATATGTGCACAGACCGTTTGAAGTGGCCCCCATCTTGGGAGTTGTGGAGGGGACTCCGGTTCAATGCTGCCTCCCTTCTCCATCTGAATCTGCTGATGGGTGGAAAAGCTAGAACCTGCTGAGAAACTGTACCAACCTCCTAATTTGGACGAGGAGGAAGAGTCAGGGTCTCGCACGCACAGTTGTCGAGGTGGCGGAGAAGTGTTCGAATGAAAGCAGGGACTGGGGGATAGAAGACTGCTGTGACCCCCCAACTTCCCTACTCTAGCTGGATGCAGCCTTCAGTAATAGCCGAAGATCCTCGCTTCATAATAAGAGTTCCCATTTTTGTACTAAGCTGTACTGGAGACAGAGAGTAGTGAAATAGAGGCGGGTCCAGCAAGGGTAACCAGCACTGAGAGCAAGTTGTTTTAAAGCCTGAAGCAAGCCCCTCCCACGCCTTCCTCATTGGCTGAGGGATCAGAAGGGTACAATGTAACCATCACCAAGGCCTGTCCCTCTGTTGCTTATGTCTTTTCCACAGCAAAAGCCATGCCAGTGTGCATCTCTACGTTTTACACCCTACTTACTTCGAGACTTACCGGATGTAAGCCTAGCTGTTAGTAACTTTCTACTCTAAGCTTCTCATTTGTGGGGTGGATAGCTTGGCAGAGCTTGAGTGGGAAGCAGTCTGGTAGCCTCTGTTCATTCACAGCTGAACCTAAGCTGCCTCAAGGCCCCTTTGAAAATGAGCCACCGTATTTGACTGTTAACATACGGTTCGGATAGTTGACTGGAAGGAGAGGCTTTTTCCCACACCAGAACCACAGCAGGGTGTGTTCCTGAAAGTTATTGCAAGAATTAGCGCCTGTTGCTTGGCAGGTATGGTCAGCTGCAACAGCAAACCTCACTGAAAGAAGTGGGCTAACATGCCGCCGTTGGGGGTTCCTGGTGCAGTACAGGGAGGTGGGAAGCAAGCCCAATGGGAAAGCCCTCAACAGCATCACCCCAGTTTCGTGGGGATAAAGTCCAGCTTACAGAGATGGAAGGAATTTGGCCAGAATCACAAAATCAGAGTGTAAGACTGCCAGTGCGGGATGGGAGGAGCACTTGTAGTCCTTGCTTTTCTCCTGCTGTCATCAAAAGCAACCGAAAGGAGGGAGGGTTTCGATCAGCTCAGAGTTTGAGTGGCCAGGCATCATGATGGTGGGAGACGTCTGTATCCCTCTCCTTCCGGACTGGGTAGGACATCAGTTCATCCTCTGTGGAGATGCACTCGTTTCCCAAAGGTGTGCCTCAGGAATCCCTTAGAACATCTTAACCCAACCGATCTGACAGTGAAGTTATCTGTTGCCGTGGTGAAACTGAGGTTGCACGTGTCAGCAACAGAGGGCGGCTCCCGCTCCATTGTGGATAGTCCTCACTGTGGGAATCTATAGGGATCAAACACAACCAAGCCCAGAGTGAGCTCATGACCTCCAGAAGACCTGTTATTAGCACAGACTACGCAGTGTGCAGCTTATGCGTGTAGACAGATGTGCAATACTGCGCTTATAAATTTTAAAAATTAATTCCTCTCTGCTTGTTTGTCGTATGTGTAAAATTCAATTGCTGCATTTTTGTTTTCTTTCTCAATTGGAAAAATCAGACCACGGGTGGGAGATGCACTGGCTGAGAGCCAGTCCCATCGCTCTGTATCCTGGCTCTACCCAAGGGCTGGGCCCCTGTTTACGCAGGGATTCTTCCCCAGGTTTCTTTGTGAACCTTCTCTAGAGATACAGTGTCTGAAAGAAGTACTTAGCGCCAGATAGGAAAAAACTAGAGCATAGTTAATTGACTGGATGGGGAAGGTACGCTGTCTCCCATAGGGAAGCTGATAAATCTACTTCAGAGCTAGGCACCACCAGCCAACTGTGGCATCACCCCTACCTCACCTGTGTGACCTAGCGCTGCTTCCGGCACAAGGGAGGTGAGTAAAGCTCCAGGCACAGGGCAGAACATGGAGAGTGTCAAGGACACAGACACGGAAGCCACACGTGCTTTCCTCCCATGGTGGACTGCATCTTCGAACTGTAAACCACAACAAACCCTTCCTTTCTCAAATTGCTTTGTAGGGTATTTTGTCCCAGCAATGGGAACAATAGCTAATATACTTATAAAGAATGCCTCCAGCTGGCCCATCAATACCACTTCGCAGATAAGAGAAAAACAGAGCTCAGGAAGATCTTCTCCCTGGCTGTAGATGTGCTTGAGATTATAACCTGAGGCTGTAGTGTACATCCGGAGTGTATCTGCCACATTGCCATCTTCTAAGGCCAGCAACCTTCCTGACAATGATTTAGGAATATATGCCATTTCTGAACTCTGATTTCTCTTTTTCCTCCCTAAAAAGGGGGGGGGGAGTCATTTTGCTTTCATTTTGGTATTCCATTAATATATTTACTTACAACACTCTTGTCTGAAAAAAAAATCAGTCTTCTAAGGGAGGAGAGGTGAGTGCTGATAAATACATTCCATCCCCGCCAAGTGTGAAGGCAGCATGGCCGCCTACAGTGAGGGAGATGGTGGCACAGAGCAGGGACAGCCCCATTCTGGAAACACCAGCTTGTCTTCTCTGCTGCAGCTGTTATGTGACTCTCAGCACAGGAAGGGCCTGCTGTCCCAGCCAATGGCTGGTGAGGACATACTTTCACCTGTAGCTCTTTAGATGTGGGGTAGATGGGGAGACCATTAGAAATGGCTTCAATTTTTCAGGAGTTGAGAAGGATCTGGAATGTAGACACGTGTCCTATGGAGAGAGTTGTGTGAGCGTAGTCAGATGTACATAGAAAGATGCTCATCTCAATGCTGTCTGACAGAGCTGGAAATAGCCCACATCCATCAGTAAAGGCCTGGCCAAAAAAAAAAAAAAAAAAAAAAGGAAAAATGACAGTCCCTGTTCTGTGGAGAAGCACACAGCTATTAAAGGAGGTTGCATGGATGGCAACAGTGCTTTGTAAGGACTTTCAGGGGTGCCAGGCTGAGAAGCAGGTCTCACTGATCACAAATTATAGACTCTTGACACTGACTTGTGCTGTCTCTCTGGAACTCAGCAACAAGAGAGCTGAGCTCTGAGAGTCCCTTAGTTGGTTTAAGAGTTTTTCTGAGAAGGGAAGCAGTCACTGGAGTGAGAAGAGGCTTCTGGGAATTGGGGACAGTTCCTTAAAAGATAATGAACGATTTCTACAAAAGCAAAGAAGAAAGAGGAGGCATACCTTCTAGACAGGTGACTATGAGCAAAGGCACTGATGGGGGCACATGCTGAGCAAAGGAACCTGTCAGACTGTTCCCAGCCAGTCTTGGCTCAGGGGTTATCAGTTAAATGATACACTCATGATATTGTGGTGCCTGTGACATTCTATGAAGCCATTAAATGGCATCTTAGAAAGCCCCCGTTATTCGTCTATTACCAGCGAGAGATTCCGGAAGCAGCTCTCACTTACATAAAGCCCAGTACTAGATGGAACTTTGCCAGCCATTCTGAAATCTACAGTTCTGAGTCCTGTCAGACACCCCAGAATCTGCTGACCATGACTGCTCAGCAGCCAGTGGGAAAGACATCAGCCAGAAAGATGGAGTCTCTTTTGTGGGAGCACCAACATGTTAATCTTTTACTTCTTTCATGTCCCATTCTGGGAATGGGGAGAAAAAAAAACAGAAACGGGCCTTACTCTCTAGACTTTCTGAGGTGTGTGTGTGTGCATGCGTGTGTGTGTGTGTGTGTGTGTGTGTGTGTGTGTGTGTGTGTGTGTGTGTGCATATCCATATTATATAAATATATTCAACATGTATATATGTTATAATAGATATTTGTGAATAAATACATTAAAAACATAAAAATGACATATTAATGGAATGCCACACAAATTTTCCTGTGTGGTGCTGGGACTTAACCCCAGGGCCTTGCATCTGCAAAGCAAGTGCTATATATAGATATATATATGCCATATAGTGCTTAAATCAGGTTAAGCAATTCTCAAGCAATTGTCATTTTCTTTAGGTAAATATACTAAGGATGCTTTCTTCTAGCCTTCTGAAATTTAAGCTACATTAATGTCATGCTCAGCCTTGCTCTGGTCAACAGCACACCAGGGCATGTTGCCTCCACTTAGCTATAGCAATGTCCACTGATCACTCGTCTCCTATCTCTCCCTGCCTTCTATTCTCCTGGTCTCTGGCAACCACAACTCTGTTATCACCTTCTGTGATATCTTTTCAGTCTTGGCTTATTTCATTTAACACAGTGATCTGCAGTTCCATCCAGGCTTTGGAAAATGGCCGAAGTAGTATCCCATTAGGCCTAAGTACTTCATTGTCTTTGTCCAACTGCCCATTGCTGCACACTATAGCAGTGACAGTTTCTTGGCTCCTGGGCACAGTGCTATAATGAGAGGTGAATATAGCATTGTATAAGCCCTTAGCTGAGACTAATGCTATAAGCATTGTGGTATATCTGAAGAAACAGGAAGTGCACATGCCAACCTCTAAGTCTGCAAAGCAGAAGACCCAAGGCATGCAAAGCAATAGTAGACAATAAAGTGGAATGCTCATCGGAACAATCCCCAAGACAGTTAATGATCTTCTTCAGGATACCAAAAGGAAAGGCCCATGCTTGTCCCCAGGGTCTCAGAAAAGCTTAGATGAACAAGTGAAGGGCAGGCAAGAGTGGGTCAGGTCAGCAAAGATGTAAAGATGGCTGTGTTCCGACCAGGGAGGCCACATCCAGACATGCTAGTGTTTGATCATAGATCTACCATTTTCGTAAGCTCTGAAACTTGAGTAACAACCGCCTAGGCACAGTTTCCTCAGATTTACATCGCCAGCTGTTCATACCAACATCACAGGACTTCTCTTGCACGGCAGCAGAGGCCGAAGTTCGTGGGTCAGTTCCTTGAGTAGACCAGGGCTTCAGATCTGAGTTCTCTCCCTCATGATCATTTTCCTGTCTACTCTCCTGGCCTCCCTCATTGGCTATTGATTGCCTGATAAGAGCTCTCTGGGATGGCCTGGCACATATCTCCTGATCTGGCCAAGCTCTTGGCCCATTCTGGCCAGGGGGATGTCCAGAGGCTGTTCTGGGGGAAGTGGGAAGAGGAGGAGGAAGAGGAGGAGGAGGAGGAAGAGTAAGAGGAGGAGGAGGAGGAAGAGGAGGAGCAGGAGGAGAATGGCCAAATTGTAATGTTGCAACTACATAAAATTGGCAGCATCACTCACCTGCTCCCAGGCTCGCCTCTCACCTCGGCTCCTGGGCAGGACCTGGCTCTGTGCACCTGCCTGCCTCCCTGGCCTCACTCATCCCTCCCTCGACCCCCACAGTGACCCTCTGGTGCTAAATGAACTGTCCTCCATTCCAGCCTGCTCTTCCGGGCCCTGCTTTCATCTCTTCATGATCAGTGAACCTACTGTTTTCTCTTCACCCAAGACTGACAGACACAGGCTTTGCAGGCGTTGCAGCACGCAGCCTGTTGCCACCTGTAGGGTGGTATTTTTTTTTCAGCCTGCTTTTGTTTGGGGTGCTGTAAGCAAGACATGTGGAATGGGAGGGTTTACCGTGGCCATTTTTGCCATTTCAGTCTGCTACATATAAAACAATGACAGTGTGTTTGGGACTTCTGCAAAGGTCAAATGAGACAGGACATGTACAGGACTTAGCGTGTGCCTGCTGTGTAATCGTCTCTCCCAGAAGGGGTCAGCTCTCCCTCTTTCCAGGTAAAGATGTTAATGAGACTTAGAGTCAATACTCATTAAGATTCTACCCTGTCAGTGTTTATCACCTTGTGTCCATAATAGGTGTCAGTAATTACTTATTAAGCTAATGAATCCATTACTTATATTCTTAATGAATCTATAGAGTACATTCTGAAAGCCGTGCAATTTCCCCTTTAATCAACTTATTTTAGATTTGGGGATAGCCGAAGTCTAGAGAACTCTCATGGCCTCTTCAGTTAGCTGAGCATTTTATAATCTGGCCCTCCTCAAGGAAGCAAGCTCTCCTAACAGGCACTATATAGAAGACTAAGCTAATGTTTATATGTGAACAGCTTTCAAGTTCGGGGGGTGGGGGGCAGGGAGGGGGGCAGAGAAGCAGGGAGGGGAGACAAGCCCTCCAAGCAACCCGGGTTCCAAGTCTTAGTGTTGAAAGGAGCTAGGTCACGACGTTTGCATTTTGCTTTGTTTTGTTCTGTTTCTGAGACAGCATCTAGGGTAACCTCAAACACCTCAAAACAAATATAGCCCATGTTGACCTTGAATTCCTGATCCTCCTGCCATTAGCTCAAGTGCTGGGACTGTGGCATGCACCACCTTGCCCAGTTTAGGCAAGACTCCAGGACTTTATGTATACTAGGCAAGGACCTTCCAACTGCCCTGCACCCTGTCTCCCAGTTATTGACCTTTTCTTTTCCTTTAAAGACCATCCAGACTGTTCCTCCTCCTCCTAGTGCCAAACATCCCTGTGTTTAGTGTTTGTTTGGTGGTAGCAGCCAGAGAGCAGTGACTGCTAGCCAGCCTGAGCTAAGTGGCTCATGTGCGCTTACCTGCACAGAGAACTAAAGTAGGAAGTGTGGCAAGGAAGGTTCCCTCATGTGTTCCGCGCAGCTGTGGAGTACAGGGTCTAGATAGGCCAGGGCAACTATAAGAAGACACAGCTGTATCCAGTGACTCCCGTTCCAAGTCTGGCTTCTCAGGCTCAGATTGCAGTCTGAATGAACTAATGGTCCACTACAGAGGATGCTACACAGCCCCAGATCAACCTGCTCTCTAGGGAACCAGGAGGTATACACACAGCAAGGAATGCCAGGCTCCTGTTTCCATGCTGGCTAGAGGCTAGCTAAGATGAGACGCACAGGGAACAACCTTAGCTGTGTCCTGGCCCTGTGCGCTATCTATGGTGGCCCTAAATGATAAAGGCTCATCGCTAGAAAGCCATTCCTCACCCTCCATCCCTCCATATGGTGATGGAGGGAAAAGACAGAGGTGCTTCAGTATGTAACAGAAGCAGAGCCACACTCCCTCCCCCAGGGATCCAGCAGCTCTCACAGAGCAAGTGTACCCCCAGGAAGTCCTACAGGAATGAAGAAAATATGTATTTTTTTAAATTGTGTGCATATACGTGTCTGTACACGCTCATGAGTGCGAGTGCCAACAGATGCCCAGAGAGGGTGTTGTGCCCCTGGACCTGGAGTTACAGACATTTGTGAGCTGCCTGATGTGGATTCTAGGAACCAAATTCAGCTCCTCTCAAATACATGCCCTTCAGCGCTGAGCCATCGATCCAGCCCAGTAACCTTGTTTTCCTAGTATAGATCCCATATCACAGTTTGCAGTATTGTTTGTTTGTTTGTTTGTTTATCTTTGCCACTTTCCTATCTGATGAACCTTAGCTCTGTTCAGCTTTAAGAGATGACGTACTGAGCAAGGGAAGATTTTTTACACCGGTGAATTTTTGTTCACATCATGCCCCTTTGACACACAACTGAGTTTAGGCTTGTAAGTCCTATCCAGACATAACACAGGGATAAGTATGCAGCTCAGGGGCTGGGGAGGCTAGCTCAGTCAATGAAGGGCCTGTTGTACAAGCATGAGGACCTGAGTCTGGATCCGCAGCACTCATGTAGAAGCCAGGCACAGCAAACCCTGTCTGTAAGCCCAGCACACCAGGGAGGGCAGAAGCGGATGGATCTCCGAAGCTCCATTGACCAGCCAGCTGAGTCAAACTGACCAATCCTATGCTCTGTGAGATCTTGTCTGCAAACTAAAGTGGGTGCTGGAGAGACAGTTTATTGGGTAAAAGCTCTTGCTGTGCAACCTAGGGACCTGAGTTCAAATCCTCAGAGGCCATGCAGAAGCTACAGTTACAGTGTGAGACTCTGTACTCATCTTCTGCTTCAGGGAGATGGGACACAGAAAGAGAAAAAAATCTGCAAACCCTTGTGGGAAAGCCAGCCTAGTGTA
This sequence comes from Acomys minous, assembly GCF_964271855.1. NCBI lineage: Eukaryota > Metazoa > Chordata > Mammalia > Rodentia > Muridae > Acomys > Acomys minous. Next base: position 14,461,611 of record NC_140498.1, on the reverse strand, counting down.
CAAAGCAAGGGAACAACAAAGAGATACAACCACCTTGAGAAAAATGGAAGATGAGCGCCAACACCCACGGTTGTCCTTTGATTTCCACCCACACATCACATCATATGAATGTCCATATTCCACACGTGAACATGCATACATTCTGTACACACACACACACACACACACACACACACACACACACACAAAGGTGAGAGCAACTGAGTAAGACACCCAAGTTAACCACAGGCTTCCACATGCACATATACCCATACACACACAAATAATAAGAGGGAGAGTAACAGGAAATGCCTGACGTCTCCCTCCAGCCTTTGTGTGAAACTGCACTTAGGCATGTACATAATTATATGACTCTGACATTCTCTCTCTCTCTCTCTCTCTCTCTCTCTCTCTCTCTCTCTCTCTCTCTCTCTCTCTCTCTCCCTCCTCCATCTTTTTTCATTTTCATACACACACACACACACACACACACACACACACACACACACTCACAAAGAGAGAGAGAAGTTGATTTATCTTCATAAAGTTAGAATACTTGTACAGTCAGCCCTCAGAGTATGGAATTGGATGCTAGCAGAACCATGGATAATTCCTTTTGCCCACTGTCCTTTTGTAGCACTGGGGCTGCTCCCACAGTACTATGCATGCTGGACAAGCGCTGGCCCTCTGAGCTGCGTCCCCAGTATGCCTTTCCTCTAACACGGGACTGTTTTGCATCTCCTACATGAAGTCTTGCAGTGGATACTACAGGGGATCTTTCTTCTCTGTCATGTCATATTTGTCATATAACCGTGCACAGTCAAGGGCCATTCAATCTCATTGTGGTCCCGTGTTCCATTTTGTAGATATCGCGGTTTCTTTTCCTGTTGCTGATAGAACACTCTGGTGAGAGCAGCCTAATGGGAAAGGGTTTCTTTTGGATCACAGTTTAAGGATACAGCCCATTAGGGCAGGGAATGCAAAGTGGCAGGAACTTGTGGCAGCTGGTCATATCTCATCCATAGCCAGGAAGCAGAGAGATGGATGCTAGTGCTCAGCTCCCTCTCTCCATGTGTACACAGCCCAGGCTCCTAGCTAGGGAATGGCACCACCCACAGTGGGCAAGACTTCCCATATCAGTTACTGCAACCACCGTAATCCCCCATAGACATGTCCAGAGACCAGTCTCCCAGCTGATTCTAGACTCTGTCAAGTTGACAACATCAAACATCTCAATGGACATAGTCTTTGAAGGTGAACACATGAGTTGTCCTATCATGCAACTATTCTACGTCGGACCACTATGAATATCCCTGTGAAATCTTTCGGTGAACATATGTGGCTTTCCGTTCGGTGTATAACTTAAGAGTAGAATTCCTGAGTCAAGTTATGTATATTTTCCTATTGAAGATTCTACCAAGCTGTTTCATAAGGACTGTACAAATTTAGACTCTTGTCAGCAAAGCATGTGCGTTCCAGTTACTTCACATTTTCCTTTTTTATTTTATCCAAGTTTGTTACCATGCCACATTACGGCTTGACTCTGCATTTCCCCAGTGACAGTACTCTGTCCGTACCCAATAGTTGCTGGGTATCTAGTGTCCGGTACAAAGTAACTTTCTAAGTCTCTGTTAGAGTGTCAGTTATGTTGTTTTGACAAAACGTCCTGATCAGCAGCAACTAAGGGAAAGAAGGGGTTTTTTTTTTTGCCACTTAGAATTCCTACTGTCTATTACTGAGGGGACGTCAAGGCAGGAACACAAACAGCAGATCCACTGTCAAGGGCAGAGAGACATAAACACATAGATACATGCCAGTTGCTTGTGCTTATACTCAGCTATACTTAGATTCAGGATTAGCTAGATACAGTTCAGGACACCAGAGACTGCGTCACCCATAGTGGGATGGATCTCCATGTACCAGTTAACAATACAGACCCCCCCTCCACAGGCATGCACATAGACCAACCTGGTATAGATAATTCTTCATGAAGATTCTTTTCTCAGATGATTATAGGCTGTGTCGAGTTTATAGTTAAAACTAACCAGCAAAGTCCCTTAATCAATTCCCTGCTAGATTGTCTGTCTTCTCCTCATTGTTTCTCAGTCTTCTTGATGCTAATTCTTTTCTCAATGATATTACAGATCAGTGTCTCATCCTCTAAGACACTTGACCCCTTTGGGGGGGGGGAGGTCACATATCAGACATCCTGCATATCAGATATTTACATCATGATTCATAACAGTAGCAAAATTACAGTTAGGAAATCACAGCAAAATAGTTCTATAGCTTGGAGGTCACTGTAACATGAGGAAGTATATTAAAGGGTCGCAGCATTAGGAAGGTTGAAAACCGCTGCTTTATGGCTTATATTTGTGTTATCATAGAAGTGTTTTGTTATCTTAGAAGTGTTTGTCTTAAGTGGTTTTAATGTAATCTAGTATAGCAAAATTTTCCACTGTGGCTAGTAGTGTCCCAAGAAGTAGTGTTAGTCAAGGTATTATAAAGGAACAGAAGTGATAAAGTGATATATATATATATATATATATATATATATATATATATATATGCATATGTGTATATGTGTATATATGCATATATATGTATGTATGTCTCCTGACTAGAAAGCCAAGAATCTAGTAGTTGTTCAGTCTACAGGACTTGATGTCTCAGTTGGTCTTCAGCCTATATTGGAATCCCAAAAAGTAGGTTGTCACACCCACGAAGGAATGCCTCACCCAGCAGCAGGGTAGATTAAGTAGCCAGGGAGAGAGGGCAGGCCAACAAAAACTTGCAAAAGTGTCCTCCCTCATCCTTCTATGTGGGCTGCTATCAGAAAGTATGGCCCAGATTTTAGGGTGGCTCTTCCCACCTTAGAGGATCCAGTCAAGGGTCCTCACAGCCCGGCCCCATGCATGGTCAAGATGACACCAAGATCATCCCTCACAGAGGTTTTCATTTATTTCCTCAAAGCTGTGGAGATATCCTCCTGTCCAGACAGATGAAAAGGGATCGGGAGGAGATGGGTTGCGGAGATGACTCAGTCAAGGAGGTATTTTCAGCAAACGTTGGGGCTCACAGGATGACCTGCTGAACCTGTGAGGTCCAGGGCAACAAGAGGTACTGTCTGAAAAAACAAAGCAAGCCATATCTGGGGACTGACTCCTAAGGTGGCAGGTAGTAGGGAGCATATAGGAATGTATTTTGCATTCAGAACACATGTTCTTCATTGACTCTTAGTCTTAACGCAGGAGGAAGGCTAGAGATGCGCATGCATGACCTAAGAAGAGAATTTTTCAAAAGTTTGTCTTTTTGTTAGTTCATTTTTTGGCAGCTGAGCCTAAGGGTCTGACTAACTAACAGATATGAATGGCAGTTAAATTAGAGGTGTCGGCCGAGCCAACAGTCAAGCCAACGTGTAATAGACATAAAAACGACACAAAGAACAAATTCATGCACAACCCTGAACCACAGAGCAAACCAAAAAATAATAATAATAATAATCATCATTCTGCGCAAAATTCTCTTCCATTTCATCCTGCGCATTTTCGTTTTCTGTTTACGTCAACCATGATGAAGCCACTTGGCTCTGAAGAGGATAAAGACGCCCCCCCCCCCAGTGGCAGCCAAACAAAGCCCCACACTCGATAAACCAAAGCTGTGCTGGCAAAAATCGAACAAGTCCATCATTTGCTGAAACCTCTAAACCCACAAATTTATCTGAGCGTGTTTGTGAACAATTCAATCAATCAGTGTTAGCACAGAAATGCGACAGGACAAGACAGAGTCTCAGGGCCCGGCTAGTTAGTGGGAGATTCCTCTAGAGGAATAGCATTTGGGGACCCGGGGAGGTATTCTGTGGGTAAATTCCCTGCCACACAAGCATGAGGACCTGAGTTTGGATCCCAGGCATGGAGGCGTGAGAATGTACTCCCAGCAGGGGAGGTGGACACGGGAGAATCCCCGGAGCTTGATGACCACAAATCCTGCTGACTCAGTGAGGTGCAGGTTCAATGAGACCTGGTCTCAGATACTAAGTAAGGTGGATAGTGAATCAGGGAGACACCTGATAGGGACTTCTGACCCCTACCCATATATACACAAACTCGTATGCACTTTTATACACACACACACACAGTGCACACACACATACACACACACACACACACAGTACACACACACATACACACATATACACATGCACACATACAAATACCCACACATAAAATTATTTTTAAAAAACGGTCAAGAAGGAAACAAAGCAGTTTGCTTATAGATAAGAGATGACTAAGTGCGCTGTGAATGGGGCCCATGGCTCTTGCCAAGCTCAGCCCCCAGCCTTACGTCTGCTGGTGGGGTGTTCAGAGATGGATGAACCCAGAACTCACAGACAGGGCCTCTCCCTGGATCAAAAGCCACTCTTTTCTTCTCTCGTGCTTCGCTTTGTTGGCAGACAGGCCCTGTCGGTGACTTTAGAAGGTATAAATGCAGACCCTTGGCATGAGATCTACTCACTCCACTGAGTTCTCCTCTTTTCCTGGGCCTCTCATGGCTCAGAATTAGAATTTCCCTGGGAAAACATAGTGGGCTTTCTCGTCTCACACCAACCCAACTCCCTCTCCACTTCTATCCCTCCTTGGTAATTTGCATAAAATGCACAATTTGTTTGGAACAGACTCATGACTAGACTTTGACCATCATTGCTCCCTGGGTATGTGGGGTGGGCTAAAGCAAGTATTAGGGATCCCTGTGGCCCCACTCCTGGCTTTATCAATAGAATGAAAAGACCAAATTAAGGCACGTGTGAGGATGGATCAGAAGCCTTTGAAGGTCAGATCAGACCTCCAAGATGACTGGAGAATGTGGCAATACAGAAGGAGAAGGCAACATGGTGGCCTCGCCACAACAGTAGGCAGTACCATGACTTTGCTAGTACCCACCTTACCTCAGCCAATCTCAGTAACAACCCATCGAGTTCACAATATGACTACCCTGGTTTTAAAGATGAGGAGATAAGAAACCCGACCAAGACCACAAAATCAAACAGCAAGTCTAGGAGTCAGACCTCACCTGTCTGTCAGTCACGGTGCCAGGGAAAGATAGTGAGACTTTGGCCTGAGTACACATCTCCTGGCTAACGCTGGCCCCAGCATTAATTATGAGTGTCACTTTGGGAGAAAAATCATTTGGGACATTGCTTCTGACTTAACAATATCCGAGCTTTCAGCTCCATTCCAAGGAATGTTTTGATTTTTCAGTACCACAAAGGCCGCTATCTGCCTCAGGTCAGCACCACTGTCCTGATTATTTTATGGGTGGGAGAATCATGCTGAGGCTCATAAATTAAATGATTCTTTTATGTATGTTGTGCCAACCCCAAGGTAGGGAGGTGAGTGTGACCCTTTCTCTGGGGACACAGACTTGAACCGAAGTAGGTATTCTCCCAATGGTTTATAGAGCTGCTCCCAAGTCACATGCTCTGATATGCAGCCCTTCCCCCATGGTCTCAGGCACTCCTCTCTCTCTCTCTCTCTCTCTCTCTCTCTCTCTCTCGCTTTCTCCCCTGGGGCCTACTCCATTTCTCATTCTCAGGAAGCTTTCCAATTTAAATGTTAACACTTAAAAAGCTATGGAAGAGTGTACAGAGGGGCTCTCATCCTCACTGGGGTACTAACCAAGGCCTGAGGGACAGGGTCAGATCAGATCCAGCCCCTCAGGAGTTGAGAGAGTTGGGAAGAAGTGTGTGGGCATTACTACAAAGGGGTCTGATGGCTGATTATCCTCCAGTGTCCTTAGTCTTAATCACTTTTCCCATTGATGTGACAAATTATCTGACCCCCAAAAATGCAAGTCAAGAGAGGAAAGGTTTGTTTGGGCTCATTGTTTGAGGGAACTGTCCATCATGGTAGTGAAGGTAGGAGCCGGGACAGCTGGTCACCTTGCATCTGTGGTCAAGAAGCAGAGAGAGATGAACACTGGTGCTCAGCACTGAGGGCCCTTGATAATCGACTGTTGAGTGACATCGGTGACAGCAGCAAACCTGTTCATCTGTTGACTCCTGAAGCCCTGTGGCTGAGGACAGGTTTGGAATCCCACTCCAGCCAAGTTCAGCTTTGGGGTTGTACACAAGACCCAAAGCTAGGAGATGTGGAATTGGACATGTTATTCAGAGACTCAACTTGGTCAGGATATGCATGCAGCCAGTAGCCAGGGGTCTGCTGGAAACCTGAGACCAGGAAGGACCTTGAAATTTAACTTCCTTCCCAAAGGCTTTACCTCCTTGTCCATACCCAAGCAGTAAGACCCATGACCACTCTCATGGGAAGAAGCTTTATGACATCCGTAGAAAAGCTTTTTCTAATCTGCCATAGCTTTAAAAAGCTTGTGTTCTTCTGACTGCTGATTGCAACTGTCAGCTTAGTACTAGTCCTGTAGAGAAGGGAGATCTTCTAAAAGAAAAACAATACATTATTACTGTGCCTGTTTTCAATGTGATCTGTGAGGCATATTGTTGATGATAATGTTAATCCTTCTGATGAGAGGCTGGGGAGATGGTTCAGAAGGATTCCCATGGCTTCCCTGGTCAGCCAGCTTAGCCAGTTGGTTAGCTCCAGGTTTAATGAGAAACACCACCTCAAAACACAAAGTAAAGAGCCTCTACACATATGTACAAATATGTACATATGTGCACACACATACGCTATATATACACAAGTGTAAATGTATTGATAATGAGCTAATGCTGCCTGTAATAATCTGGCAAAACATGCCAATCTCTAATGACACTGACATTTGAGAATGCGTGTGGGGATATAGGCAGAGTTTTCAGTTTTGTGTTCAAACCCAAAAATATTGCTGAGAACCTAACCTTAGGAACTTCAGAGGAGCCAAACTTCAAGACTTCATTCTTTTTCCAGTTACTTGGGATCTACTTGTGCAGCGTGGGGAACATAGGTGCAGATGGGAAAGGAGGTGAAACGGAGGGCTGGAAGCCGACTGAGGGGCTGGAAGCACCAGTGTGGGGCTGAGCAAAGCTTTGCTACATACCATCCTGTCAGTGGAGTGAGGAAGGCAGCAGCATGCAGCAGAGGAAGAATGGAAGAACAGAAAAGCAGATGAGGAGAAGGAGCCTTTCAGATGTTGGCTTCTCTAAATTCCCCCCAACACGTCCACCCATCATAGGCATGAGTAGGAACTGCACCTACAAGACGTGTTCTGTGCAGACAGTGGAGAAGATAGGATTCTTGTAGACTTGGTGGGGGTGAACAGTGACACCTAGACTGTGGACTCCACTGAGGAGGATCCTCATAAAATTAGGGGAACTACCATGCAGGGCAACAATCTAGTGCTTACCCCAGAGTATGGCCTGGACCTACAGGGATGCCAGAACTCCTGTGTAGATTGTACCAGTAGCTGTAAGAGCTAAGACATGGGAAGAACCAAAGCACGCACTGGTCAATGAGTGGATAAGCACATGTGGTCTGCACACTCACGGGAAGGCCTTTTATCCTTCAAGAGTTCAAGGATCACTGTGTGGCATCAGGGGTGAACCCTGGGGACACTGCTAAATGAAACAAGCCAGGCAAAGCACAAATGCCAAATAATTCCCACTGGAACAGTCGGATTCACAGGCTCAGGGAATGAGTAGCAGTGTCTTGGCTGTTTTTTCCTGTTGCTATGATAAGACACCCTGATGGAATTCAGAGGAGAAAAGGTTGATCTGGCTCACTGAGGTTCAAGTCAGTCAAGGCGGAGTAGTCACAGAGGCAGCTGGTCACACCGCATCCACAGTCAAGAAGTGGAAAGCACCGGATGCTAGTGCGGAGTTCAGCTTCTCCTGGTAACATCCACAAGTCCAGCGCAGGGAAGGGTGTCGCTCGTAGTGGGTGCTTCTCAACTAGATTAGCCTAATCAGATAATCTCCCACAGGCATGGCCATATGCCCAGCTCATCATCCAAGTGATTCTTGGGCTTGTCAAGGCATTCACACGGGGCAGAGGGGGAATGTGTGGTTATAGATATTGTTTTGGATTTATTGGTTTTATTTTCTACGTACGAGCGTTTTGCCTGTTTGAATGTATGTGCACAACATGCATACCTGCTTATGGCTGTGAACCTCCATGTGGGTGCTGGGAACCAAAGCCCTGTCCTCTGTAAGAACAGCAAGTGCTCTTAACTGCTGGGATCTCTCCATCCCAGATGTAATCATTGGGTGTAAAGTTGCAGTCAAGCCAGATGGATAAGCTATGAGCTCTTTTGTACAACCTCATAGAAATGGGCAGTGTCATTGTATTCCACGCTTAAAAATTGTGTTCCACAAGTAAGTATCATGTGAAGTAATCTCACAAAAATGAAGTTTAAAAAAAAAAAAAAGAGGAGTCTGGCAAGAAGGCACAGCAGCTGAGAACATGCACTGCTTTTGCAGAGGAGCAAAGTTTGGCTCCCAGCCCCCACATGGAGTGGCTCAAAATGGACTGCAACTCGAGTCCCAGAGAGTCTGACAATGACACCCTCTTCTGGCCTCTCTGGGCTCTGCACTCATTTGCACATACCCAAACACAAACACGTAGTAAAAATAAGACAACTCTTTAAAGTTGTCTTACAACAGTTACAGTAATGGCCGCTGTGAATCTGAGAGAGCAGAGGATGGGATATACTGGATGAATTGGAGGAAGGGGAAGGGCGAGATGAAGTGATTATATTCTTTTTTCTCTCCTTTATTAATTTATTCTTGTTACATCTCAATGGTTATCCCATCCCTTGTATCCTCCCATTCTTCCCTCCCTCCCATTTTCCCCTTATTCCCCTCCCCTATGACTGTTCCTGAGGGGGATTACCTCCCCCTGTATATGTTCATAGGGTATCAAGTCTCTTTTTGGTAACCCACTGTCCTTCCTCTGAGTGCCACCAGGTCTCCCCCTCCAGGGGACATGGTCAAAGGTGAGGCACCAGAGTATGTGAGAAAGTAATATCCCACTCTCCACTCTACTGTGGAGAGTGTTCTGTCCATTGGCTAGATCTGGGTAGGGGTTTAAGGTTTTACGGCCTGTATTGTCCTTGGCTGGTGCCTTAGTTTGAGCAGGACCCCTGAGCCCAAATCTGCCTATCATAATGTTCTACTTGTAGGCTTCTAGGATCCTCTGGATCCTTCTACTTTGCCATTCTCCCATGCTTCTCTCATCTAGAGTCCCAATAGGATGTCCTCCCCTCTGTCTCAGTTTCCTGGTGAGTGAAGGCTTTCGTGGGACATGCCCCTTGGGCTAATATGCAGATATAAGTGAGTATATACCATTTGAGTCTTTCTGCTTCTGGGTTAACTCACTCAAAGTGATTATATTTTTTAAATTAATATTTTAAAATATTTACTGATTTTAAACCAAGATTTAAGGAATTGGGATTTGGCTTTTATTATACTCCAACATATCACAGTATATAGACTGTAATAAAAGAGGAGAAGCTCACACACACACACACACACACACACACACACACACACACACACACACACACACACACACGCACACACACACACCCTGGAGCTTAAGTAAATGTAACATCTACCAAAAGCACCGATATAGCTTTGACATTTGTAGAGACTGTACTGGTGGAGAAACTGGGAGAAGCTTCTTGGAGTAAACACCTTCTGAGGCAGAATTTGAAGCTGGGAGAATCTCCCGAGAACATCTGTCGAGAAACAAGATGGGAGGTTGAGAGACACTGGTGACTGCTGGGGAGGAGGAGAAAGGTGGCCAGGGCTGGGGCGGTGAGAAGAAGGCATGGTCTGGCCCCTCCTGGCTCTACCTGAGGCAAGTCTCTGCTGTGTGATTGACAAGGGTCTATTTTCCCGGCCCTATGTTTGCCTTTCTATTATTTCTATGACAGGACTGAGCATCTTGAAGCAACTCAAATATATTAGCTTACAGTTCTTAGCTTGAAAATCCAGTATGACTGCCAAAGGGCTAAGATGCTGCTGTCTGGCCAGGTGGTATTCCTGGGGCTTTTGGGGGTGGGAATCTGTTTTCCTGTCCTATTTGGGTTGTTGGCAAAGTGTGGTCACTGTGGTTGTAAAACATCCTTGTTTCTCTTGGTGGCTGTCATCTAGGGACTGTTTCTGACTTCTAGATAACACCCTCAGCCCTGGTCCTCTCCTCTCCCTCCATGGCCCATGCAGCATCTCACACTGTGCTTCAGAGCATCCCTGTCACTATGTCTCATCACATCAACCAGCCCTGCTGACTCCCTCTTCCACTTTCAGAAGCCAACCTGATAACCTAGTGGTCACCAAATGGACTCCTCACTTTAAATTCCTAATGTTAACTCTCTGAAAGTTCCCTTGTGCTATTTAATGAAAGATATTCATAGCCTCTAGGAGTTAGGATTTGGGCATCTTTGGGAGCAAATTTTCTGCCTCTGACATCCCACTTGGTAAAACTAGGTAACTTGTCCAAAGTCATAGCCTCATCTTTGTAGCTTAGCTTTGAGCCCAAGCAGCCTAGTAACAAGCCTAGTAGCCCAAGCCTCTTACTACCTTAATTACCATGCCTTCCAGAAAACGCAAGGAGAAGTTGAGGCTGGGGGATGGCTCAGTGGTGAGTCATCTGCCTCTCATGCACAAGGCTCTGGGTTCTACATATAACACTACCACAAAAAAAAGGGGGGAAGAAGGGTAGAAAAGATGGGGATGAGGAGGGAAGGGGAGAGAAAGAGAAAGGGCACAGTTAAGGGTTGATTGCACACATCCTCATATGGAAGGCATAGGAGATTTGAAGGAAGTTTGTAATGGTCTGCATCCAGCATACATTATTTTATAGTATTTGGTAACAAATAGCCCCAAATACAGCTTAAACCCCACTCAACATATTAACATATTATGCCCCACCTCTGGAGTCAGAGCCAGCACACTGTGTCTTGGTTCTCAGCTGGGGACTCAAACGGTGGCAATGGCGTTGTCAGCCACTTAGTTTCTGCCCAGAGTTCAAGGATCCTCTTCTCCACATTCCTTTTGCATCAGAATTCACTTTCTAGTAACTACAGGAGCCCTTGTCTTGCCTACTATGACTGGGAGCCACTCGGCTTTTGGGGACTGCTCTGGGCCAGGGCCCTGAACCCCTCCCACCTTGATGATGACAACCATCCCTGACCCCAGGCCTCACACGCACACTTTCCATCTCTCTGACTTCCATCTCCTGCTGAAGAAGATTCTTTTTATGAGTTCCACGAGTGGACCAGGCCCACCAGATAAGGTCCCTGCCTTCAGTTCAGCTGAGGAGCGAGGACCAACACGTTTACATGGGTAAACAGCCTAGAGTAACACCTGGACAGAGGCCAGCTTACAGTGCTGCCTAGCACGCCTCCCATGCATTTGGGAACAGGCTAACGCATGTTCTCGGATGCATGGAGCAGAGACAAGGATGAGTAATGGAAAAGGCAAGGATCAAGTCCTGATGAAACCATGTCCCCTGCCTTCTTCACAAAGGGCGTGTTTTCTTATCTAAAGATGGAGAAGAAGACCCCCATCTTCTGAGGGTGAGGAGAAGACCCCATCTCCTCCACCTCTTGAACACTAGAAGCAGGGTTCCTTGGAGCCTCTTCCTCCCAATGTATTGGCCTCCAGCTTTGGTGTTGTTAGAGGGAGGACATGCTGGGTAGGGACTCAAGGAAGAAATGGGAAGATCACAGCAGTCGCTCTGTGCCTGTGACAACCCAGAGAGATCTCCGACAGTGATTCACCAATGATAAGGAGCTGTCAAAAGTTTGTTTTTTACAATGCACTTAAAGAAACCAACTTCGTTATCTTAACCTTGTGTCATACATCATTTGTTCTCTGACAATCACTTTGCAAGGATATCTGAAGGAACATGATTTTATAACCGCGTGAGAACGGGTATGCATCTGAATTATCACTTCTTCCAAAATAGTCTTCTAAAGCTTTGCGGTGAGTTTATTGAGTCATAGACCAGGCACTTACTTCTTTTCTTCTATAGATAGCTCGGGAAAGCGGGACAAACCGCTTGTGAGGTTCCATGTTCCTTTAACAGATATTGGGACCGTATTGGGTTATAGAGGGTGATGAAGGAATCTGAGCTCCTTCACTGGCTTCGTGGTTGAGTGCGGTCACAAGGGAAGCTAAGTACGGGAAGGGACTGCTGACCACTGCAAGGGTTTCCAAGAAATGAGAGGCAAGCACGGAGGCTCCCGGCAGGCAGGCAGGCTTCAAGAAAAGGAGTCTCACAGAGGGATCTGCATCTGAGCTTAGGGCTCTGTTTGATCCAGACCCGACTCTTTTCTCCAAACAGACCAGACTTTTTTTTCCATGGTGCCCATCGCTTCCATCGCACGAAGCCCTTTCCTGCCTCAGGACCCATGTTCCTCCAGGCTGTGTGCTCTGGCTAAAACAGATGCTTGCAAACTCTTCACACACTTCCAGACTACTCCCCAGCCTTCCGCTCTGCCTTTGTTTCTCTTGCAGTTGCTGAGGTAAGACATCCTGACGAAGCAGCTCAAAGAAGGACGGGTTTAGTCCAGGTCACAGTGACAAGTCACAGTGCTTCCGTGCAGAGAGGTGAAGTAGCAGGTGCTTGACACCTGGTTGTACAGCATCCACTGTCAAGAAGCAGATAGCGAGGGGTGTCTGCTGCGGTGGTACATGCTGGAGATCCAGCCTACGGGAGGGATTCCAGCCAAAAAGCTACTGAGTTCAAGGCTAGTTTGGTCTACAAAGTGAGTAGGGGGCATGCCTGGGCTACCTGAGACCCTGTCTCAAAAAAAGAAAAAAAAATCAATAACTTACACTGTTCACTTAACATCCTTTCTTAAACTTGCTTCCATGCGATCTTTCAGTTTGAGTACTAACAAAGACACCACTTCGAGGTGTCTACTCTGGCCCGGGTAACCTGCCTTATGCCTGCAGCTCATCCTTACAACCCCTTTAGCGTCTCCCTCTATGACCCCCATTTCACTGGCAGCTAAAACAAGGTTCAGAAATCTGGAATGACTTGCCCAGAATTTCCTGCAGGGCGGGACAGCAGGTGGCCCACATAGCTTCCAAACTCACACTTAACTATCTTAGATGCTCAGGCAGGCTGAGTGTCCCTTTGAAAACATGAATAAGGGTCCCTGGTGAGCTGAGAAAGGAACACTGCCCTTGCCAGGGTGATTGCTCTCCTGGATCAGCAGGGGAGAAGTGAGAGGGAGGGGCTGAGTGTGCAGGAACCCGGCTGTGGTAAAATGGTACCTGACAAATGGGATGTTTTCAATCGATTATTTTAAGTGAAATAGCTCTGGCTAATATGCGTCCTGTGCTGAAGATAACCACATGTTAATTAAAGCAGACGTGTGCCTTGTTCATTTACCTCCTGTTTGCTCATGAGTTAGGGACTATTTTTAAAAAGGCCACAGCACACTGTATTTAAATATGTCCTCCACCTTAAAGACTTCAGGCGCCAGACACTTGTGCCACAGATGAAAAGCAGGCTCACCCCTGGCCCCACTGAGGGAGGGTCCCAGGCCCTCTCAGCCCACCTGGACTCTGGTAATCAGCAGATGAATCAGCCACAGTGAGAGCTTGGGGTGGGCCACTCGACATGCAGAAAAACCATATGTTTGGTTATTATGGGCTGCCCAGCAGCAGCTATAAAAGAAATCCTTCTATGTATCTAAAGCCCAATTTATATATGGGAGAAGTCTCATTTTAACAGCAGTGTGATGTCAGATACTCTCTTCTAGGAACTGTGGGGTGAGGGATAGTCAAGGGACTGCAGTCACCCCTTGAGAAGGTGGGGGTGGCCTTCAGCGCAATCCAGAATCAAGACGGGTGAAGTCTCAGCCCTGAAGTCACATCTTGGGTTCCCATGTGAGCTCTGCCACTGCCTCTGTAACCTCAAGTATTTCATCTCTCTCAACCTCAGCTTCCTGGTGCAACAAATCCATTATTCCCACATGGCCTGCCTGGAGAATAGAGACTGAAGACACAGGACCAAATGCCCTGTGTAGCTCAGACAGGGGCCTCCCATAGAACATGGTGCTGGGAGCTTACTGTGGTTTGTGGAAACTGGAACGGCCATTAGTTCACATGCCTCTCCTGCCTTCACTAGTTGTTGGCATTTTAGGAAATGCCTCCCCGTTGCCGAATGCCCACAGCCAGTGTGCTGGCTAATTTTAAATGTCAACTCCCGTATAAGCTAGAATTATTTTGGAAGAGGGAACTTCCCTTGAGAAAATGCCCCCACCAGACTGGCCCGTAGGCAAGCCTGTGGTGCATTTTCTTGATTCATGAGTGATGTGGGAGGGTCCAGCTCCCTGTGGCTGGTGCTACCTCTGAGCTGGCGGTTCTGGTTTATTTAAGAAAGCAGGCAACGCAAGCCATGAAAAGCAAGCCAGTAAGCAGCATTTCTCCTCCATGGCCTCTACATCAACTCCCACCTCCAGGTTCCTGCCTTGAGTTCCTGCCCAAGTTTTCTGGATTCAGACTGTGACCAGGAAGTGTAAAATAAAGTAAAGTCTCCTGTACCCTTTACCCTAGGCACCAAAGGGGCTCCTGTGTATGTGCATCCTGCCTCTTCTATTAAGTCAATTCCCTGAGGTGAAACCTTTTAGATATTTCCCATCACGCTGTGTTATATAGTCAGCCCTGAAAAAACATGGGTTATCTTTCATCTTTTCATTATATGCTCTCTGCCAGGCACTAAGCAGCATGCTGGGGACAGAGCAAGAAGTGACACCAATAAGACCTGTACAGACAACTATAGGGAGACAGATGGCCACAGAGTCAGCAAGCCTGTCTATTTGACTATACAAATAGCACTTCAACTTTAATAAGCACTACAACAAAAAAAGCAATGAGAGAAGGGGGAGGCTAAAACAACACCTCTCCACAGGGGTGTGTGGAAGTGGGTGGCATTAGAACAGAAACCTCCAGGAAAGGGCTTACAGAAGCAGCTTTGGGGCAATTTCATGGAATTAGGTCCCTGGTAGAGGGCCACCTGCAAAAGTGTCCTGAAGTGAGTGTCTTAGTTACTGCTGTATTGCTGTGAATAGACAATCCTGTGCAAGGCAACTTATAAAAGATAGCGTTTAATTTGGGGGTCAGGGTACCAGATGGTTAGGGGCCAGCCATTGACCATCCCAGTGGGGAGCATGGCAGGAGAGAGAGAGAGAGAGAGAGAGAGAGAGAGAGAGAGAGAGAGAGAGAGAGAGAGAAAGTAGAGGGGAGAGGGTGTGTATGTGGTGTGGGCTTTTGAAACCTCAAAGCCCATCCCCAGGGATACATTTAATCCTTCGGGGCCACATCTCCCAAACCTTCAATAAGAGACCAAATATTAAAGTACAGGAACCCATGAAGTCCATTCTTATTCAAACCGCCACAGTGGGGAAGGTTTTGTTGTGGGACTCAAAACTGCACAAAGTGATGGAGGGACATGCCCACTTGGAAGCCATTAGAGCTGGGTCAATCAGAAGGTGTCTCACAAGCCTTGGTAAAAGTATTTAAATTTTATTTTCTAACCATGGCTGGTTTTTAAATAGGGGCAGGGAGTATCATGAACCTATTTATAGTTTTAAATGATGCATATGGGGCTAGGATCTATATGAGGCTAGAGAGACAGCTCAGCTAATAAAGCGCTTGCCTGCCACACAAGCATAACTGACCTCCAGGACACATGTAAGAAGCTGGGTGTGGTGGCATGCACTTCTTCCTCGAGTTATTTTGAGTCATGGCGTTTATCACAACAGAAAGGCAAGTTAATACAAGGAGTAAGTCATAAGCGAATGAGTGAGCGGATCTATTAATACCGATCCATTACTTTACAAACTGTGGCTAGACTGCTCTATGATCTACCCAAATGAGAAATGGCATTGTTCTGTAAATCAGAGTTCTGTAGGTGATAGATTAATGCACTGGCCTGCAGAGACATAGGCTGTCCAACCCCCACCTTCTACCCATGGGCCATTCCCAGCTGGAGAGCTACAGCAGTCACCAGCAGCTGGGACAGTTAAAATTAGTCACTACAACCTCTGCCAGGGGAGTGGCAGTCAACTGGTGATGTGCTGCAACCGGCCCACGGAAACACACATCTTGGATGCAGCTGCTTCATCAGTGGAGCCAGCCAGTTTGACCAGAGCCCATCACCTCACTCTGGGCATCCCTTTGTAGACAAAGCTCAGATAAGAAATGAGCAAGATGGATGTTGTTTCCCTGCCATTCAGAGTCAGGGTCTTAGAGCCAGGACCTCAAAGCTCTCTTTCCTAGACCTTTTTTTTTTTTAAATAGCTATTTGAAATAAAAAACAAGGGGAGACAGATCATGCCCCATGACCTCTCAAGCTTAGCTAAATGAAGGGCCCAGGAAGTGTTCCTTATGTCCCCTTCCTCGCAGAGATAACGTGACATGCTTTTAAAGAAAGGAGGCGGTCTAGATCAGTCTTCTTGTCAGAGATGGTGTTGAGTTGAAGCTACAGGTACAAAAGCTGATGTCTGCTGATAGCTTCCCACTCTCTGCTTACCCTCAGAGTGGGCTTTCCAGAAGGACAACACATAGGCTCCACACCCCTGACCTTTACCCTGACCTCCCCATACTGTCCACATGCCTCTACCTGGAAGCGCTTGCCTGACCACCCGGAACTGCTCACTGTGCGGCTGGTACTAGACTACTTTCCATGCCTTCCACTTGACTCTTCACTCCTGAAGCATGCTCTCCAGATGAGCCACATCCTTCCTTCCTGTCATGAAGACACAGACAAAGAGACCAGTTGGCTTGTCCAAAGTTGTGCTCACAATAAAAGAAGTCAGGGCTCTACATGTTTTGTCTAGCCCAGAGTTCACTCTCCTGACCAGGGTCCTCTACTTCATCCTTTTGTTATGCTTCTTGTTGGGGCCAAGGCAGCTCAAGGAAGGTTTGCTTGGGCTTACACAGAAGGTCCAGTCCATCATGGGTGGGTAAAGCGCAGGGAGGAAGTGGTGAGGAGGAGAGGCCTGGGAAACAGGGATGTGAGGCAGCTGTTCACATCGCACCCACAGTCAGGAAGCAGAGATGATGGCTGGTGCTCAGCTCACTTTTTCAGATTCATTGAGTCCAGGAAGCCAGCCCATGAGATGGTGCCACCCACATTCGGCATGGGTCCTCCCCCTTAACCCAATAGAAACCCCCTCATAGACATTCCCAGATGCCTTGTCTGCTTGGATCCTGCCCAGCTGACAATCAATATTAACCATCACACTCCCTAAGCACACAAAGTGGTTGTGGTCAGATCTGGGCTCTGGTAGCCCAACCAAGCCAATCTCCACCACCCATACACCAACTAATAGAGCAAGTAAACGTGAAAAGCAGAGAGAAGAGACACATTCAATGTGGTCACATTGGGAGTAGGGGAAAAAGAGGTGTTTGATTCCCCTAGCAATTTTCTTTAGAGTCTGAACGTGGTGTTTAGGTTTAAACAGAGGTCCACAGGTCTGCTAGATGAGAGGACTTGCTCAGTGTGGCCCCATCCACCACAGTCTCAGCCCTAGTCTCTCTCACAGTGTCAGAACTGTGGGAAATCTCTTCCTGGGAGACAAGCTCCTCTTCCTCTGGCTGGCACTGGGGAATCCCAGGCTTTCCTTTCCCCAGCACGCAATTCAATTTTCTGATAGAATGCAAGTATGTCCTTGGCAGTGTCTTCATTCCTGCTGGGATGGTTCCAAAGTCCACAAGTCCAAAGTCCCTGAGGACAGTCCACAACCACCCTGTGGGGTCATTGTGAAGCCTGCACTGAGAGGTGCCCAAGAGAATCAGAGAGGGACACTGTGTCTCATTTGCTAGTCAACTTTCCAGTCATGATTTGGAACACAAGAAAAGGACCATGGAAACATCAAGGAAAGCTTCATCTTGTGTATTAGCTCATTTCTTTCTTTTTTGGTTTATTTGTTTGTTTGCTTGCTTGCTTGCTTGTTTATTTGTTGAAAAGGGCTCTTCTGTAGTCCAGACTGGCTTAGAACTCACTGTGTGGCCAAGATGAACTTAACCTTGATCCTTCTGCCTCTACCTGCAGAATGATAGTAGGATCACAGGTGTGCACATCACTCTCAGCTTAACCTTTAAAAAAATGTCTCTGTCTTGGCCGAAGGGACTGCCTACCTCTCCACAGCAACTGGAGTATGGTTGTTCTGTTCTGACTATGTAGCCAATACAGGCTTCCTCCCCCTCCTTCTATGACATCATCCTGGGACAATAATGAGAAGATGAAATGGCTATCAATTAATATTTTCAAGCCCATCAAGGTTGTGTGTGTGTGTGTGCCAGTGTGAAGTTGCATTTATTTGGCTGCATTTGTACCAATATTCTAAGTAGGTGTGACTGCATTTCAAGGGTGTTTACACATGTCTAAGATTCTTGTGGGCAAGTGCTGACACATCCATGTCATCGCTGACATGTCTTGGAGTGTCTGTCCATGTAAATCGAGTGTGATGATATGCCTGTGCACATTATCACCCGCGGGCAGAGACCCCACAGCTCCTTATCATGACAAGGAAGGAAGCACGGCAGCCTTCTAACGTTTGAAGTCTCACTTCTTCCTTATGGAGCAAGGAGTGCGGTCGGTTTGACAGCTCTGCTGACAGAATGTTGCTGGCTCCCTGCTCCTCTCCAGAGCCTTCTGTAATTGATGGCCATGCCTCTGACCCCTGTCCCCTTTGGCCTGCAGGTCCCTGTCTGGACGCATCGTCGGTGGTGTCTGGTGGTTCTTCACTTTGATCATCATCTCCTCATACACAGCCAACCTGGCTGCCTTCCTGACTGTGGAGAGGATGGTGTCTCCCATTGAGAGTGCAGAAGACCTGGCAAAGCAAACGGAAATTGCTTATGGGACACTGGAAGCAGGCTCCACTAAGGAGTTCTTCAGGGTGAGGGCACCCCTAATCCTGAGGCCTCCTCAGAAGGGAATCAGTCCACTCTACTTACCTTTTCACTAAAGAGTGTGGGGCCTGGGTGGGAGGAGCTCCATGGTGGAAGTATGTGGGAGGCTCTGCATTCCTTCCTAACCACCACAAGATAGATAGATAGATAGATAGATAGATAGATAGATAGATAGATAGATGGATGGATGGACGGACAGACAGATGGATGGACAGATGGACGGACAGAAGGATGATAGATAGATAGATAGATAGATAGATAGATAGATAGATAGATAGATGGATGGGTGGACAGACAGATGGATGGACAGATGGACGGACAGAAGGATGATAGATAGATAGATAGATAGATAGATAGATAGATAGATAGATATGATAGATGGATGAACAGACGGATGGATGGATGGATGGATGGATGGATGGATAGATGGATGGATGGACGGACAGATAGATAATAGAGAGGGAGATAGATGATAGAAAGGGAAATGAGATTACAGGCAGCAAGGTAATTGCCTACCTTCTTGCAAATCTCAGCAACTCAGAGAAAGCTCTTGGGTTTGGGGGCTCAAGAGGACTACTGAGATGTGCTGTCCTTTTGGGTGAAAGATCATTAGAAGAATTATTAAAGCTATGGGCAGACAGCATGGTAGGGGATCTAAAAAGAGTTCAGGTCCCTGAGGCAGACTTTTGGTCTCTTCTTACAGGACTCAGAAAGGGGTGGTCTTATTCCAGATCGGAGATGCATAGTGCAAACTTCTTGTCATCAGGCTGTCTCTGATACCCAGGTGGCAAGGGAGTTTCAAAGGAGGGAGGAAGAAATCTTGTTAATGTATGACTTAGAGGAGGTGGGACAGTGGGGAGGAGGTTGAGAGGAGGGACCCCTGTGGGGAGGAGGTGTATCTGTCTTACAAGTAGAGAATGTTCCACCTGTAGCCCCCCAATGTTTTGAGCCTATCAGCTCTTTTGGAGAAGTGGGACTTAGGATGGCTGCTCTTCTCCTGGAGCAGACACCCAGGGAGTCTTAGAGGGCCATCGTCTCAGTTGGGCAAGTTCTGGTGGGGCTTGCCTTTTGTCTTACAGCAGGTATAAGGAGAACATTCCTTTAGGTGGCCATGGCCTGAACACTTCTCAGCTGACTAACCTCCCCCCCCCCCCCCCCCGAGAAATGGACTTCTACATCTGTAGAAGCTTCAGATCTCCAGGGCCAGCTCAGACCCCCAACCCACTACTAGTCTAGACAGACAGGAAACGTGATGCCATCCCTGCTCTCCAGGGTCTGTAGTCTTGTAAGAAATGACTTAGGAAGTGTGTGGACAAGGCTCACACCTGGGACTTGTAGTTTCCCCTCCTGTTACAGCTTCTCTGTGAGCAAAAGAACCTTTCTTGACTCTTGGTGGACTCCATGCATTAGGGTCAGAAACTTGGTGGTGTCAACACAAAAAACACAACTCTTACCTCAAAAGGAATAAGAGACAGTTAATTCTGGAGCCAAATATGAGTCACCATGGCCTGGGAACATAGACTTAGGTCACCCCAAACGTGGAAGTTTTTGTAGTAACAGAACTAAGGAATTCTTAAGTCAAGGCACTTTTCAAATGCATTGGTGGGAACATTAAGTAGGCAGTTACAGGAAAGCATAGACATCTCAGCTATAGGCCTTACCTGTCATGTGATGACAGTCTTAGACCTTTGGGTTATGGAAACCTAGAGTTCCATCAATACATTTCCAAAGGGGATGTATCTGTTAGAATGTTAGGTGCAGCTTTGTATCTTAGTGAAAGGATGTTAGGTCTAACACAAATGAGGGCTATTCAATAGGCTAAAACTAGACCGAGATAGGATGTAACTAGGTTCCCCACCTGCAATGTTCCAGCTCCACATCACCGTACTTCTAGTCAGTCTCTCAGCCTTTACAGACTCCTTCTCTCCAGGAATGCTCATTCACGGTGGCCACCAAGGTCCTCCCTAGCCAGTGGCTTCTGAGTTCATTGTCTCGTGACTCCAAAGAATGACAGATGAAATGGTACGAAAAGAGAAAGCAAGTGAGGTTTATTGGGAGGTAGAGAAACAGTTCCCTGCGTGGGTTGCTAAGCAGCGCCAGGTTGGAGGCTTTCCTACTCTAGGAAGAAGGCTGTGTGTAAATTAGTCATCCAGTTGGGATGAATCTGGTCCATTAATTTGGATGTACCTGAGGAATTCCGCTCTGTTGGTGGATCCAGCGACCAGGCTCAGGTTCAAGGAAGCCTTGGGGGTGGGGCTCCAGCTGGTTCCAAGGAGGAATAACGTGGAAGTAAAAAAGAACAAGGGCTGGTGATGGGCCAACTTGAGTCAGAGCTTTTTGGATTTTAGGCCCTGCACTCACTCATCAGACAGCACACTGCATAGGCTCTCTGCACTTTCTGAGCTGACTGCCAGTCCATAGAGACAATATTATTTCCTTGAGCCTGTAACCCTGACTGCTTACAAAAGAGACTGCTTTGTGTCGGACTCCAACTCTGGCTGTTTCCTGGGGAAACAGGAAAGGTGCTGTTTCCCTGATGACTAGGATAGTCTACGGAAGGATAGCATCCCTATGAGAAGAGAACAGTTAAATAGTACAAGAAGGGAAGAACACGTGAAGGCCAGGGGACGCCATAAAGCCTTTGTGTCGAGGGGAGATAGAACATGTGGAAAAGCAGAGGTCCTTGGCCCTCCACGAGCCCTTTGTCACAAAGTAGCCTCTGACTGTTGCCCATAAGGTACCAGGCAAGCCATGCTCGGAGTACCCCAGCACTAAAGGAACCCTGAAAAAAAAAAGACACAAATACTCATAGTAACCTCACCAACTAAGCACTCTCTTCATGCCAGGCACTGGGCTAGCATTTACCTATGTTTGTGTGTCGTCTCCATGGCAACATGTCCAAGGGAATTGTTAACACCACTGCACAAAGAGAAACAGTGAGTCTCAGAAAGGTTATGTCACTTGCCGAAGCTCCTGTGGCTAGTAAGTCATATAATGAGAGAGGAAGCTGGTCGGCAGAGAGGAAAAGCACCAGGAGTTCAGGGCTTTTCTCCTTGCAAGACACCACGGCAGCCCTCTCATTGCTGCATCCCAGCGCCCAGTTTCTTTACCTACAAAAGAGCACTGCTAGGAGATGTCCCATGAGCCTGTGTACTGTGACTGACCAAGACCTTGGTGGGTAAGGAGATATCACTCTCCACTTGCACTAGGCAGAAAAGGGGTTAAGCAAACGACAAAATTCCTCACCCCATCTCAGAGGAATCTAGTTTCTAGTTCCCATGACAGCCCCATCCAGAGTCACTGAATTCTCCATGTACTGCTTAATTAAGACGTGTGCAAGGCGGTGGGAGCTGTGCAGGACAGATTTAAGAACAGACACCCTGGCATGTCCCCGAGCCTCTTTGTCACTCATACGCCACTTGAGTTCCTGGAGATTAGGTTGTCCCAGTGATCCCTGAGCACCTGTGAGCACAGCCTAGGCTTTGGGGCTGTGGCTGAGAGGATGTGGTGATTTTCTGCAGATTGCTGCCCCGGGGTTTCTCAGCTCTGCCTGTCCGTTGCCTGTTCCCTGCTGCGCCATCCTGTCAGGTCAAATTGCATCTTACACTCGTCCTGCTGTGTGTGTTGTTGGTTGTGTGCCTGGAAGATCATCTGGTCCTGACTGAATATATGCATTGCCCTGTTTCATGTAAGAGAGTACGGAGTACCCCGACATGCCTCGATTTGATATGCGTTTGCCCCCTCCTTTTTCTCTCTCCTCTCTCATCTCCTCTCTCACACATGGCCACCGTTGCTTTTATGCCAGAATCAGACATTTCAAGCCAGCAAGATGTTTTTAAATTACCATGAAATAGCCAGGCGTGGTGGCGCACGCCTATATAATCCCAGAATCCAGGGAGGCAGAGGCAGGCAGATCTCTGTGAGTTCTAGGCCAGCCTGGTCTACAAAGGGAGTCCAGGACAGTCAAGGCTACACAGAGAAACCCTGTCTTTAAAAAAAAAAAACGCAAAGCAAAAAAAATACCGTGAAATAAAAGGGGGAAACAGAGGCCGGAAGTGATGTAGTCCAGAAAACAAACCAAGATTTACAGGTAAAATTAAGCATAGAATCTAGGTTCCTCTCACCTGGCCCAATGTCTTCTCCAACCCTCTCTATGGAGAAATGAGATGTTTGTCTAATGAGAGAATGTTGCAAATTAAACTCATACCAAATGCCTCCTTGAAATTCTAAGTAACTATTTCCAGTATTTTTAACTCAAAATTTATAAATTTTCTGGGTCCTAAATATTTTACAGCTCAGTTAGCCAAAGTGACAGTTGTGTATTAAGATGCCATCTACATCTGATATTCTTGACATCGAGAAAATAAACCTGACACTTCATATAGCCAAAAACAATGTTGCATGTGTAATAATGATTCCGTGTTAAATAAATGTGATCTATATAGGGACAGAGATGCAGGTCATGTGACATTTTTAGGAACTGTCTTTTTCCTTATTTTAATACCTCAGTATGTGGCTAGCACTTGTCCATTTCCAAAGCCTTGAGACTGGAGATGTAGATCCGTGTCTTAGGCACAAGCATGAGATCAGATAGCATCACCACATAAAAAACTGTGGCAACACAGGTGCTAACTCCAGTGGCTAGGAGGTAGAGATAGGAAGATCTCTGGAGCCTTCTAGGCAGCCAGTCTAACCGGGTGGTGAGTTCCAGATTTAAGGAGAGTCTGTCTCCGAAGATAAGGTGGAGAGCAACTAGGAAGGCACAGGTGTTGACCTCCGGGCTCAACGAGATAGGGACAGAGGAATGTGGACACTCTCTCCCATAAAACACACATACACACAAAGGGAAAAGAAAAACCAAAAGCCAGATTACAATACCCTTAACATCCCCTTGGGAAAAAGAACTTCCTTTTTAAACAATTAAAAAATTAAAAGCTGGTAAAATTGTGACATGAAAGAGCAGAGGGCATGTCTGCATCCTGGACCATGCACTGGTAAGAGCCCTAGTAAGTCACCATGCCCAGCTCAGGAACTTTTTCTTAATGGGGGTACAAGGGATACGATCTCAGACCCATTCTTACAAAGCAAGCACTTGACCAACTGAGCTAACTCCTTATCCCCGGTTTGTATGCTTTTCAAATGTAAGGAGATGGAAGTATTGGGTCTCATGCTGTATTCATTATTTTTCTGTTACTGTGATAAAACACCATGACCAAGGCAATTTATAGAAAGAAAGGTTTATCTGGGCTTACAGTTCCAAAGGGATGAGTCCATCAAAGTGGAGGGGGGTGGGCAAGCAGACATATGCGGTGGCGAGAGCAGAAAGCTGAGAGTTCACATCCCCCTTGGTACACACAATGCACAGAGAGCTGGAAGTATCAGAAGGCTTTAAAAGCTCTCAGAGGCCATACCCAGGGATGCACTTCCACCGACAACGCTACACCTCCTAAACCTTCCCAAATAGTACCACCAACTGGAGACCAGGTGTTCAAATTCCACAGGCTTTGAGCGATAATTCTCATTCCAACCACACTACACACGCTATGTGCTCTATCAGGCAACTGGTCTGAGGGTTAGGTCTCGTAATAGGGAAGAAAGGTTTTT
Organism: Acomys minous; assembly: GCF_964271855.1. NCBI lineage: Eukaryota > Metazoa > Chordata > Mammalia > Rodentia > Muridae > Acomys > Acomys minous. The sequence continues at coordinate 14,437,142 of NC_140498.1, read as the reverse complement.
GTTGGTGCTATTGTGTGTTTGTTTGCTTGTTTGCTTTTAAAGGTTTTTTGTTTTTAGTGGTGATCGTGGTGGTGGTGGTGGTGGTGGTGGGTTTGGGGAGTTTTGTGGGTTTTTTGTTTTTTTTGTTTTTTGGGTTTTTTTTAGTTTTTATGGTAGTAAGTAAAGTCAAATCCTGCTGACATTCAGCCCTTTGCTTTGGGGCATTATACATGCACCCCTGTTGAGCTATAGACAAGTTCCACAATGTCTTTCAAAGATAAACAGGGACCTGGTTGCTTATCTTTTCCCCTATTTAGAAAGAGTATAATTGCCCAGATGTAATTAAATGATTCTGAAATACTCTGTTCATTCTGTATTTACAAGATATTTGTACCTTGGAACCTACTGGTACTAATTAGAGGCTCTTATTTTGCAATCACTCATAATTTGTTTTCTTCCTAAGCTGATCTGGCTCATGAATGTGTGATCAAGCTCCACTCAGCTCTTCGCTGATGTGTGTGCCGACCCCCATTTCAAGCATCACCACTGCCTTAACCCTGGCTTTGTTCCTGTCCCCTGGCAGAGGTCTAAAATCGCTGTGTTTGAGAAGATGTGGACGTACATGAAGTCTGCAGAGCCATCTGTGTTTGTCCGGACTACAGAGGAGGGCATGATCAGAGTGAGAAAGTCTAAAGGCAAATATGCCTACCTCCTGGAGTCCACGATGAACGAGTACATTGAGCAGCGCAAGCCCTGCGACACCATGAAAGTGGGAGGTAACTTGGATTCCAAAGGCTATGGCATTGCGACACCCAAGGGGTCCGCCCTGAGGTAAGTACCCAGATCTGTTTCCTCCGTGCTCCCTCTGCCTTCCCCATCTCAGGAACGAAGCTGCTGCGTTTACCACAGGCCCCCATGCATAATGCGAGCCTCCAAGAAGAGAGATCTTCTGAAATGCCTGTGGGCCTGGAAGATTCCAGCCACCTGTGACCTTCAGTCCTGAGGTTGGAAACTGACCTGGGGGCCTCAGCTTGCTTTTCGATGTTACTGCCCCCATTTGCCCTTCCCCGTGCCTTGCTTTCCACCTCATTCCTTAAGTGTTAGATGTTGGTAGCCCCTGTGCTTCTGTGTCTTGTGACCTGCGACATTCCGTCCTTTATTAGAGACCCTGAATCCAACTCAGGCATGAACAGGGCTCTCCAGCCATTTGGACTCCAACAGGAAATGGTTCGTAATGTGTCTCTCAAAAAGCAGAAACACATTGTCCAAATGAAAAGCCTAGTTGTCTGAGCTTTACGAAATGCTCAAGTCAAAGTACCTCCTAATGAATAGGTCCAAGTTAACACAGTCTGTGTGTCTGCCTTGGCACAGGCTTCTTGGACAAAAGTGGATTGATCAGCAAAGAGGCAAAGTCAATATTGTGTTCACAAAAAGAAGCTTTGCTCTTCGTTCTAAGTAGCTAAGGGCGAGCCCTGCATATTTGCGATCAGATTGGCTAAAGCAGAGCTAATTCTAGAATTTGCTACTATCCTGCAGAAGGGAAGACATTTTTATCACCCAAGCCCTACATTCGCTCAGCTACACAGAAAGAATTGACATCCCAGTCCTTCGGAGGTCAAGACAATTGTGAGTCAAAACTGAGATAAAAGTTGAACATGGTGGTGCACACTTTTAATCCCAGTATTCAAAGGACAGAAGTAGGAGGATCCCTGTGAGTTCAAGGCCAGCCTGGTCTACATATTGAGTCCCAGGCCAGCCAGAGCTAAAATAAATAAATAAATAAATAAATAAATAAATAAATAAATAAATAAGAAGCAAGGGGTGAAAGACAAAAGAACATTAAGGGTGAATGACATGGAACCACAGGCTTCAGTCATCAGGAGAAATTACTAACTGCAGAAAGGGTCAATGTGTTTGAGGAAAGAATGCCCTCTCAGGAAGAGCAAGGTGGGCTAGTAAAGCCTGTAGAAGGCTAGAGAGAGCCTGTGTGACATGATGGCCACAGCCACTCTGCCTCGGTTCACTCATTAATGGAAATGATACCGAGTCCCGTCATTATCTCAGGCACTGGCACAGCAGCTGGCACCACTGTTCTGAACAAGGCACCTTCCCATGTAACTGCACGATTTCGAGAAGAGGCCGACATTCAACAGCTTATAATTGCTTAATGCTTTAATAAAAATCATGAAAGTTTAGGACAGTCTACAAAAAGGGCCCTCGAGGACATCTATTTCCAGTAACAAGATGGAACAAAATTGTCACTGTAAGATGTCTGGGTATGGTGGATAGGATGTAACATCCAGCCTTTTAAATGCAAGTTAGGAACTCTCAAGGGCCAAAATGGTAAAAAAAAAAAAAAAAAAAAAAAAAAAAAAAAAAAAAAAATCAAAACCAAAGTGAGAAGCAGACGCTAATGATTCTGGGACTACCCTAAGCAGGACAGAGTTGCAAATTACACAACATCCCACGCACTCCAGAGTCAGCAACACAAGCAAGACATCAACCAGAGACATTCTAAAAGCAAGGGACACTCATTAAAGATCAGGCACACTTGATAGCGTTTGAATTACAGTTTACAGAAATGGCATTGCCATCCTATAAAATCCGAGTACTTAGTAAATAGCAGGCTAGGTAAAATTGAAAGGGGAATTAGTGTACTGGTACGGGGAGGGGCAATCAGAGAAAATTCTTCAGGGTCGCTCAGAAAAGTGGGAAGCAGAACAAAGAGGGACCATCAGAGAAGAAAGAACTGATCTGCAATGATTTCCAAGTGCAGACATTAAGAACAGGCTAGGTTTTTTGAAGGATTCTTCCAGAATGTATGGTACATATCAATTCAGACTCAAACATCCAATCTCTGTGAAGACAGATTAACAAGCCACAGCTGAATCCATCAAAAGGACAGGACACCAGTGGGGGGAAGAGGGGGGGGATAAGTAGAAGACCTTGAACACAGCTAGGAATGAAGGTCCAGCTGGGTCAGGGCATGGGCAGAGCCTCGATGGGGAGATGCCTTCAAGGCCACTTTCTTCAAAATGAGGTTTCACATTCAGAGAAGGGAGAAGATGGGGAAGTAGTCTAGGAGCTGGAGAGGTGGCTCAGCAGTCGAGGGCACTTCCTGCTCTTGTCATAGACCAAGAGGTCAAGTCCCAGAACTGTACAAGGTGCTTACAACCAGCAGTAACTGGAGATCCAGAGGATCTGATGGCCTCAGTGTGCATCTGTACTCACATGCACACACACACACACACACACACACACACACACACACACACACAGAAAGAGAGAGACAGAGACACAGAGACACAAAGAGAGAGAGAGAGAGAGACAGAGAGAGACAGACAGAGAGAGAGAGAGAGACAAAGACAGAAAGAGACACAGACACACAGACACACACAATGAGAGAGACAGAGAGAGAGACAGAGAGACAGAGACACGCAGACACAGACACACAGAGAGACCAAGAGACAGAGAGAGAAAAACAGAGACACACACTGAGATTTCAAAGTTTTAACAAGCAGTATAGGTGAAGAGCAACCTGCTGGAAGACACTAACTCAAGAAATCATGACACACACACAAAAAGGAGATGCAGGAGGAGACGGGCTAAGCCTAGAACATGAGGCCGGAGGGGGTTTTCTAAAAGATTTGTAAAATATTCTTTATTCAAATGTCAATAAAAACACTTTGAAGAATTTTACCTAATTCCCCTAAAGTTCAAACAATAAAGACGTCATAGGGATTTAAACAGAAACGCCTACGAAGAGAACACTTGGAGCCAGGTACCCAGCAATCAGGCCCCACTGTCCTGAAGAACTCACAAGGCTCTTTGTGCATGTTTAGGCCAATTTGCAATGAGATCCAGACAGTAGTCTTTGTTGAGGGAACGACTTCTATTTCGGGGACTCACAGATCATCGTCCTAGAAAGATGCTGCGTACAGAACCAGATGTCATGGGTTCAAGAAAACCCATGTCTAAAGTCTTTGTGGTCAAGGCCATCAGCTGACAACAAGGCACAAAGAGGCAATGTGGTCTGTCCATCAGCAGAGCCATGAAACGGCCCCTCCTCTGACACAGGCCCTGGAATAAGAAGACAGCCTGAAAAGCATCAGGCGGTTTCAGTGACATGGACCTAAAATTTGAGTATTCTGCGCCGCAATGCCTTCCTCCTATAACAACAGCCACTGGCTGTGGCATGCACACTTGCTCATTCCATCCCTAGGCGCTATCATTAGCCCCATGTTACCAAGGTCCAGACGGAAGAAAACAGACAGCAGGTGCGCACAAGGTTTGAGGCCGGCAATCTGACTCAGAGCTCAGAGCTACGACATATTCAAAAGCAGCTCCAGGGTGGGTGACTGGACAGCTCTGTCAAAGGCAGGCAGGTGCAAGACTGACAACCATCAAATCAGGAAAAAATAATAATAAAGCTTTTGAAGTCCAGAGAAGCCACTGGGCACCCTGACAGCAGAAGATGGTGACAGCCCCTGGCTTAAAGGTATCAGATCCCCTTGCTCTGAATAGCTTCGGTGCATTTCCCATACTCAAAGACTCTCCCTGCGGTCAGCACCGGCGATCTGAGCCTGCAGTAAAGAGAAACCTCCTTCTTTGGTTTATATCTCTATAAAAGATGAGGTTGTTACAGTTTGAGAATGAGAGGAAGAGAAAAGGAGAGAGAAATCCAAAGGGTTCTCGCAGGCCAGAAGGCATCAGATCACACATGGGCATAAATTCACATTGGTGCACATTCCCCCCACGGAAATAAAAATAGAAAATAGAAAATTCAGTCATCTATGGTTACAGAACCCCAATGACCCATCTGAACATCAGGAATTCCCATAGCAGGGGAGCCCCTCCCCAGCCCTCTCTCAGCCTCCTTTCTCTCTGTGGTACTTGATGGTAGCCATAGATGGCGTGACTCCTGACCGAAGGACACAAGAGTAAAGCTGCCAGAGGAGGGCCCGGCATTCCTTCTCAGGAAACCCCCTTGCTGTGTGTGGGGTTCGCTTCTCATCTCTGTGAGAAGGGATCAATGTGGAAGGCTGGCTCACCAAAGTATGTTCTTGAACACAAGCCTGAGGAACGGTGTTCAGCTCCCACAAAGCCACGGCAAAGCCAAGCTAGGCTAGTGGCCATCTGTAATCCCAACACTCAGGCAGAGGTGGGGGAATCTCCTGGACAAATTGACTATCTAGACAAGCTAAAACTGACTCAGGCCCAGCCAGAGTCCTCAGTAAATAAAGTGGGAGTGATTGAGAAAGACACGTGACATCAACTTGCAGCCTACGCACACGCATGCACATGCAACCTGCCTATGGTCTGTCTCTCCACCAAACTCACATACACATGTGCACACATACCACACACATATGCAAAAAAGGAAAGGATCATTGTTTAGCAGCTAAGAGTGTACGCATACACACTCCAGCCAGTTTCCACTATATCTCCGCCTCACACCTGAGATGGTTCAAATACTAATGAGTCACTTAGCGCCAAAGACGCACATTTGCCTGCTCTGGATACTTTACATCCAGTGCCTTAATCCCAAGAAACCATTCTGTAATGGAAACCAGGAGGAAGCAACTGTCCTCTGAACCATCACACCTTTTTTTGGAAACTGTTAAGTTACTCGCAAGACTGGAGAGTGTTTAAAGTTTAAGCCACAGAAATGTGATTCTGTATACTCAGGACATGGTTACCAGTTTTTCGTGGTTCCATCAAAGCCAGGGCAACAACAGCCCATCTAGGCCCGGTGCCTCCTTCCCAGCAATCCTCCATTTGTTTTATATAACACTACACCTCCCCATATTAGTGAGCTTTCCTTCTAGCCTGCCATTGCTCCAAGATGGATTGTGAATTTCTCCCTCCTACAGTCAGAAAGTGCATGTCTAGGGGATGTGGATGTAGCTCAGTCAATAAAGTGCTTGTCACACAAACTTAGGGACCCAAGTTTGATTCTCAAAACCCACATAAACACGACATAGCATGTGCCTAAAATCCAAGGCTTGAAAAGCTGAGACAGGAGGAAGTTCTGCCTGAAGTTTACTGCCAGGCAATCTGTCTAGCCAAGTCAGCAAGCTCCAGGTTTAGTGACAGACACTTTCTGAAGAAACAAGGTAGAAAAGGCACCCAACATTGACCTCTGACCTCCACATGTGTATGCTCATGTGCAAATACCCACAACAGCATGTACATATAACAGAGAGAGAGAGAGAGAGAGAGAGAGAGAGAGAGAAACAGACAGACAGACAGAGACAGAGACGGAGACACAGAGAGACAGAGACCAAGATATCAGAGGGAAAGAGGAAAGAAGGAAGGAACAAAGGAAGGAAGGAAGGAAAGGAAAGGAAAGGAAAGGAAAGGAAAGGAAAGGAAAGGAAAGGAAAGGAAAGACCTGAGACCCAAATGTTGCTTAGACCCCTGTCAGTTATGCTGCTCAGGAGCCAGATTACGGTCCCTTCAGTGTGTTAAGAGACTCTTGGTGACAGAACAGCATTTGCCTCCCTGTCCTGGAAACAAATGCTCTGGTGAAAGGAGGCAGCTTGACACTTGGCTTTCCATCTGGACAGGTGGCATTCCTTTGAAACTGATGCTGTTTGTTGGCTGTCTCTGCATGCTTGGGCTTGGGTAAGGGACTGAGTTATGTTTCCAAAACCCTTGGGTTGTGGATAAAGATGGACAGGCCAATGCCAGTCACTAGGGGAAAAGCAATTAGTAAATCCACTAATTATAATCTATAGGCCTTCTGGTGCCAACTAAATGTAGGTACCCAGGCTATACTGCAGTCTCTTCACTGGATACAGAATTCCTTTTATTTAAGATGATGTGTTCAAATCTCCTAGGTCAAGGTACATGGCCTGTACTTACAAACCCAAGCAAGAAATCTATACTAGATTGGCCTCTGTTGAATTCTTAGCTAATGGCTCTCCCTCATGAGCCATCTGCCAGGAGTTTAATGGGTTTGCTAAGAGTTATATACCCTAAACAGGTCATTGGCCAAAGTCTGGTCTTTAACTAACTGTGGTTATGTGAGTGATTCTGTGATGTCTGTGATTATGACATCTCCATCTTCTGTCACATCTTGTCCATGCCAGACGTTTGGGCCAAGGGGACAGGAGCACAGTGCAGCTTTTCCCCTGCACCGTCATGAATGACAAGCATTCAGAAAGGTCTGGGATCTACTTCCTGGGCTATTCCATTTCCCAGCTCCTCTTCTGATACAAATGGCACACACAACATTGTACATAGGCATGCAGGAGTCATGGTGAGAAATTGAAACCCCACCCCTAAGTGATGCAGTGTCCAGAAGAAATCATGAGCAGAAATACATTCCTACTGTTTTCCTGGTGACAGGAGGACCCTTGATTCTAAACATTACCTGGAGGTGGTTTGTGATGTGAACAGGTGAGAGAAGAGGGTCACAGGCAGAGACATCACTTGCAAAAATGTCCTGGTCATCTTAGAAGGAGGCAATGAACTTAGTCACAATTTATGATGGGACAGGAAAGAAGTGGCTGGCTCCATGCTCACTATAGTGTTTGCTTTAAAGTTGATAGTGTGAGAAGATTTATAGTGATTTGGTGCTGTTGACCACCAACGACTAAAAAAGTACCAAGTGATGCTGCCAAGAATGGCTTCCCAAACAGAATCACCTCGGTTTTGTTCTGAAATGCCTGGTGGTGAAAGGCATAGCTTTGAGGGATACCAGCTTCCTAGCTCACCAGCCAGGGTGACAGAGGAGGCCAGGCATCTCCTCAAGTTGACTATACCATGCCTATCTGCTTTTTTTTTTTCATATAAGAAAATTTCAGGATTGCTCAATAACATTTCCATCTCACTAGAGTTCCCATGAGATATGATTCTCTCGTTTCACGACACTTCCAAGAACTGTCTAGATTGGCACCATCTGTGTAACGAAAGAAGGAAAGTGTGAGGTGCAACACACATGGGGACTGTGGGGCAGTTCTGGGGCCTTCTTTCAACATTGCTTCCTTACCTGGTGCTGATCTGAGAGGTGCAGAAGGCCGTGGGGAGCTCTCTTCTCCCAGACACTCGCACAGTCCCTGAAAACAATTGGGAAGCCAGTAAACAAGTGATCTCTGTGGCCTCCAATCTATCACTCTGCAGACTCAGCCCAGATTACAATGTCTATCGAGATTCCCAGGAGAGCTGATTTTAAAAATAACTGACTTCCTAGACTTTAAGTTCTCAGGTTTCCTCCAACAATCTAGTTCTGCAGGCCCAGAGCGTGGGGGTCAAGGAACAGAGAGACTGAATGGCTCCCCAGGGATTCTGCTCTGCAAATGAGGTGTAGAAAAGTTTAGGGAGAAGGCCAGGCCAGTGGTAGAGACCAAGCAGGAGGAAGGGTGGCACATAACAGCACGGCTGTTGGGGGACCTACACAGAGGGCCACAGTAGTCACCAGCTTTGGAGGCACATAAATCAATTCAGGTTTTAGGTCTGTGACTTTGCCAGTGTCTGGCCTTGCCAGACCACCACAGCATTATAAGCCTCTGCTTTCTTATCTTAAAAAGTGGAATTGGGCCAGAGAGCTGGCTCAATGGTGAAAGAGCCTTGCCCCACAATCCTGATGATCTGAGTTCAATTCCTAGAACACACACACACACACACACACACACACACACACACACACACACACACACATACACACACCAGAACCTATGTAAAGGTGGAAGGAGCGACCTAGCTCCACAAAGTTTTCCTTCATTGACACCTGCACATGTGCATGTGCATGTGTGTGTGTGTACATACACACACACACACACACACACACACACACACATCATAATTTTTTTTAAAACACGGAATAATCATCTATGAAGTTTCTTCAACAAACTGATAAAACACACACATACACACACACACACACACACACACACACACACACACACACAAAGGACCCATCACAGAAGACACTCCTTAATGTTTTCTACCCTCTTCTTCTCATTAGACCTAATGGAAAGTCACTTTAAGTCTACATAATTTGTTTGTTCCTTCTCTGTAAAACCCACTGTGTCAGAAATCCACATGCGCCTAGCCCACCTCCCTCTCCACCGCACAGACTGGCTGCATGTGAAATAAAATGTCTCTCTCCAAGAACAATCTGTGGTCCTCCCCCACAGGGAACATGCTGAAAAAAATAAAACGCTAATATTTCATTTCTCCCTCCCTCCCACATTCCCAAGTATCTGCCTCTCTTCCTGTAGTTTGGTACTGGTGCAGAACCCTGCTGCTGAGGATAAATACAGTATGTCCCAGGGAAATGGCAGTCTTTTTCAATTGGTCTTTGCCTCCTGATGGGTAGCCAGGGATACGTGTTGTCATGGTAACCTCATGAACTCAGTGACCCAGGTCAGGTTTGATCAGAGACAAAGCGCTCTGGGCTGAGAGGTTGTCTAGTCTACATCTTCCATCCTCCAAAGAGCTGAGAGGAGGAAAAAAGGGAAAGGAAGGTGATGAATAAGGAGAGAGGAGGAAAGGGGAGGGAACAGGAGGAGAGACAAAGGAAAGGAAGAGGCCAGAAAGAAAGAAAATATATGTAAAGTGTGTGTGTGTTAGTATATTTGTATTTGTAAGCATATGTGAATGTGTGTGTTTATGTGTGTTGTGTGAGTGTGTATGTGTGTGTGCACATACAACTGCAAGCACATTTGAATAAAGGTGGAGGTTTTCCAAAGAAGAGATGCTTTCTCAGGTCAGTATATCTGGGGCATACGGCAAAGAGCACAGAGAAAGCATCTTAGGATACCAGAGCAGTCTCTGGCCCAAATGTCCAGGCCTAGAATGTGGAGAGGGCTGTTTATTGAGGATTAGCTCATCACTCATCAAGTACTTGTAAGAAGTACTGTGTATGTCATCTTACTCACACAGTGGCTTGTAAATGTAATATTGTCTTTGCCTTCATCAAACAGTTTGGGAAACTGAGGCACAGTGAGGTGACAGAATTGACCCAAGAATCCCTAAGGTGGACTCCCAACTCAAACAGCCTCATTTCTAGCATGCCTTCTCTGGTATTAGACAATAATGTCTCTTCAGAGATAGACATGTGAAGAAAAGCAACAAGACAGTGAGGATTGCAGCCACGTATTGTGGCACACTATTATAATCCCAGCCCTCAAGTAGTGGAGGCAGAAGGATTAGCCATTCACAATCAGCCTTACCTACACAATCAGTTCAGGGCTATAAGATATCCTGTCTCAAAAAAAATCAACTAATAAAAAGATCAGGATCATTTAATACATATATTTCAACAGATGTATATATACACACACAATGTAATGCACATGCACACGCACATGCACACACACATTTAGAATAATGCAATGAATGTGGAAATAAAAAAGCAGATTCCTGCTTCTACCCTGAATTCTTTTTTTTTCTAAACTAAGAATTTTTTAATTAATTTATTCATATTACATCTCAGTTGTTAGCCCATCCCTTGTATCCTCCCATTCCTCCCTTCTTCCCACTTCCCCCCTACTCCCCTCCCCTATGTCTGTGTCTGAGGGGGACCTCCTCCCCCTGTATATGCTCATAGGGTATCAAGTCTCTCCTTGGTGACCTATTATTCTTTTTCTGAGTGCCACCAGGCATCTCCATCCAAGGGACATGTTCAAATATGGGGCACCAGAGTTTGTGTGAAAGTTAGATCTCCTTCTCCACTCAACAGTGGAGAATGTCCTGTCCATCAGCTAGTCTGGGTAGGGGTTCGAGGTTTACTGCCTATTTTTTCCTTGGCTACCCTGAATTCTATAGGGACCTCTTGGCTCCATTCTGCATGGTTTGTCTGTGGAGCACATGTAGCATCCCTGGGATGGGGGCCATCCCATAGGCTCATGTCTTGCCATATACCTACCTCCAAATGGGCAGAAGTATATATATATCCATCATATAGTGATGTCTTCCTGCTAACCTATAATGACTTAAACTAACCTCCTCCCCAAAATGTATGCCTCCTAAAATTCCATATGCTTTTGATTTGTTTGTTTTTTCCCACTCCATAAAGCAGATCACTTTACACTAATGGTACCACACGGACCTCAAAGCTCCTGTGTGTGTAGCGCCCTGGGTGCATTCAAACACCGTCTTCCCCTGGCCTTGTGATTGATCTATCCCCACTTCCCTGTTACAGTCTGAGTCTAACATTCAGGGAGATGATAATTTACCTAGGTTCTCAAAGGGCTCTGTGCAACTGAGCTTAGGTATGAACTCTGATTGTAAAAGCTTCCTTGTTTTCCACACCTCCTCCACTGCGCTAACGGAGGTGCTCACCTGCTACACATCACTGCCTTTGTTGTTCTAAAGGCACCATCTCAAAAGCATTCCGGAAAAAAAAAACACCGTGAACAACAGACAATAGAGGCTCAGCCTCAACACCACCACCTTGGAAGCCATAGGAAGAAACAGCCCCACCTCCTGGTTAAGCATCTCACAGGACTCTTGTTAGAACTCCACTGTTACCATACCTGGTGAGCTGCTCCTAAGCGGCAAAGGCAGCACATGAGAGTGAGAAGAGGGAGGTGAGAGTGTGAGGCAGAAAGACCGAGATGAACAACCTGAGAAATGAGCAGCCCTGTACCTAGGGTGTGGTTTGCCTGCCAGAGCCGGGCTTTCTCCTGCTGGTATACAAATTACATGTTGCTTTCTTCTAGCATCCATCAAAAATAGCAAGCGTCTCAGCAACTTATCTTAAACTCCCTGTGTCTTCTGATTGTTCTGAGATGGCAGACCAAGACAGGGAAGATTCTGATGTACATCCTGGCCCTGCCACTTGAGGCTTGTGGACTTTGAAATTAAGTGTGCTTTGGGGTACATCAGCCCTGTGTTCAAACTCTTGCACACTATAGCTCTGCGATCTTGGCAAAGTGGCAGCAAGTAACAGGACTGCAGTTAGGATTGATGGTGGTCTCTGGATCTGCTACATAAAGACAAGAGTCTTTGGGCAGGTTACCTCACCTCAGCAAGCCTCAGTTTCCCTACATATGAAGGAGGTGGCTAGAGTTTATTCTGTGCCTAAGCAGTTAAGTGAGTAGTTGGTTTTCTGTTCCAGTGATGACAAAACAAACACTCTGGCCAAAAACCACTTAGGTGAGGAAAGGGTTTATCTGGTTTACACTTCCAGGTCACAGTCTTTCACTAAGGAAGTTGGGATAGGAACTCAAGCAACTAGTGGCATCCCATCCACAGTCAAGAACAGAGAGAGACAAATTTGTTCTCACTTTCAGTACGCAGCCAGCTCTCTCACACCCTTACACAGTCCAGGGACCATCCCATGAAACAGAGCTGCCCACACTCAAGGTGGGTCAGTTAAAAATCGAAACACTCCATCCGCAGCAGATATGCACACTGGCCAACCTAACCCAGACAACTCCTCAGCTGAAATTCACTTCGCGGGTGATGCCATAATTTGGCAAGTTGGCGTTTTAAACTAGCCAGTGCAGCCTAATAAACACAAGGCGCTTAGCACAGTGCAGTAAGCACAAAGTGGCAGCCACCATTACTTGATAGCTCTGACACTTCTTACCCTAGCCTTCCAAATGAGAACTTGCTTTGAACTTCACCAGGTAGTCTGAGGGCTAAAATGAACAGTGCGCACTTGGTGCAAAAGTTCTTGAATCGAATCCCTTTTTTGATCTGTACCAGATAAGATTGCCTTCTCTCAGATGGGCCACACTCAGCTTTTTCACTTTGCAATGAGATGGAACTGTCAGGTTCAGACTGGGTACATCAAATGCTACTCACCTCAGAGCCAGACAGCATCTACCCATCCACCCGAAGGCAGAAAGCTCTCCCACTTGAGCAAAGTCAGGTCCCTGAGGAGGCAGAAAGATGGGGCGTAACCACAAGTTGAGCTCTTGGAGAAAGAGTGAGGCCAAATACTCTAGTAAACTTTTATGAATGGCCCCATCCTAAGATCACAGATCATGAGTACACATAGTGAGCCTCCTTCTCCAGGGGAACTGGGAATGGCTCCCTTAGGTAAAACCATTGGAGCTATGTGACTGGCCACGGAATGTAATTGCAGAATCACCAAACGGCTTATATCAGAATTATATACCCCTCACTCAGAGGAGCTATGCAAGAGTTTGCTGCATGTGTTGTTCACCTTTTTTTAAAGACAATTTATTGATGTTGTCGGGTACATCTAAAAACCAAAGGCAGGGCCTGAAGAGATGGCGCGGTGGTTAAGAGCGCTGCCTGCTCTTCCAGAGATCTTGAATTCAATTCCCAGCAACCATACGGTGGCTCACAGCCATCTATACTGTGATTTGATGCCCTCTTCTGGCCTGCAGGTGTGCATGCAGCTAGAGCACTCATACATTAGATAGATAGATAGATAGATAGATAGATAGATAGATAGATAGATAGATAGATAGACAGACAGATAGATAATAAAATATTTTTTTAAAGGCTGCCCTCCATGTTCTTGCCACCACTACTGGACCACATCAGGTCTCCAGAGGTGATGGGGCTCCCATCTCCATAATTCTGCTCCAAGGAGGACTACCACCTGGCATCCTGACAGGGAAGGAAGCTTTGACCCTGCCTGTCCCCCTTAAAGTGTCCTGGGGTTCCCCAGTCTAACTCCACTAATTCTTTACTTCCATTGCCTTGGCCATTGATTAGCTGTCCCTACTCCTCCAAGCCTTGGCCATTGATTAGCTGTCCCCACTCCTCCAACCCTCCTAAGCAGAGGGTCAGGAGCCTCTCAGTCCCCAACTTTGAGTCAATTTCCCTGTGGTGATGCTCGTTGCCAATGGCAGTATGGACTGGTATAAAGCTGGAGGGAACTTGGAGAACACTTGAGTGATTTACAGCAATGCTGCCTGAGATCCAGACCTGCCAACTCCTGGTTCTGTTTTTGATCCAGCCCCGGCTTCTCTTAACCGTGGTGTGCTGGCTAATTTTTATGTCTGTTTGACAGACACCAGGGTCATCTGGGGAGAGGAAACTCCAGTTGAGGGGAAAACAACTCAATTAGATTGAACTGTAGGCAAGTTGGTGGGGCATTTCCTTCACTGATGACTGATGTAAGTGGGACCAGCCCATGGAGGGCACTGACATCCCTGGGAAGGGGGTTCTGACTTGTAAAAGAAAGCAAACTGAGGACACCATGAGGAGCAAGCCAGGAAGCAGAACTCCTCTATGACCTCTGCTTCTGTTCCTGCCTCCAAGTTAATGTCTTAAGTTCCTGCCCTGACTTTCCTCAGTGATGGGCTGTGACCTGACAGTTGTAAGATGAAATGGACCCTTTTCTCCCCAAGTTGCTTTTGGCCAGAGTGTGTTATCACAGTAACAGAAACCCTAACTAAAATACGTGTCATCAGAAAAGCTTTAGTTCCTGCTGAGACTCTGCTCCCCACTCCAAACTGATGACACTGGCTTGACCTTGACAAAGAGGCAGAAAAATTCTTGCGGACAACAGGACAGGTGGAGATCGGCATAACTGGAAAAGGCTGCAAGAGCACTCACTTGTCCAAAATACTCCCCAATGAGTTAAAAAAAAAAAAAAACTTTTCTTCTTAGAGGTTGAATTTGTATTTGCCTGTTTGTTGTGGGTTTGTGTTGTTTTTGTTGGGGGTGGGGCTTTACTCAGGCTCTTGGTATTTAGACCAGATTGTAATTTACTACGTTGCCTAGGTTGGCTTCCAACTCACAGTCTTCCTCCTCCACCACCAGAATGCTAGGATAACAGGTGTGCCCCTCCCATGTGTTTTTATTTTATCAAGAAAATAAATAAATAAATAAGAGCAGTCTCTGGGCTGAGAGTGACACAGAATGCTAGAGCACTTATCTAGGCATGCATGGAGCAAAACAATTCTCATAAAACTCTTACCTCTGTTTACTTTTACTAAAAAAGTAATTTTTTCCCAAGGCATCCAATGCCTCTGCAGCTACCTGCACTCACTCACGTGCAAGTGCGTTCTCTCTCTCTCTCTCTCTCTCTCTCTCTCTCTCTCTCTCTCTCTCTCTCTCTCTCTCTCTCCCTCTTTCTCCAATGCCTCTGGCATCTACAGCCACCTGTACTCATGTGCAAATATGTGCATACAAACACATACATACACACACTTAGATTATTTTTTAACTTTAAAAAGATAACTTTCTTGCCCAGCAGGATTTCCCTTGTAGAAAGACTTATACAGTTTTTACCTCATAACTTAGCACCAGGAAAACTGATGATTTTTATAGTGAAAAACATAGTTGGTTTTGCTAACTAGTTGTAGCCCAGGTTTAACATCCCCTCCCGCAAATAATTTCTGAATGAAAATAATGATGCCGTTGTCATTAGCCATCAAAGTCAGTTCTCTGGAGCCTGCCTCGGTGAAAGGCACACAAACACACCCATGAGGACCGATCACCACAGTGAGCTTTCGTGAGTTGGCCCTGGGCGGGGCTGGTTCAAACCAAAACCCAGGTGTGCTCAGTGAAAGTGTTGTCTCAGTTCACTCTTGTCTGTGCAACACAGCATCTCCAAACACCAGGTGGAGGACCTGCCACTGCCTACCCAAGGTAGACTTCTCAGCACCCTGTAATGACCTGGGATAAACAGAGAGATGACTCTACATCCTCCGGGATCCACACTCCCACACAAGGGAGGTGTGTCAGATGGTGACTGTTCTTTTAAACATTGTATTCAGAAAAACTAACATTTAATTCATGCTTAGTTTGATGCTTCTCACAGTTCTGCATTGATTATTGTTTTTCTCATCCACAAAATCTACATGTCTAGGAGCCTCCAGCAGCCTGGAGGACGGATTACTGCCCAGAGCCTCAGAGTTACAATGCCCATGCACCTTAAGACAAAACTTCACAAATCCATCCATTTTCAAAAAAAAAAAAAAAGTTTTTCTTTACAGCTGAGAAAAATTCTATTATGTACATCTGCCACATTTTCACTATAAAGTCATCCACTGGTGGACATCTAGGCTGGTCCCATATCCTTACTATTGTGAATAGAGCAGCAGTCAACATAGATGAGCCAGCGTCTCAGGGGTGTGGTCCAGAGTCCTTCAGACGTACGCTCAGGAGAGGTGTAGCTGAGCCGTATGAAAGTTCTATTTTTAGGTTTTTTGAGAAACCTCCACACAGATTTTCACAGTACCTGTACCAGTTCGCCTTCCTATTGTCACCACCCTTTATTGTCGTTTGTTTTCTTGATCTCGGACACTCTGACTTGAATCTCTAAGTGGTTTGAATTTTCATTCCTCTGAGGACTGAGGGTGCTGATTTTAAAAAAAAAAAAATATATTCACCACGTACATTTCTTCTTTTGAACTCTGTTTATTTCTTCAGCCCATTTATTTGTTGGCAGAGGTTGAAGGATTATTTTTTTTTTAATTATTTTAAGTTCTAGGCCTCAACCCTCTGTCCGACATATAGCTGGTGAAGATTTTCCTCCCACTCTGTAGACTGTCCATCCACACTGTTTACAGTTTCTCTTTCTGCACAGAAACTTTCTGATTTTGTGTCATCTTATTTGTTGATTCTCAGGACTATTCCTGTGCTGTTGGTGTCTAAGCCAGAAAGCCTTTACCTAAGTCTACAACTTGGGATATATTGTCCATATTTTCCTCTGGAAGTTTCAAAACTCCAGGCTTTACATTAAAGTCTTTGATCTGTTTTGAATTGATTTTCGTGCAGGGTGAGGGACAAAGGTCTCAGTTCATCCTCCCATGTGTGGACATCTGGTTTTGCCAGCAGCATTTGTTAAATGGGCTGTCTTTTTACAGTATAGGCTTTGGATCCTTTGTCAAAACTTAAGTAGCCATGTCTGTATGGCTTTATCCTCCCTTCTATTACATTGGTCTGCACACCTGTTCTTCCGCAAGCCCCATGCTGTCTTTCTCACTACATCTCTGTAGAATAATTTGAGGTCAGGTAATGTGACACCTTCAACAGTGTTCTTTCTATTAAGGATCGCTTTGGCTCTATACGGTCTTTGTGTTTTCATGTTAATCTTAGGGTTATTTTTCTAGTTCTATGAAAAAAATGTCACTGAAGTTTTGATGGGAGTATGCTAAGTCTACAGATGACTTTTGATAATATAGCCAGTTTGCACTACTTGCTCTACCAGTCCAAGGCCATGAAAGCTCTTGCATCATGTGGTATCTTCTTTCATTTCTTTTCTCAGCATCTTAAGACTTGAGATGCTGTAGCAGTCTTTGGCACCCTTGGTGAGGTTGATTCCCAGGTACTTTAGTTGTGAGGGGTTTATTGTAAGTGGGATATTTTTCCTAATTTCTTTCTCAGAAAGTTCGTTCTTTGCTATATGCGAAGGCTACTGATTTTCCTGTGTTGCTTTTGTACCCTGCAACCTTCCTGAGAGTGTTTATTAAATCTATGAATTTTGTGATAGGGCCTCAAGTGTAGAATCGTGCCATCTGTGAATGGGGGTAACTTTACTTCTTCCTTTCCTATTTCTATGGCTTTTTCATCTCTCTCTTTCTTATTACTTTGGCTAAGACTTTAAGCACTATAGTGGCTAAGCATGGAAGTAGTGGCCCTTGTCTCATTCCATAGTTTAGAGGTAATGCTTCCAGTTTGTTTTCCCCATTTAGTATAGTGATGGCTGTGGATTTGTCAAATATAAGCTTTATTGGTTTGAGGAATGCTCTGTCTGTTCCTAAGTTCTCCAAGACGCTTTTTTAATCATGGCTTGGGAGTTGCAATCTTGCTAACCTTTACGATGAAAAGCCAAATCTTCATTTGATCTATTCCGTTTATTGTTCTTTGGGCCCCCACCTCATCACTGCCTAACTGTCTAACCGTCGTCTCTTGCTGTCTTCCGGGTTTGTCTTGTTTTTCAGAGCCGTGAGCTGCATTGTTGGTTTGGGTTTTTTCATTTGAATCTCTATGATTTCTTCCTGTGAGCACTGCTAACTATAAAGCTTCCTCTTAGGACTGCCTCGGCTGAGCCTCAGAGGATCTGCTAGGTTGTGTGCCACTTTCATTTGTTTCCCAGGAATTTCTTAATTTCCTTCATGACTCCTTCAGTGAGTTGTTGTTTGTTCAAATATGCTGCTCGGTTTCTACATATTTTGTATAGTTTCTGAATACTCTCTTGCTGTTTGATTCTACAGTGATGGAACAGGATATTACAAAGTATCTTGATGTGTGTGTGTGTGTGTGAGAGAGAGAGAGAGAGAGAGAGAGAGAGAGAGAGAGAGAGAGAGAGAGAATTGAGGCTTGCCTGTGACCTATGGTGTAATCAACTTTCGAGGTGCTTCCATGTCTCCAAGGTAAAATGTCCTGTAGCATATTAAGTCATTATTAAACTATTAGTGACAGTTGGTCTGTGATATAATGTACCTTTGCTGAGGTCTCACCCACTGCTTTCTCTGCTGGTACTGTGGATCTGCTACAGCCTGTTCTAAATAAAAGCTTTGGGGGAGATTAACGGGGGTTCATCAGGCACTAGAAAGGTTACACAGCACCGTGTCTTGGGAAGGCAGTGGAGCCCAGTAACTATACGCATGGGCTGGAGCCATCCAGAGCTGAGTCGGAACCTTGGACAAGGGACGGATTGGTTGCAGAGTTCAAGCAGTAAAGCCTGGCAACCAAGTAGGAATGTGACTACAAAGTCAAGTAGGTCAACTGCTTTGTCAGATGCCCAGACATAAAACTTACGTCATTGGGGTGATCTGTGTCTCCCTGCACGTTCTCTCTGAGGTGTTCCGTTTCTTTTCTGTTCCATTATAGTTAGCAAAGTTTGCCAAATAGCCATCTTAAGTACATGTAGGTGATAGTGAATTTAATTTTTCCGTTCGTTTGTTAATTCATCCATCTGAAAAGAAAAAGAAAAAGAAAATTCTCAAGAATGAGAATTTTCATGTTCTCAAGAATGAAAATTCTCAGACCTATACACAGCACGGAGACCACGGTCTTTAATGTTGTGAAGAACGGCCTAAGGCTGCAGAAAGGGTCTGCTCTGCTCAGGAAACCAATGGTGACTTTGAACGTGCTGGGCCAGCAGAGCAATCAGGCTAGGACAGTGTGACAGCAGGAGGGACCATCATGTCAAGGCTGGGGAATCTTCCAGCAAGGTCAATCTTGTCGACTTTTATGGTCATGACTCCACCAACACAGGAAGTAACTCCGCCCACAATGTCCACGGTAGCTTCTGGGATCCCAACATTTCTTCTCTTTCAGCCACACCCTACACCTGTCTCTGCTTTGTCTGGTTCCCTCCTTCTCACATGTGAGTCTTTCAACCTACATCCCTTTAAGTTACAGAAAAGGAGACAAGAGAAGGAAAGATCTCGAACCATCTGTTTGCATAGAGTATATAGCACTTCCCTCAGGAAAACCCAGGGGCAGGCACTGATGCCTTTGCTTAGTTCATCAAACACAGACCACTCTTATTTTACTTATTCTTTTTTTTTTTCTGATTTTTTTGTTCTTTTTGAGAGGAAGGACTAGGGAGGGACTGGGCCTGTACAGGTATCTAAAAGACTACAGACTGCTTTCCCAGATCAGTTCACGGGAATTGTTTGCCCAGCTTGAAAATGGCCACATTTAAACTTCCCGTGTGGAGTAAGTGAAATCAGACATGCGAAGCCCTTTGCAGGCAGCAAACCAGCCTCTTTCCTTTGCCTTTGGGGATCCATATGCTACAGTCTACTTAGCTGCCCAGCGACTGACAACCGTAAATCAAAGGTAATGGTTGCAATAAGCAGAGCTCCTGCGAGTCGAAAGTGTTTCCCAGGGAGGGACCAGGAGACTTCTGATCGCACTTGAGCCACCAAACAGCCAAAAGTTTCCATCTTCCAAAAGCAAACAAGTAGCTCCAACAACGAAAATTAAAGTGTCCACAGTCACCATAGGGGTGTGATGGGAGTCCTAACTTTATCTACCTAAAAGGAGGGAGGGCAGGAGGCCACAGGGACAGAGCTGGATTTCACAGCCTGCTTTCCCATCAAGGTTCCTTGCTGCCTGCTGAGACATTTCCAAATCCCTTCTTATCCTTCTCACTATAGTTTAACGGTGGTCCGTGAATCCCTTTGGGTACATTAAAGAAAAACTAGGAGTAAACTTAAGAGAACACATCTTCAGAGAAATCTGTAGAAGAAAGAAAAGAGATGATAAAGGAAGAAGATAAAGAGTTTGGCTGCTGTGAGGTGAAGTGGCAACTAACCAGGGAGGCAAGCCTACCAACGCATGCATCCATGGGCCCAGCACACACACACACCCTCAGTACCAGGGCCTCATTGGGCCAGATGGGAGTTGTTAGGATCCACACTCACTTGGCCCCTGCAGATGGCTCTGGATCTGTCATATGTACTTGTCGTCATCCTGTGGCCTGAACTAACTTGACTTTTGGGAACAGGTGTCTGCAGCCTCCTGAGCAGCCGCATGTCACCATGGTGGCTCCAATGGGAAGATTTGTAACATTCTCAGCCTTTCTCTTTTATCCCCTAAACAGTAGTTATAATACGTGGAGTTGGAATTTTCTGGAAGCCTCCAG